>NC_056429.1:88267245-88597245 GCF_018296145.1 Oncorhynchus tshawytscha | reverse complement strand
AATTGTTGCCTCTGATTATTTTCACTCGTTGTAATTAGAAAGTCAAATACATGTTTCTAGGTTGATTGCCTCAGTGGCATACAGTATTAAAAAACTAATTGGAGAAGGAAGGATGCCAGATATGGCTACGTTAATAGAAGCTGCAACGTGTCCTCTCACTGAGAGTGCAATGAGAGTGTTTCGTAATACTGCCACATTTTCCTCTCCAGCATCATCTACGCATGGGAGGGGCAACCCAGATTTGGAGAAGCTGCATTATGCATGTCATGTAATTACAATGCATTTAATGCCAGAAGTTATTATTGTGCAGGATTGTATGCACCACTCAATTGTCTTTATGAAAGGTGGGTCAACCAAACACTGTGATGACTGAAACAAAATCACATTGAACAAAATCAATAAAAACAGAATGTTGGATGCACATTGTAGGTATATCATTTTAATTGAAGTTTTGTTTGGATGTTGGTGTCAAGTAAACACTTGAATGAGAGTGTAGCCTATACAAGTAATACATGAATTTCAAAATCATCTCAACAACTATAAACTCATGGCACATATCTGTTCAGAGCTCATTACATCAAGACTATCTTAGCACAATGTTATGTCGTCTTCATTCATAAGTGGGCCACTCCATGCCACGTTTCCAATTATTGTCAAGGGTGATTCATTTCCAAACTATTGTGATAGCATCCATCTGTAGGACCCAATAATGAAGCCATTATGGCTATCATTGCTATCAATCAATAAAACGACACGAGACCCCGTAAGAAATGTATCAACTGTAGGCTCCCTTGGCCAGCCTTAAGTTGCATCTCTATGTGGAAACAGTTAACATATGTGTGTCAAATTGTGCGTAAACGTCAATCAAAGCTTAATTTCTGAAGCTATTTTCATGATCTGTCAGGATCAGATAATTATTCAGATCCTTGCATTCTGATATTCCATGACACGAAGGTGTCTGCTGGAAAACATCCACATGCAACAGCATCATCTGAAATTGCACAACCTAAACCCAGCTGTTACTATTCCACGTAAAATAAAATACTTAGCTTACAACGCAATTGAAATAATGAAACACTTGATTGCATGTTCCAAATGTTGATTTAAAAACGTTCCTGACAAGTTGCCTCAAGTTGAATAGGCTACTATCAAGATTTAAGTAGGATTGAAAATAGTTCGTTTGAATAAGCCAAAAATATCCATAGAGTCGGAAGATGACAGCCCCGGTGTTTGAATGTCCACGTTTTAACCGAAATGTGAACTTGTTTGACATGTTTTAAATGCCGCCCTTCCCCCCTGAACTATGAAGGAGGGACTCCTTTCACTTGAACATGTACAAGTTATCTTCTGCTCCCAGGACCTCCCCAAAAGTGTGGCATATAAAAGCCCAGTTTACTCATTTGTTTGGGCAGTAGGGTGGTTCTGTCAGGGTCTGGATTGGAGTAACAAAGAACCGGACTCTACGTTTTATGGTTGGAGTCTGAGGAGTAAAACCAGGATTCCCCTTGCCGCAAAGAGTCTACATGTCTAATATTTAGACATGTTCAGCTTTGTGGATATTCGGTTAGCGCTGTTGCTGAGCGCAACAGTACTATTGGCGAGAGGTCAAGGAGAGGACGATAGTAAGTATCACTTTATATGAGATTATGGGACAGGGACGCTCGCATGAAGAATTGGATAGCGCGTAAAAGGATGCTGCGCACCTTTCTTTTGTGTTTGGGATGTTACAAATTATGCTTAGCTACCCTGTGGGAAACATGGGATTAAATTGTCAGCAAAAGCTTATACCATTGCTTTTGGAGCTCCGAAGCTCGATGCATTGAACAAGGATTTTATATTGTTCTGCTTCCATGGCTGAGCGTTTCTCTGGCGTGCAGACACATGTTTAGCGCGCCCCTGCCATCGCTGTTCACGCGCTATTCCATGTCCTCGGGGAAGGGAAATTCTAGCTGCTGCTAAAGCTTGGGTGCGCAATGATGACATGATGTTCAGATGGATTTGGAATTAACTAAACATTTACAAACCACTTGACAAAATATATATTGCTGATGTAAATTAAATACCAATAAGCAATGAGGAAATATTTTTCAGAAAAAAAGCTCAGAACAAAAGTTGATTTGCATCTGAGGCCTATCACCAAGATCTAGGATTTATATTATGAACAAGGCAACAACGAATTCTGCCTGGACTGGAAAAAGCTCCTGAAAGATTAGGCAATAGGAAAGCCACTCCTTATTCCCCATTGGCCTACTAGTACACATGGAAGTTTGTAACCTATTTAACAAACACAAATGGAATTTGCAATAAGAAGTTTCCATTGCTTGTTTTAGAATAACTTTAAACCAGGGAGTCAAATTAAGTGAAAATAGTTTAACTATGATGTCTTCAATGGAATTGTCTAGACATCAATTGATCAGATTGGATATAGGGAGGGGCATGTGGCTCTGTAGATATTGTCATTGTACAGGCTGGGAGCGCCACTATGTGGTAGATATGAACAATTACAAGTATAGGGACCCACCGGAACCCCAATCAGAGAGCCTACAGGCCTGTCTGATGTTGGCTATAGCATCACTTGTAGTTCAAAGTTCAAACATAGGCCTTGGTAATTATGCATTTCACAAAGCATTTCATTGCATTTGGAAACATTTTATGTTTCGAGGGGGCGGCTCCCCCATTTTCACCAACCACGTTACAACTCCCATATTAGACACCCCCATGGCCTTTGGCCAATGCTGGTCTACTGCAAAGGCAACAACCAGTGCAACACAATAGGACATTCAGTTCATTTATGCCTATAGTAGGGAGTAGTAGGGTAGTAGGCTACTTTTTATTTAAAATTCTCTAAATAGGCCTACATCTAATGCATATCTAAAGGATTCTCAAGTTGGGCCTTGAGCCTTTGGGATCTTGGTAGGTCTAGGCCTTGCCAATATTAGGCCTATGTCGATTCATTGAGAGTGGCCTCCTAGGATCCTACATTAGGTCTACAGTACCTGTGGCAGGACATCAGTTTCACAGTCATGACTGGTTTGCTCTTTTCTAGTTTTTCCTGCATTGTCACATTTTTATTCAAAGAGGTTTGGGTTATGCCTACACGTTAGAAGTAGGAGGCCTTCTTTTTAAATTATGTCACTTCTGATTTGTCACTTCTGGTTTATTTATTTGCCATGTGACTTACCTTGCGTCTCCAAAACTCCATCTTCCCAGGTGGATTCGGCAGCTGCTCGTTGGACGGCCAACAGTACAACGATAAGGATGTGTGGAAACCTGAACCCTGCCAGATCTGCGTCTGCGACAGCGGAACCGTTATGTGCGACGAAGTGATTTGTGAGGACACAACCGACTGCGCCGACCCTATCATCCCCGACGGCGAATGCTGTCCTATCTGCCCCGATGACTCCGAGACAGAGGGTAGCCTACCTTTGATGACCTTATAATTATTTTTTAACCTTTTTTTAACTAGTCAAGTCAGTTAAGAACACATTTTTATTTACAATGATGGCCTAAGTACAGTGGGTTAACTGCCTTGTTCAGGGGCAGAATGACAGATTTTTACCTTGTCAGCTAAGGGATTCTATCTAGCAACCTTTCGGTTACTGGCCCAAAGCTCTAACCACTAGGCTACCTGCCGCCCACCTGTGCTTTGTGGTAGTTTTCTGGCGCCGCCTAGTGGCACCAGTTGGCTGCAATGTTTCCAGTTATAGACAGAGGGGGACAAACAAGAAAAGGAACTGAGCAGCCCTTAGGCTACACTGCCCAGACTGGGCTGGCCATTACTTAGAATGGACTGTGGATACCTTATTGATGAGAAGCAAATCATCCAGTTGGATATTACTATTGCTTTTCTTTTCCCTCCACCTTAATGAATGGATTAACCCTGTTAAATGCTGGAGATGTGGATGTGCATTTTACACTCACATCTCCTCATGTATAGGCCTAATCAGGATTAAGCCTGTGATGCCTTCACATTCCTGTATGGGATCCAGCCATCATGCATTCATTATCAACACAGTATTATTGTACATTGAGAAACATTGTTTTACAGGATAGTACTATGACACAATTCATGTTTGATATGAGTTTATAAGGGGAAATAATAATATTATATTTTCCTCTCAATTGATTTCATAGGTCCCCAGGGGCCAGTAGTGTCTGAGACAGAGGTATTTATGCACATTTTACTCCCAAGATTGATTTATGTCGGTGAAAATGTATTAGTGCATGACACGGGAGGTTGGTTGCACCTTAATTGGGGAGGACGGGCTTAGTGGTAATGGCTGGAGCGGAATCAGTGGAATGGTATCAAATATATAAAACACATGGTTTGATGCCATTCCATTAGCTCTGTTCCAGCCATTATAATGAGCCATCCTTCCCTCTGCAGCCTCCATTGGTGCATGACTGTTATCATGTTATTGAATAATGACAGTTCTGGCCTGCTTACAGGCATCATAAATGAGCCCATTATGTTCATTATGGGTAATATTTGTTGAAATATGTGGTGTATGCTATTAATTTTAGTTCATTCAAACTGTGATATCTTTCGAATGTGCTCTAGGCTTACCATTTGACCCTCCACCAAACAAACGTTCACTGCCTTTATTTGTGCTAAGTATACTGCTACCTCAGTAGGACTACACCTCTCTCATTGGTGCCTCAGTAGGACCTCACCTCTCATTGGTGCCTCAGTAGGACTATACCTCTCTCATTGGTGCCTCAGTAGGACCTCACCTCTCATTGGTGCCTCAGTAGGACTATACCTCTCTCATTGGTGCCTCAGTAGGACTACACCTCTCGCATTGGTGCCTCAGTAGGACTACACCTCTCCTCATTAGTGCCTCAGTAGGACTACACCTCTCTCATTTGTGCCTCAGTAGGACTACACCTCTCTCATTTGTGCCTCAGTAGGACTACACCTCTCTCATTAGTGCCTCAGTAGGACTACACCTCTCTCATTGGTGCCTCAGTAGGACTACACCTCTCACATTGGTGCCTCAGTAGGACTACACCTCTCTCATTGGTGCCTCAGTAGGACTACACCTCTCTCATTGGAGTGCAGTGAAAGGAGCACTGTAGCACAACTGATTCTCTTCCTCTTGTTGTTCTCCCATAGGGACCAGAGGGAGGAGTTGGCCCCAAGGGTGATGATGTAAGTTTCAAGTTCAACTTAGGACATAAGTTTAACTTAAGCTCAACTTGAAGTTGTTTATTTTCTGTAAGTAAATTGTATAGCTTGCTACATGTCCCATGGTTTAGATGTTCCATGAGAGGCCTAAGGAAAAACATATTCTGGTACGGTGGATTTGTGTCATTGATTCTTCTGACGAATCATGGCTTTGCAGAAGTGGTGCTTGAAGTGGAGGTTGGGATTTGAACTGTAAAGGATTGTAAACACAGGTGGACATTTTGGAAGGGGAGCAGCAGGAGACGATCTTTGGCTTATCTGCTGCTTCTGTTCAGTACAGAATCAAATGGAGTAACTAGACAATGAAATTAGGTTCTGAGTTTACACACCTATTGAATACATCTAATGAACACACCTATTGAACACACCTATAGAACATACCTATGGAACACACCTATGGAACACACCTATGGAACATACCTATGGAATACACCTATAGAACATACCTATGGAACACACCTATGGAACACACCTATGGAACATACCTATGGAACACACCTATAGAACATACCTATGGAACACACATATGGAACACACCTATAGAACATACCTATGGAACACACCTATTGAACACACCTATGGAACACACCTATGGAACACACCTATAGAACATACCTATGGAACACACCTATGGAACACACCTATAGAACATACCTATGGAACACACCTATACCTAGAACACACCTATGGAACACACCTATGGAACACACCTATGGAACACACCTATGGAACACACCTATTGAACACACCTATTGAACACACCTATTGAACACCTATGGAACACACCTATTGAACACACCTATTGAACACACCTATTGAACACACCTATTGAACACACCTATGGAACACACCTATTGAACACACCTATTGAACACACCTATTGAACACACCTATTGAACACAGCTATTAAACACAGCTATTAAGCACAGCAAAGCTAATTTGCAGTAGAGTTTTTACAGTACAATGTTATTGTAACTGTTCAACTTACAACTTAGTCTGTAAAAGTAAAGGTTGACATTAGTTTCTATTGACAGATATAGATCTTTCAAATATTAAACATAATGACCTTTGTTTGAACATTGACCTTTGCAACACAGGTCAAATGTATGGATCGTTGTTCATTGTAGGTTTGCAGCCCATACTGCAGCCCCTACTTTTTGAGTGGCTCCATCAGCACTTGCAAACCAACTGGTGTGAATGATTTTAAACATTTTAAAGAAAAAAATCAACAATTCCAGAATTTCTATTTACAGCATTTACTACTTCACCACTTCAACCACCACTTTTAGGTCTATACCAATTATACCAATTATAATATAATTTATCTTATGAAGTGCATTAGAAGATAGACCTGAATTTGTCACAGAACTGTATTTATCTAAGTAACTCAGCCATGGGTTGTTGAAAGCTGAGCTGTTACTGAGTAGCTGTCTGTCAATATATCTGTCTCTGTTACTGACTAGCTGTCTGTGTATCTGTCTGTCCATCTCTTCAGGGTCCTGAGGGTGTTCCCGGTAATGATGGCATGGACGGCCAGCCTGGCCTTCCCGGCCCCCCGGGCCCCCCTGGACCTCCTGGCCTTGGCGGTGGAGTAAGTAACCTCATGACAAGATAATATCCACTGACTATTTCCTGTGGATATTGTCCAGTTACTACCAGTCTTGTACCAGAGTTATTTACATCCATGCTTTTTACCTGAGAGGAAATATCAACCGATATCTGAGTTAGAGAGCAGTGAGTTTACAGTAGCCCCCTGCTCCCTTCAGCACCAGTGGTGAGTTTACAGTAGCTCCCTGCTCCCTTCAGCACCAGTGGTGAGTTTACAGTAGCTCCCTTCTCCCTTCAACACCAGTGGTGAGTTTACAGTAGCTCCCTGCTCCCTTCAGGGCCAGTGGTGAGTTTACAGTAGCTCCCTGCTCCCTTCAGGGCCAGTGGTGAGTTTATAGTAGCTCCCTGCTCCCTTCAGCACCAGTGGTGAGTGGACAGCTCCCTGGTTCTCTGATCTAAGGCAGGGTTATGGAGGAGAGGAGTTAGAGTAGAGGAGGGCTCTCCAAGCTTGTTTTTGGTGAGCTACCCTCCTGTAGGTTTTCACTCCAACCCTGTTCCTGGAGAGCTACCCTCCTGTAAGTTTTCACTCCAACCCTGTTCTGGAGAGCTACCCTCCTGTAGGTTTTCGCTCCAGAGGGTCGCTCTCCAGAATCAGGGTTAGATTGAAAACCTACAGGATGGTAGCTATCCAGGAACAGGGTTGGAGTGAAAACCTACTGTATGGTAGCTCTCCACGAACAGGGTTAGAGTGAGAACCTACTGTATGGTAGCTCTCCATGAACAGGGTTGGAGAGCCCTGGACTAGAAAGAGAAAACAGAGAGGCACACAAATCTGTAATGATAGTAGATAGAAAAGGTTCCTCCTCGTTAATAGTGATACTAGTAGATACTTGCCCCATTTCCTAATGAATTGTTTGATGTAGCAAGCTGTTATTTCATCCTATATGACTAAAGCTATGTCCCAAATGGCACCCTATTCCCTATATAGTGCACTACCTTTGACCAGAACCCTGGTCAAATGTAGTGTAATTTGTAGGGAATTGGGTACCATTTTGGAGTTTGAATTACAGACAGTGTTATTAACAGTTCTAATCTATTATAAACATGACTTACAGTACAGATAGTGTTATTAACAGTTATAGCAGTTATAAGCACGACTTACAGACAGTGTTAATAACAATTATAACCAATTATAAACATGACTTACAGACAGTGTTAATAACAATTATAACCAATTATAAACATGACTTACAGACAGTGTTAATAACAATTATAACCAATTATAAACATGACTTACAGACAGTGTTAATAACAATTATAACCAATTATAAACATGACTTACAGACAGTGTTAATAACAATTATAACCAATTATAAACATGACTTACAGACAGTGTTATTAACAATTATAACCAATTATAAACATGACTTACAGACAGTGTTAATAACAATTATAACCAATTATAAACATGACTTACAGACAGTGTTATTAACAATTATAACCAATTATAAACATGACTTACAGACAGTGTTATTAACAATTATAACCAATTATAAACATGACTTACAGACAGTGTTAATAACAATTATAACCAATTATAAACATGACTTACAGACAGTGTTATTAACAATTATAACCAATTATAAACATGACTTACAGACAGTGTTAATACAATTATAACCAATTATAAAGGTGACTTACAGACAGTGTTATTAACAATTATAACCAATTATAAACATGAACTTACAGAACAATTATAACAGACTTACAGACAGTGTTAATAACAATTATAACCAATTATAAACATGACTTTACAATTATAACCAATTATAAAGGTGGCTTACAGACAGTGTTATTAACAATTATAACCAATTATAAAGGTGGCTTACGGACAGTGTTATTAACAATTATAACCAATTATAAAGGTGGCTTACAGACAGTGTTATTAACAATTATAACCAATTATAAACATGACTTACAGACAGTGTTATTAACAATTATAACCAATTATAAAGGTGGCTTACAGACAGTGTTATTAACAATTATAACCAATTATAAACATGACTTACAGACAGTGTTATTAACAATTATAACCAATTATAAAGGTGGCTTACAGACAGTGTTATTAACAATTATAACCAATTATAAAGGTGGCTTACAGACAGTGTTATTAACAATTATAACCAATTATAAACATGACTTACAGACAGTGTTATTAACAATTATAACCAATTATAAAGGTGGCTTACGGACAGTGTTATTACAATTATAACCAATTATAAAGGTGGCTTACGGACAGTGTTATTACAATTATAACCAATTATAAAGGTGGCTTACGGACAGTGTTATTACAATTATAACCAATTATAAAGATGACTTACAGACAGTGTTATTAACAATTATAACCAATTATAAAGGTGGCTTACAGACAGTGTTATTAACAATTATAACCAATTATAAAGGTGGCTTACAGACAGTGTTAATAACAATTATAACCAATTATAAACATGACTTATTATAACCAGTTACAGACAGTGTTATTAACAATTATAACCAATTATAAAGGTGGCTTACAGACAGTGTTATTACAATTATAACCAATTATAAAGGTGGCTTACGGACAGTGTTATTACCATTATAACCAATTATAAAGGTGGCTTACAGACAGTGTTATTAACAATTATAACCAATTATAAAGGTGGCTTACAGTGTTATTAACAATTATAACCATGATTATAAACATGACCAATTATAAAGGTGGCAGACAGTGTTATTAACAATTATAACCAATTATAAACAGACAGTGTTATTAACAATTATAACCAATTATAAAGGTGGCAGTGTTATTAACAATTATAACCAATTATAAAGGTGGCTTACGGACAGTGTTATTACAATTATAACCAATTATAAAGGTGGCTTACGGACAGTGTTATTACAATTATAACCAATTATAAAGGTGGCTTACGGACAGTGTTATTAACAATTATAACCAATTATAAACATGAGTTACAGACAGTGTTATTAACAATTATAACCAATTATAAAGGTGGCTTACGGACAGTGTTATTAACAATTAGAACCAATTATAAACATGAGTTACAGACAGTGTTATTAACAGTTGTAACTAGTTATAAACATATTTTATTGTTTTGTCATCTCTATGTTGTATGTACTTAGAAACATCCAAAGCGAAGTATTTTTAGAAACAAATTGATCATTTCTTTCCTTTCCTCCAGAACTTCTCTCCTCAGATGCACCACGGTTATGACGAGAAATCCAGTGGCGGCCAGGCCCAACAGGGACCAATGGTACAAACTGCTTGTTTTCTTCCTCTGTGCTGTTTAGTGTGGAGAGTGAAGCCACATTTCCAGGATAAATGGAATTTAATTTATTTGCGTAAAAAACATATACAGCAAGATATACATGGACATTGTATTCCCAGAGGATAGCACATACAAGGAGTAATTAAAACACTTTTTTCCAAAATGGTCCTCGCTGAGACAAACCCTTTCAGGAACCCTGATAAGAGACAGTATCAAAACAGTGATGTTAACTATATGAAACACAGATAATGTGGACTGCTGCAATGCAAAACTGTCTTCACAAATGGCCAACCATTGTCTATTACCAAACATCTACAAAATTATTAGTCAGAGTTACGCAATCACATAGCCAGACCCCAGGCAGATCAGATTAGTATTGGTGTTTCTGAAGACGATAATGGTTCCTGTCGACACAGTAGAGTTTATACTAAGCTAGTGCTTAAACAGTACGATGCTTTCAGGTTTGCAGTAGTCCTCTGGTAGTGATCGCTCACAATCATCAGCTATTTTATCCTTTAGATAACAATATCTCACAGAATCACCTTATCTCAATCAAAGGAGGTAAAGTACTGCTGCAAATGGATTCATTGATTCATTGGTTGTTGTGTTTCCAACAGGGGCCAATGGGTCCCCGTGGTCTCGCTGGCCCACCAGGAAACACTGTAAGTATCCTCTCATTAGTCATTTGATGTGTTGTCAACAACACCAACCTCACTCATCTACATTTTTTTTTAACAAATAAACATTTATTTGCATCTGTGTTTATTATAGCAGCTACATTCTCATGTTCCCTCTGACCATAACATGTCTATAGTTTGTTTTAGAGACTCTGCATACATTTCTACAGTATACAATGTAGTATATTTATGTCTTAAAACAGTACGTCTTCTAGGGCCGGTTTCCCGGACGGAGATTAAGTCTAGTGTGGGACTAAAAAGCATGCTCAATGGAGAATCTCCTTTGAAAAAGCCTTTTAGTACATACAGGATTAGGATTCATTTCTTTCCGGAAAATGTCCCATAATTTGTTATAATAATACGTCTTATAGCTTATATACCCTGTGTCATATGGTCTGATCTGTGTTCATGTCCAGGGTCCCCCCGGTCATCATGGTCCCCCTGGCGAGCCCGGTGAGCCTGGCGGTGCTGTGAGTATACAAACATTGCAACTTCCTGTGCCCATCAATATCAATTGACACACATTCTGAACGCATCACTTCCTGTCTATGACCATGTTGTAGTAGCCACCTCCCATGCCCACGCCCCCTCCCCCCCCCACACACACACACACACTGACTATTCACACTTGTGTGTATATTATATTTCAGTGAGCCCTGTCATTTGTGATCTATAACAGTCATAATAAATGTATACTATACCCCAGTAACCTTTGACGCAGAGCAACACACACACACACACACACACCTCCCTTCATGCTTTTTTCCCTCCCCTGTAGGGTCCCATGGGTCAACGTGGTACAATGGGCCCCCCAGGCAAGAACGGAGATAATGTAAGTTGTGTTTTCATGATCTCCACTATCCTTCTATCTCATTCCATTTGTCAGATCTGATCTCCACTTTCCTTCTATCTCATTCCATTTGTCAGATCTGATCTCCACTTTCCTTCTATCTCATTCCATTTGTCAGATCTGTAGCTCAGAAACAATGATCGTTAGTAAAGTCAGTAAACTGAATTTAACGTAGACTTCCTCTAGTTTTCCTCCTTTGCAACTTACACCATAATATTTCCCCCCACTGCATATTGACATGTATGATTACATAATGACATACATACTGTATTCATAATATATACAGGACCAGTCAAAAGTTTGGACAAACCTACTCATTCAACAGTTTTTCTTTCTTTTTTACTATTTTCTACATTGTAGGAATTATAGTGAAGACATCAAAACTATGAAATAACACGTATGGAATCATGTAGTAAGCAAAAAAATCAAATTGGGTTGAAGTTGGGTGAATGTGGAGGTCAGGTCATCTGATGCAGCACTCCATCACTCTCCTTCTTGGTCAAATAGCCCTTACACAGTCTAGAGGTGTGTTGGGTCATTGTCCTGTTGAAAAACAAATGATAATCTCACTACGCGCAAACCAGATGGGATGGTGTATCGCTGCAGAATTTACAGATTTCCACCGGTCTAATGTCCATTGCTCATGTTTCGTGGACTAAGCAAGTCTCTTCTTCTTATTGGTGTCCTTTAGTAGTGGTTTCTTTGCAGCAATTCGACCATGAAGGCCTGATTCACGCAGTCTTCTTTAAACAGTTGATGTTGAGATGTGTCTGTTTCTTGAACTCTGTGAAGCATTTATTTGGGCTGCAATTTCTGAGGCTGGTAACTCTAATGAACTCATCCTCTGCAGCAGAGGTAACTCTGGGTCTTCCTGTCCTGTGGCGGTCCTCATGAGAGCCAGTTTCATCACAGCGCTTGATGGTTTTTGCGATTGCACTTGAAGAAACTTTCAAAGTTCTTGAAATGTTCTGCATTGACAGACCTTCATGTCTTAAAGTAATGATGGACTGTCATTTCTCTTTGCTTATTTGAGCTGTTCTTGCCATAATATGCACTTGGTCTTTTACCAAATAGGGCTGTCTTCTGTATACCACCCCTACCTTGTCACAACATAACTGATTGGCTCAAACGCATTTAAGAAGGAAAGAAATTCCACAAATTCACTTTTAACAAGGCACACCTGTTAATTGAAATCCATTCCAGGTGACTACCTCATGAAGCTGGTTGAGAGATTGCCAAAAGTGTGAAAAGCTGTCATCATATTTTTGAAGAATCTAAAATATTAAATATATTTTGATTTGTTTAACACTTTTTGGTTACTACATGATTCCATATATGTTATTTCATAGTTGTGATATATTCACTATTATTCAACAATCTAGAAAATATTTAAAAAATAAGAAAATCTCTGAATGAGTAGTTGTGTCCAAACTTTTGACTGGTACTATGTAATTTAATAATCATGATATTTGCTATTTTTTCATCACTTTTTTATGCATTTTTGTATGCCACGTTATTGTCACTGTTTGCCACAGCATTGTTCACAGTGAGAGGACCTCTCTGTCTCTTCATCAACCTCGCTCTCCTCTCTCCTCTGCAGGGTGAGCCTGGCAGGTCTGGTCGTCCCGGTGAGCGTGGTTCCGCCGGCCCTCAGGTGAGTGGCCCTCTAACCCCATAGATCAAGGGTCAGATGCTCCTATCCAAACAGACCTGGCTCTGATACCAAGTATGCGTTCTGAATGGCTCCCTTTTCCCTATGTAGTGCCCACAGGGCTCTGGTCAAAAGTAGTGCACTATATAGTAAATAGGGTGCTATTTGGGATGCAACCCAAATAGCAGTAGAGTATCTACAGAGTGAGATTTAATGTAGAGTATCTACAGGGTGGGATTTAAAGTAGAGTGTCTAAATGGTGGGATTTAAAGTAGAGTGTCTAAATGGTGGGATTTAAAGCACAGTATCTAAATGGTGGGATTTAGAGCAGAATATCTACAGGGTGGGATTTAAAGTAGAGTATCTACAGGGTGGGATTTAAAGTAGAGTATCTACAGGGTGGGATTTAAAGTAGACTATCTACAGGGTGGGATTTAAAGTAGAGTGTCTACAGGGTGGGATTTAAAGCACAGTATCTACAGGGTGAGATTTAAAGCAGAGTATCTACAGGGTGGGATTTAAAGCAGAATATCTACAGGGTGGGATTTAAAGTAAAATATCTACAGGGTGGGATTTAAAGTAAAATATCTACAGGGTGGGATTTAAAGTAGAGTATCTACAGGGTGAGATTTAAAGCACAGTATCTACAGGGTGAGATTTAAAGCAGAGTATCTACAGGGTGGGATTTAAAGCAGAGTATCTACAGGGTGGGATTTAAAGCACAGTATCTACAGGGTGGGATTTAAAGTAGGGTGAGATTTAAAGTATCTACAGGGTGGGATTTAAAGTAGAGTGTCTACAGGGTGAGATTTAAAGTAGAGTGTCTAGGGTGAGATTTAAAGTAGAGTGTCTTTAAAGTAGAGGGTGGGATTTAAAGCTACAGGGTGGTATTTAAAGTATCTACAGGGTGAGATTTAAAGTAGAGTGTCTATGAGATTTAAAGTAGAGTGTCTACAGGGTGAGATTTAAAGTAGAGTATCTACAGGGTGAGATTTAAAGGGTGGGTGAGATTTAAAGTAGAGTGTCTACAGGGTGAGATTTAAAGTAGAGTGTCTACAGGGTGAGATTTAAAGTAGAGTATCTACAGGGTGAGATTTAAAGAGTGTCTACAGGGTAGATTTAAAGTAGAGTGTCTACAGGGTGAGATTTAAAGTAGAGTATCTACAGGGTGAGATTTAAAGCAGAGTGTCTATCTTTAAAGTAGAGTGTCTAGGGTGGGATTTAAAGCACAGTATCTACAGGGTGGGATTTAAAGCACAGGGTGAGATATCTACAGGGTGAGATTTAAAGCTACAGTATCTACAGGGTGAGATTTAAAGTAGAGTGTCTACAGGGTGGGATTTAAAGTAGAGTGTCTACAGGGTGAGATTTAAAGTCTACAGGGTGGTATTTAAAGTAGAGTGTCTACAGGGTGAGATTTAAAGCAGAGTATCTACAGGGTGGGATTTAAAGATTTAAAGTAGTATCTACAGGGTGGGATTTAAAGTAGAGTGTCTACAGGGTGAGATTTAAAGTAGAGTGTCTACAGGGTGAGATTTAAAGTAGAGTGTCTACAGGGTGAGATTTAAAGTTGGGATTTAAAGCACAGTATCTACAGGGTGGGATTTAAAGCAGAGTATCTGTCTACAGGGTGGGATTTAAAGCACAGTATCTACAGGGTGGGATTTAAAGCAGAGTGACAGGGTGGGATTTAAAGCAGAGTATCTACAGGGTGGGATTTAAAGTAGAGTATCTACAGGGTGAGATTTAAAGTAGAGTGTCTACAGGGTGGGATTTAAAGTAGAGTGTCTACAGGGTGAGATTTAAAGTAGAGTGTCTACAGGGTGAGATTTAAAGTAGAGTGTCTACAGGGTGGGATTTAAAGTAGAGTGTCTACAGGGTGAGATTTAAAGTAGAGTGTCTACAGGGTGAGATTTAAAGTAGAGTGTCTACAGGGTGAGATTTAAAGTAGAGTGTCTACAGGGTGAGATTTAAAGTAGAGTGTCTACAGGGTGAGATTTAAAGTCTACAGGGTGAGATTTAAAGTAGAGTGTCTACAGGGTGAGATTTAAAGTAGAGTGTCTACAGGGTGAGATTTAAAGTAGAGTGTCTACAGGGTGAGATTTAAAGTGTCTAGAGTTTATCTGTCTACAGGGTGAGATTTAAAGTAGAGTGTCTACAGGGTGAGATTTAAAGTAGAGTGTCTACAGGGTGGGATTTAAAGTAGAGTGTCTACAGGGTGAGATTTAAAGTAGAGTGTCTACAGGGTGAGATTTAAAGTAGAGTATCTACAGGGTGAGATTTAAAGTAGAGTGTCTACAGGGTGAGATTTAAAGTAGAGTGTCTACAGGGTGGGATTTAAAGTTGAATTAGAACCATTCTAGTATAAGTACATTAAAGTAAATAACCACTAATCCAAATCAAGTTAGTTTCAGCACTGAAAGACATACATTACATGAAGAATGAAAACGGTATTGTTTATGTCTGTTATGAAGACCAGTTCACAACATTCCTTTTTCTGCCCTACAGGGTGCTCGTGGAACCCCTGGAACTCCTGGCCTCCCCGGCATCAAGGGACACAGAGTGAGTAATAGGAGGAGTGACAATAGGATGCTCCAGTGTGAAGTTTCCCCTAGGTACAGATCTAGGATCAGCTGGCTCCCGAAATCCTATCCCTAACCATTGGTAGTGGAAATGTATAACTGATCCAAGAACAGCGACTAGGGGCAACTTCACCCTACTCCCACGATGATATGACAGCCATGACACTACTACATTCCTACATTAAACTCCTAATCATACAGAATGTTACCTAACCTAAAAAATGCTCTTTGATTTCCTTCTCAGGGTTTCAATGGAATGGATGGTGCCAAGGGAGACGGTGGCCCAGCCGGCCCTAAGGTTAGAGGTCAATCTAATGATATCTATCATAATGTACGTCTATCGTTATCTGTTCTGGAGAACTCATCTGTTCCCCCTGACCACAGGGAGAGGGTGGTGCCCCTGGATCCAGCGGTAACCCCGGTGCTATGGTGAGTATCCTGTGCATATGACAAATACACTTTGATTTGAGTAATGCTCTCGTCTCAATAAACATATCTTTTTCCCTCTCTTCGTCCTTCTGATTCCTCCCTATCTTCCTGCCTCTCTTCCTCCCTCTCTTCCTCCCTCTCTTCCTCCCTCTCGTCCTCTCTCTGCTTCCTCCCTCCCTTCCCCCCTTTGCTTCATCCCTCTCTTCCTCCCTCTGTTTCCTCCCTCTCTTCCTCCCTCTGTTTCCTCCCTCTATTTCCTCCCTCTCTTCCTCCCTCCCTTCCTTCCTCTGCTTCCTTCCTCTCTTCATCCCTCTCTTCGTCCCTCTGCTTCCTCTCTCTGCTTCCTCCCTTTGCTTCCTCCCTCTCTTCCTCCCTCTGCTCCCTTCCATTCTTCCTCTTCCTAGGGTGCTCGTGGTCTTCCTGGTGAGAGAGGCCGCCCCGGACCCGCTGGCCCTTCTGTAAGTACTGCACAGCACAACCTTCACTGTTCGTTTGAGAGATTGATTGATTGGTTGATTGGTTGGTTGGTTGATTGGTTGGTTGATTTAATTTATCAATTGAATGTAATTATAAACTGGGTGGTTTGAGCCCTGAATGCTGATTGGCTGACAGCCGTGGTATATCAGACCATATACCACGGTTATGACAAAATATGTATTTTTACTAAATAGCAGCAATACCGCAAACATTATCTAGAATGACACAGAAAAGTCAGTGACTTGTTGTCATATAGTATAAAGTATTCTTGCAGTACCCCTACAGATGTTCATGCCCATTTCTGTCTTTAGGAATACTTGTTAAAGAATTGTCATAACAGTGTAATACCCTCTTCCTCTAGGGTGGCCGTGGTAATGATGGTAACTCTGGTCCTGCTGGATCCCCTGTAAGTATCTTTATTACTGGTGACTAATCCTGCCTGTCGTAGCAAGTCAGAGTACACCACTCAGTGCCATGTGTTAGTCCTGACTATGTTAGCTAAATAATGTTTATTTGATCTCTTCAGGGACCCACTGGCCCATCTGGTTCCCCTGGATTCCCCGGAGGCGCTGGAGCTAAGGTATGTCATAGCCCCCACCCAAACCCCTACCCCTAAACCTAATCCACATGTTGCTTCCAAATGTTCTCTCAATTGGATAGAGCCAGTTTCACCCATATTTCTTACTCCAGTCCTTTCCTCTCAAATCCATGAAGGGAAGTGAACAAGTACAGATTTAGGGCAGAAGGGTAGAGAATTGGGACACAAATTGAGATCCTGATCTGATACAGGTAGTGGCCAGCAGATGGCATATGATGACCTCGTGGAACACCTCCGTCCTGTCCCTTTACTGTAGACTACCGTAATGTACAGACCTCTATTAGAGAGGAAACAGTGAGAGACTACTGTAATGTACAGACCTCTATTAGAGAGGAAACAGTGAGAGACTACTGTAATGTACAGACCTCTATTAGAGAGGAAACAGTGAGAGACTACTGTAATGTACAGACCTCTATTAGAGAGGAAACAGTGAGAGACTACTGTAATGTACAGACCTCTATTAGAGAGGAAACAGTGAGAGTGAAAAACTGAAATTGTTCTCAATAGAAATAATATAAACATAACACATAAAAATGAACAATGATTAATTATATTCCTACACTCACACACACACACACACACACATACACAAAACCTCCCCCCTCACACACACACACAGAGATGATAACATCAGTTTCAAAGAATGTGATCATCCAGCACCCTCCTAATGTCCTCTCTGCTGCCCCCTTTAGGGTGAGACCGGTCCTCAGGGAGGCCGTGGCTCAGACGGACCCCAAGGATCTCGTGGAGAGCCCGGTAACCCTGGACCCGCTGGTGCTGCTGGACCCTCTGTGAGTACTGTTGTGCATGGTTGCCCTTAAATGCTTATATTATTATTTGTCCTGGTTGCTTGTGCTTGTAAGTCCTAATCTTATATATGCTTATAGATCATTATCTTTATATAGGTCCTTATCTTGATATAGATCATTATCTTGATATAGATCATTATCTTTATATAGGTCCTCATCTTTATATAGGTAATTGTCTTTATGTAGGTCATTATCTTTATATAGGTCATTATCCTTACATAGGTCATTATCCTTATATATGTGTATATGCTTATGTTTACCCTCATAGTGCACCGTTTAACCTCTGACCCCTGACGTTTACTGTAATATAATGTCCCCGCCTCTCTTTCCCGCTCTTTTTCTGTAACCAAACAGGGTGCCCCCGGAAGTGATGGCCAGTCAGGAGGCAAGGGTGCCACTGTAAGTATGAGCCTTGTGGATACATCTATCTGAAGATCTATGATTGATTATGTTCAAATGAACACTGGTAATACTACACGTAATATACTAATGACAATAAATTCCATTTAGTAGATGCTTCTATGTAAAGTCATTAACCTTTCTGGGAAGGGAGTTCCGCTAGCAGAACACCTGGCCTACAGCCAGTGAAATTGCAGGGCGCCAAATTCAAACAAAAGAAATACCATAATTAAAATTCTTCAAACATACAAGTATTGTACACCATTTTAAAGATAAACTTATTGTTAATCCAACCCCAGTTTCCGATTTCAAAAAGGCTTTATGAAGAAATGTTACATATTACACAATAAATGTTTTATTTTGTTCGATAAAGTTCATCTTTATGTCCAAAAACCTCCTTTTTGTTTGTGCGTTTAGTTCAGTAATCATTATGCACACAGCACGGGCACAACATCCAGACGAAAAGTAAAAAAAGTTCCATTAAAGTTTGTAGAAACATGTCAAACAATGTTTCTAATCAATCCTTAGGGTGTTTTTATCATAAATATTCAATAATGTTTGAAGTGGACAATACTGTTTTCATTAGAAAGGAAAGGGAACGAACAACTCATGGCTTTCAGCTGAGCCACATACTCTGAGTGGTCTTATTCGCTCCCCTTTCACAATACAACTCATGGCTTTCAGCTGAGCCACATACTCTGAGTGGTCTTATTCGCTCCCCTTTCACAATAGAAGCCTGAAACTACTTCTAAAGACTGTTGACATCTACTGGAAGCCTTAGGAAGTGCAATATGACCCCACGGACACTGGATATTCGATAGGCATTCACTTAAAAACTACAAACCTCAGAATTCCCACTTCCTTGTAGGATTTTTCTCAGGTTTTCGCCTGCCATATGAGTTCTGTTATTCTCACAGACATTATTTTAACAGTTTCGGAAACTTTGGAGTGTTTTCTATCCAACTCTACTAATTACATGCATATTCTAGCTTCTGGGCCTGAGTAACAGGCAGTTTACTCTGGGCATGCTTTTCATCCAAACTTCCCAATGCTGCCCCCTATCCCAAAGAGGTTTTAAGACTGTAGTATGTGGAAAGCCACTAAGACTGTAATATGTGGAAAGCCACTAAGACTGTAATATGTGGAAAGCCATTCAGACTGTAATATGCGGAAAGCCATTAAGACTGTAGTATGTGGAAAGCCATTAAGACTGTAATATGTGGAAAGCCATTAAGACTGTAATATGTGGAAAGCCATTCAGACTGTAATATGTGGAAAGCCATTCAGACTGTAATATGTGGAAAGCCATTAAGACTGTAGTATGTGGAAAGCCATTAAGACTGTAGTATGTGGAAAGCCATTAAGACTGTAATATGTGGAAAGCCACTAAGACTGTAGTAAAAGCCATTAAGACTGTAGTATGTGGAAAGCCATTCAGACTGTAGTATGTGGAAAGCCATTAAGACTAAGACTGTAGTATGTGGAAAGCCATTGGAAAGCCAGACTGTAGTATGTGGACTGTATTAAGACTGTAGTATGTGGAAAGCCACTAAGACTGTAGTATGTGGAAAGCCACTAAGACTGTAGTATGTGGAAAGCCATTAAGACTGTAGTATGTGGAAAGCCATTAAGACTGTAGTATGTGGAAAGCCATTAAGACTGTAATATGTGGAAAGCCATTAAGACTGTAGTATGTGGAAAGCCATTAAGACTGTAGTATGTGGAAAGCCATTAAGACTGTAGTATGTGGAAAGCCATTAAGACTGTAGTATGTGGAAAGCCATTAAGACTGTAGTATGTGGAAAGCCATTAAGACTGTAGTATGTGGAAAGCCATTAAGACTGTAGTATGACCATTAAGACTGTAGTATGTGGAAAGCCATTAGACTGTAGTATGTGGAAAGCCATTAAGACTGTAGTATGTGGAAAGCCATTAAGACTGTAAAAGCCATATGTGGAAAAGCCATTAAGACTGTAGTATGTGGAAAGCCACTAAGACTGTAATATGTGGAAAGCCATTAAGACTGTAGTATGTGGAAAGCCATTAAGACTGTAGTATGTGGAAAGCCATTAAGACTGTAATATGTGGAAAGCCATTCAGACTGTAAGGAAAGCCATTGACTAATATGTGGAAAGCCATTAAGACTGTAGTATGCTGGAAAGCCATTAAGACTGTAGTATGTGGAAAGCCATTAAGACTGTAATATGTAGTATGTGGAAAGCCATTAAGACTGTAAATGCCACTAAGACTGTAATATGTGGAAAGCCATTAAGACTGCCACTAGTATGTGGAAAGCCATTAAGACTGTATATGTGGAAAGCCATTAAGACTGTAGTATGTGGAAAGCCATTAAGACTGTAATGTGGAAAGCCAAAGCCATTAAGACTGTAATATGAAAGCCACTAAGACTGTAAGAAAGCCATTAAGACTGTAATATGTGGAAAGCCATTAAGACTGTAATATGTAAAGCCATTAAGACTGTAATATGGGAAAGCCATTAAGACTGTAATATGTGGAAAGCCATTAAGACTGTAATGCGGAAAGCCACTAAGACTGTAATATGTGGAAAGCCATTAAGACTGTAGTATGTGGAAAGCCATTAAGACTGTAATATGTGGAAAGCCATTAAGACTGTAGTATGTGGAAAGCCATTAAGACTGTAATATGTGGACTGTAAAGCCATTCAGACTGTAAGAAAGCCATGACTGTAATATGTAAAGCCATTGACTGTAATATGTGAAAGCCACTAAGACTGTAATATGTGGAAAGCCATTAAGACTGTAGTATGTGGAAAGCCATTCAGACTGTAATATGCAAAGCCATTCAGACTGTAATATGCTGACTAATATGTGGAAAGCCACTAAGACTGTAGTTCAGACTGTAATATGGGAAAGCCATTCAGACTGTAAGACTTCAGACTGTAATATGTGACTGTAATATGAAAGCCACTAAGACTGTAGTATGTGGAAAGCCATTAAGACTGTAATATGTGGAAAGCCACTAAGACTGTAGTATGTGGAAAGCCATTAAGACTGTAGTATGTGGAAAGTGTAGTATGTGGAAAGCCATTCAGGAAAGCCATTAAGACTTCAGACTAGTATGTAATATGGAAAGCCATTCAGACTGTAGTATGTGGAAAGCCACTAAGACTGTAGTATGTGGAAAGCCATTCTGTAGACTGTAGTATGTGGAAAGCCATTCAGACTGTAGTATGTGGAAAGCCACTAAGACTGTAGTATGTGGAAAGCCATTCAGACTGTAGTATGTGGAAAGCCACTAAGACTGTAGTATGTGGAAAGCCATTAAGACTGTAGTATGTGGAAAGCCATTAAGACTGTAGAATGTGCATGCATACATACGGGTGTTGGTGCGTTAACGTGTGTGTTCTCTTGTCCATCCTATAGGGTGCTGTTGGTATCTCTGGTGCTCCTGGTTTCCCAGGATCCCGTGGCCCTGCTGGACCTCCCGGAGCTGGTGGTGGCCCCGGCCCCAAGGGTAACCATGTGAGTACCACTGTAACGTCACTATTTAGTAAATTGATCAAATAGCATTTCATGAATAAGTTTGCAGTACTAGTCCATTTTGTGATGTGCTTTGGCTGTTTTGATCAAGCAGTGGTGGTGAGCATCGCTTTGTAAATTGATACTACACAGAAATCAATAGAACACAGTCATTTAATGCATATCTATGGATGTATAAAAACAATTAAATGTTTGTAGCACTACACTCTAGTTTGTGATGTGTAATATGGACCAGGAATTAGTGGTGAGTGTTACCTGATGTGCAGTGGAGGCTGCTGAGGGGAGGACGGCTCATAATAATGGCTGGAATGGAGCGAATGGAATGGCATCAAACACATGGAAACCATGTTTGATGTATTTGATACCATTCCACCTATTCCTCTCCAGCCATTACCATGAGCCCTTCCTCCCCAATTAAGGTGCCACCAACCTCCAGTGCTGATGTGATTTGTTTGTTTTCCCTACAGGGTGAGCAAGGAGCCCAAGGCTCCAAGGGAGAGCCCGGTGTAAAGGGAGAGCCTGTAAGTTGGACCGCCCTTATATATAACCTATGGAAATATTTATTTAACAAGCAGCTGACCATGTCTCAAAACATTTAGTGCTGATTTCCGGGACACAGATTAAGCAAGAAGCCCAGTTGAGGAACAAAAAGCATGTTCACTGGAGAATCTCCAATGACATAGGTTTTTTGTCCAGGATTATGCTTAATCTGTGTCTGGGAAACCGGACCACAGGTCTCTAACCCAGGGATAGACACCTGTTTCTTCAGAAGGTATTGTTAGACAGGTGAGTTTACTACAGGTCTCTAACCCAGGGATAGACACCTGTTTCTTCTGAAGGTATTGTTAGACAGGTGAGTTTACTACAGGTCTCTAACCCAGGGATAGACACCTGTTTCTTCTGAAGGTATTGTTAGACAGGTGAGTTTACTACAGGTCTCTAACCCAGGGATAGACACCTGTTTCTTCTGAAGGTATTGTTAGACAGGTGAGTTTACTACAGGTCTCTAACCCAGGGATAGACACCTGTTTCTTCTGAAGGTATTGTTAGACAGGTGAGTTTACTACAGGTCTCTAACCCAGGGATAGACACCTGTTTCTTCTGAAGGTATTGTTAGACAGGAGAGTTTACTACAGGTCTCTAACCCAGGGATAGACACCTGTTTCTTCTGAAGGTATTGTTAGAGGGTTGTCTTTACTACAGGTCTAATGTCTGACCCCGCCATCCTTTCCTCCTCTTTATCAAACCAGGGTTCCTCTGGTCCTGGCGGCCCCCCCGGCCCATCTGGGGAGGAGGGAAAGAGAGGTGCCCGTGGTGAGCCTGGTGGAGCTGGTGGTGCTGGACCCCCTGGGGAGCGTGTACGTTACCCCCCCCCTCTCCCGCGACCCCTTCTTCCATGTCAGATACCCCTTCTCTGATGTGCCCCTACTCATAAGAACTATGTCTCTACACAGACAGATTTGTTTTAAAGTTGTGTTTTGTTATCTCCATATGATTCCAGTAAATGACCATATAGATTTTGGAATCAGAAAAAGCAACAACCAACCATCAGAGCCTCAGTCACCAGTCTATACTAGACCATGTGCATCTTATACCTTTCATTCCCAGGGGACACTGATTGTCAGTCAAGCCTTGACTTTGTGATATGGTGTGCCTGTGCCATGGTCCACTGTGTAATACAGTGTGTCGGTCCTGTTTCTTCCAACAGGGTATGCCTGGTATGCGTGGTTTCCCCGGCTCTGATGGAGCTGCCGGTGGCAAGGTGAGTCAATTGTCAAAATATAATAATAGTAAAAATAATAATAGTAATAATAATAATAATAATAATAATAATAATAATAATAATAATGACAGTAATAGTAATAGTTGAACAGTAAACTATAAAGTCCATGTGAAGAAACATGACGTCTGGTGTTAAATTCAGCCGATAAGCAGAAACATCCTTATCCTTGAAGCTAGGAAACAACAACAATCCGGCACACAGCCTTTGTTTTGGTAAAAATCTGAGGGATGGGCCTGGAGAAATATAACCACTTTCCAATTCATAGACATGGATGCATGGGCTGACTATCCATGATATTAAATCATAGTTTTAACAATGTTTTGAGGCTATACAGTGTTTGTTTACATTTACATTGTTTACAAACATTGGAATATTTTGCGTTCTGTTGAACTAAGCGCATGAGGCAAGTTATATTCAAGTTATCTTCTTCAAGAATCAATGGGTATATATCATTCATTTCTAAATCCCAAAATTGATGTAACAGCTGCAGATTGTAGCTTTAAATATGCTCACTGAATGTGTCTTGGTGGCTTACCCTCACAGAGCACTATTTAATCTCTAAGCCCTGAAGCTGACCATAATGCTTACCTATCAAAACTTGACACAGACATCACCAATTAACCTTCCCATGTGATAGGGTGGCCCTGGTGAGCGTGGAGCCAATGGACCAATGGGAGCCCAAGGTGCCACTGGTGAGGCTGGTCGCCCCGGGGAGCCTGGCATGCCTGGATCCAAGGTGAGTGTCACCTGTTCACATCTCTCTCTCTTTCTCTCGCTCTCTCTCTCTTTCTCTCGCTCTCTCTCTCTTTCTCTCGCTCTCTCTCTCTCTCTCTCTCTCTTTCTCTCTCTCGCTTTCACTCTCTCTCTCTCTCTCTTTCTCTCGCTCTCTCTCTCTTTCTCTCGCTCACTCTCTCTCTCTTTCTCTCACTCTCTCTTTCTCTCACTCTCTCTTTCTCTCACTATCTCTTTCTTACTCTCTTGCTGTTTCTAGTTTTTGATTATTATTTGTGTTCATTATCATTTAGCTGCACCCGCTATAACACCCACTATAACACCCGCTATAACACCCGCTATAACACCCACTATAACATCTGCTATAACACCCGCTATAACACCCGCTATAACACCCACTATAACACTCGCTATAACACCCACTATAACACCCGCTATAACACCCGCTATAACATTTTCTAAAATGTGTACGTGACCAATAAACTATGGTTTGGTTTGATCTAATGTGTGCTCTTCTCTCCCTGCTTGCTGTAGGGTATGACTGGTAGCCCTGGCAGCCCTGGCCCCGATGGGAAAGTTGGCCCTGCTGTAAGTACTACTGATCTATTCACCACAAACTCAATGCATACCGAATTACTATATTATTACTATGTATATAATAAACTATATTGGCAAGAGGACATTATCGAGAGGATTTAACATGTTTTGACCTCCATGTTCCTTGGTCTAAAGTAGAAAGTAGAACAATAATTGTGTTGGTTCGGTCAGGAGAGCACCATACCCTTTGATAGCCTGTGTGATCCTCCTCTCATGTAGGGTATCACTGGAAACGATGGTCGTTCCGGACCCCCAGGCTCCTCTGGATCCAGAGGTCAGCCTGGAGTTATGGGATTCCCTGGGCCCAAAGGACCTGCTGTGAGTAAACAAACAAACATACAAAAAAAGAAACAAAGCATTCATTTCATTCCTAAATGGTGGCTACAAATGTATTATTTTCACCACTCCACAAGTCGGTCTAGTTCATATACTGAACACATGTAAATGTAGGGGTGGTGTATTCAGTGTGTTTCTTACTGAGTAGAATATGAATGTACAGTAAGAGTAATCATCGTCTGTCTCTTCCCTACAGGGTGACAGCGGCAAGCCCGGTGAGAGAGGAGAAGCCGGAGCTGTTGGGGGTGTTGTAAGTGAAGCTATACTAAAACCTGAAGCAGATAGGATCAATCATTCAAACTGTAACATACTGTATGCTGTATCAACATTGGTTGACTTGTCCATGTTAAATCAACATATCTCAAGTCTGTGTCAATAGATCAGTGTCCATGTTAAATCAACACATCTCAAGTCTGTGTCAATAGATCATTGTGTGTGTTTTTGGATTTGTAATAGATGGCATCTTCTTGTTTCTAGGGTGCCCCTGGCAAAGATGGTGACTCTGGTGCTCCCGGACCACAAGGCCCTGCTGTAAGTTTAGACACATCTCCTTCTTAGAATTAATGGCACATTTAGCCACACACATCTTCAGTACATTGACGCATTCTGTACAGTCCCTTTTAATGAAACATTGAGACACATACTGTATGATTTCATTCATGAGCCACCCAAACACCGTTGTGTTCCAGGGAGGTCAAGGAGAGAAAGGAGAGGGCGGCCCCGCTGGTCCTAACGGATTCCAGGTAGATTACCAGCCACAATTCTTACCTCTGCTATCATTACTTGTCTAGATATTCACATTGTAACCAATAATGTTACATGTTGACCTGAAATCTCAACCACACCTCTCCCATCATCCCTATAGGGTCTGCCTGGAACTCAGGGAGCTACTGGTGAGCCTGGCAAGGCTGGTGATCAGGTAAGTGGTGCCCTCCCATCACAGAGATTAGGTATAGGTTCTAGATAGGTTCTAGATGTAATGCTATGCCCTCCATGACATGTTGAATTGAATTGATGAACAATTAGACCCCTGTAAGTTGCTGGAAAGCAAGGTTTTACCCGAATGCAGTTGTTGAAGTGTAATCAGACATTATCTAGCAATACATTTAATTATGTGGCAAATGTTGCTGTAAAAAGGGCTATAAATATATTTGATTGATTGATTGGTTGGTTGGTTGGTTGGTTGGTTGGTTGGTTGGTTGATTGCTCCCCTCTCCTCTGTTGCTCCACAGGGTGTGCCTGGTGAGGTTGGAGGTCCCGGCCCCAGTGGATCCAGAGTAAGTACAGCATCACAGCAGATGGATCTGAACCCCCGGATCTGTCTCTAAGCTGCCTGCTTCAGTAGCTGTTGCATTACAGACATGATGTTCACAGATCTTCTCCTCTTCCCCTCCTCCTCTCCTCTACTCCTCTCCCCTCTTCTCCTCCTCTTCTCCTCCTCTCCCCCCTCTTCTCCTCCTCCTCTCCTTCCCACTTCTCCACCTCCTCTCCTTCCCACTTCTCCTCCTCATCTCTTCCCCTCTTCTCCTCCTCCTCTCCTTCCCTCATCTCCTCCTCCTCTCCTTCCCTCATCTCCTCCCCTCTTCTCCTCCTCCTCTCTTCCCCTCATCTCCTTCCCCCTTCTCCTCCTCTCCTCATTTCCTTCCCTCTTCTCCTCATTATCTCCTCCCCTCTTCTCCTCCTCCTCTCCTCCCATCTTCTCCTTCTCCTCTCCTCCCCTTTTTTTCTATGTCCTAAGGGTGACAGAGGTTTCCCAGGTGAGCGTGGTGGCATTGGCTCTGTCGGCCCCTCTGGACCCCGTGGACCTAATGGTTCTCCTGGTAACGATGGTGCTAGGGTAAGAGAACACTGGAGAACACAGATACAGATTACATCATTGATTAAATAATTAAGTTGGTCCTTATGTTGATTCTAGGACTGAGAATTACATTAGGCCCTATACAACCATATCATTTGTCCTTTTCTTATTTATTTTTGCACCGCAACAAATATTTTTGTACATATATTATTTTGGCACAGAGCAAAAGGAGGTTTAATGTGTGTCTCTCTGTCTACCATCTCTGTTCCTTTTTGTAAATATATTATTTTGGTACAATGCGATAGGAGGTTTAATGTGTGTCTGTCTACCATCTCTATTAGTTTAATGTTTCTCTGTCTACCATCTCTGTCCAGGGTGAGACTGGAGTTGCTGGTGCCCCTGGCGGTATGGGAGCCCCAGGTCTGCAAGGAATGCCCGGAGAGCGTGGCTCAGGTGGTAACTCCGGTGCCAAGGGAGAACGAGGTGATGGTGGCCCCAAGGGAGCCGACGGTGGCCCAGGAAAAGACGGCATGCGTGGTATGACTGGACCCATCGGACCCCCTGGACCCACTGGTGCTCATGGAGAGAAGGTAAGAGCAAAAAAGCTGTTTGGATTGAAACAGCCTTGATGTGTTGAAACAACTACTGTGTAGCTACAGCCTTGATGTGTTGAAACAACTACTGTGTAGCTACAGCCTTGATGTGTTGAAACAACTACTGTGTAGCTACAGCCTTGATGTGTTGAAACAACTACTGTGTAGCTACAGCCTTGATGTGTTGAAACAACTACTGTGTAGCTACAGCCTTGATGTGTTGAAACAACTACTGTGTAGCTACAGCCTTGATGTGTTGAAACAACTACTGTGTAGCTACATGCTTGATGTATAGGATTGTTTTGGTAAATCTTCATTCAAATATGAGATCGTTCTCCCCTCCTCTTTCTCCTCTCCCTGTTCTCCCTCCACTCCCCTCCTCTCCTCTCCCCTCCTTTCCCTCCTCTCTCCTCTCCCCTCCTCTCTCTCCTCTCTCCTTCCCCTCCTCTCTCCTCTCTCTCCTCTCCCTCTCTCCTCTCCCCTCCTCTCCTCTCCCCTCCTCTCTCTCCTCTCTCTCCTTCCCCTCCTCTCTCTCCTCTCCTCTCCCCTCCTCTCTCTCCTCTCTCTCCTTCCCCTCCTCTCTCTCCTCTCCCCTCCTCTCCCTCCTCTTTTTCTCTCTGTGTTAGGGTGAGGGTGGTCTTGGCGGCCCCCCTGGTCCCGCTGGAGGTCGCGGTTCCCCTGTGAGTAACTTCCAATGACATACTACATGTTCACCTGCTTATGACAGCGGTGTAATGCATATATTGATGGCCCGCCATTTCTCTTCATCACACTGAACAAAGCACATTGATGGCCCGCCATTTCTCTTCATCACACTGAACAAAGCACATTGATGGCCCGCCATTTCTCTTCATCACACTGAACAAAGCACATTGATGGCCCGCCATTTCTCTTCATCACACTGAACAAAGCACATTGATTGCCCGCCATTTCTCTTCATCACACTGAACAAAGCACATTCTGCTTGTTTATGTATCAGTTTTTCATTCCCAACCTCTGACCCTATGTGTTTTCTACCCATAATCCTCCAGGGTGAGCGCGGTGAGCATGGTGCCCCTGGACCTGCTGGATTCGCTGGACCCCCTGTGAGTAACATCATCACCCAGCCTGGTCCAGTCCAGACCACTCTGAAGCTGGTCACAGTTCTGTTTCCAGGTGGAATCCTATAACCCAGCCCTGACCAATCCTCTCTTCTTCTCCCTCCTTGCTTCAGGGTGCTGATGGTCAGCCTGGCAACAAGGGAGAGACTGGTAACAACGGCCCCAAAGGTGATGCTGGTGCTCCTGGGCCCGGTGGACCGGTTGGTGCTCCTGGACCTCAGGTATGGATGTCTGAGGCTGTCCTATCAGCTTTAACTCCTGAACCGACAGATTTGTTAGAACTACAAGCTCTAATCTCAAATCTCCAAGAAAGAAAGAAATATACAGTTAGCTTTTTGCTGTTTGTTCCTGAATCAACCAATTCAGGAATAGTTTTCAGATATATAGCACAAGTTACTTTTGGCTAACAGCCCACCCTTGTATATCCTTATTGTACTGTAATCCAGTGACCGGTTGAAATTGTCTCTCACCATTAGAAGGTGTTGAGGACTGACTCGGTGATGTGACCATCAGTGTTCAGGACATGTATATATTGTCATGTGTCCTTTATAGATGTGTTATGGCCTAACTGCTGTTTGTGTCCTCAGGGTCCTGCTGGTAATGCTGGTACTAAAGGAACTCGTGGTGCCGCTGGGCCCCCTGTAAGAACTCTAAACTCTAATCATTCATAACAACACTAGTTTTCATTTATTTTAACTGAATAAAAATGTAAAGTATGTTTTTTTAAGAAAGCTGTTCTGTATTCCTCTGTGTGTGTGTGTGTGTGTGTGTGTGTGTGTGTGTGTGTGTGTGTGTGTGTGTGTGTGTGTGTGTGTGTGTGTGTGTGTGTGTGTGTGTGTGTGTGTGTGTAGGGTGCTTCTGGTATGCCTGGTCCTGGTGGAAGAGTTGGCCCTCCTGGTGGAAGTGTAAGGTCACCTTTGTAGCACTTCATCTATCACCAATCTATCATTCATCCACACTGAAACATATCAAGTTAGAAATCTTTAACCCACATGCTGTAATACTTAAAAGATTTGCTCTAAACAAACTACCCTCATCTCCTAAATGTTTTCAGGGAGCCCCCGGACCCCCAGGCCCCCCCGGCCCCTCTGGTAAAGAGGGACAGAGGGGTGGACGTGGTGAAACTGGTCACGCTGGTCGCCCCGGTGAGGCTGGAGCCGCCGGACCCCCAGGACCCTCAGGACAATCTGGAGCCAAGGGTAATGATGGCCCAATGGTAAGTACAGAGCAATAAACATATAAACATATAAGCAAAAACATGAATAAACAAATAAACAACAACAATACACATATAAACAACAATAATAAACAAATTAACAACAACAATAAACAACTAAACAAATAAACAACAACAACAGCAATAAACAAAGTAGTAAACAGAGCAACACATCAAGGATGAAGGGATGAAGGGATGAAGGGATGAAGTGCTGAAGGATGAAGTGCTGAAGGATGAAGGGATGAAGGGCTGTTATATTATAATTATATTATTATATGTTTATATGTTTCTCAGCATTACGAAACAAATACGAAAAAAGACAGATAATTTAAAGAACTAGATGGAATGTTTAACAAAATAATAAAAATTAAATAAAACAAATATATAAAATAATACATCCAAATATGTAATGCGACATAAACGTTATGCATGTACTGAAGTTTAAACCATGGTGATGAATCCCTTTATATACGCTTGTTCGGGTTCTCCGTGCTGCATTGAAGAATATGTCATCTTTGCCTCGATCTGTTCTCTTTCTCCAGGGAGCCCCAGGAACCCCCGGACCCGGAGGTATTGCTGGACAGCGTGGTATTGTGGGAGGCCCAGGAGGAAGGGGAGCCAGTGGTAGCCCAGGAATTCCAGGACAAGCTGTGAGTGTTCCAATCAACAGCACCCCCACCCTACTCAACATATGACTATTTAAGGGCATCAAGTAGCTATGTAAGAGCGGCAGGTAGCCTAGCGGTTAAGAATGTTGGGCCAGTAACCAAAGGTCACTTGTTTGAATCCCTGAGCTGACTAGGTGAAAAATCTGTTGATGTGTCCTTTTTTAAATTTAATTTAAAAAAAACTATGCAAGTCAGTTAAAAACAAATTCATATTTACAATGACGGCCTACCCCCCCGGCCAAACCCTCCCCTAACCCGGATGATGCCGGGCCAATTGTGCGCCTCCCCATGGGACTCCCGATCACGGCCGGTTGTGGCACAGCCTGGGAAGGAACCAGGGTCTGTAGTGACGCCTCTCAGACTGTAATACAGTGCCTTAGACCGCTGCACCACTCAGGGGACCAAAAGCAAGGCACTTCAAGCTAATTGCTCCTGTAAGACGCTCTGGATAAGAGTATCTGCCAAATGACTAAACATGTATTTAACTTTTAACTTCTATCAAAAGTGTTACCTCACAACTCAAATCAGCTTCATTATTTTTCACACAAAAAGCCCATCAGATCCTTCATTCTTAAGTTTTCTCATGGCTTTCTTTGTCTCTACTTCCAAATCTTAAGAGTCTTAACCCTTGAGCTGTCCATTGTCCTCTCTCAGGGGGAGCCTGGTAAGCAGGGACCTGGCGGCCCCGTCGGTGAGCGTGGATCCCCTGGCCCCATGGGACCCCCTGGCCTGTCTGGTGCACCCGGTGAGGCTGGTCGTGAAGGTTCCACTGGTCACGATGGTGTTGCCGGTCGCGATGGACCCCCCGGTCCCAAGGTAAGACTCTACTATCAAACCACGTCTTACTCTTCCATGACACTGTTGTTATAAACAACATTGCTGCTGGATAATAGAACCAGCCTACTTGTCTTGAAATTACACACTCAGGGCTCTATTCATTCCGCATCGATGATGTTCAACGGAAATTTAAAGGCAATGTTCCCGCTGTAGCATTCACAGTATCAGCTCAAGTCAGCTCAAATGGGAATTACTATATATTTCTATTGCGCATTCTGTAACACTTCAGCTTGACTTATTGAATAGAACCCTTACTGTTGGTTTATGTAGAGCTCTTTCGGGTGCTCTTTTCCAGAACTTTACAATGTAAGGAAGGAAACTCCAACACTTGTCCCCATTACTGGGGCTGTTACCCTCATGGCTCTTTGTTCCTGTGTGTGTGTTCATTGCAGGGTGACCGTGGTGAGAATGGTAATGCTGGTTCCCCTGGTGCTCCTGGACCTCCCGGTGCCCCCGGTCCATCTGGTGCTTCTGGCAAGACTGGTAGCCGTGGAGAGTCTGTAAGTACCTCTTCTCATCAATTTAGGGGTCAAGTATAGTATCTCTGTCACTTTCAGGCCGAAGACGTTTTACGTTTTGGACATTTGTTGGACTAGCTTACAATGTTACCCTGAATTAACCCTGAGATTCATCAATGTTACCTTGACATACCCTGAGATTCATCAATGTTACCTTGACATACCCTGAGATTCATCAATGTCACCCTGACATACCCTGAGATTCATCAATGTTACCCTGACATACCCTGAGATTCATCAATGTCACCCTGACATACCCTGAGATTCATCAATGTCACCCTGACATACCCTGAGATTCATCAATGTCACCCTGACATACCCTGAGATTCATCAATGTCACCCTGACATACCCTGAGATTCATCAATGTTACCCTGACATACCCTGAGATTCATCAATGTCACCCTGACATACCCTGAGATTCATCAATGTCACCCTGACATACCCTGAGATTCATCAATGTTACCCTGACATACCCTGACATTCATCAATGTCACCCTGACATACCCTGAGGTTCATCAATGTTACCCTGAGATTCATCAATGTTAATTTGACATACCCTGAGATTCATCAATGTTACCCTGACATACCCTGAGATCCATCAATGTTACCCTGACATACCCTGAGATTCATCAATGTTACCCTGACATACCCTGAGATTCATCAATGTTACTCTGACATACCCTGAGATTCATCAATGTTACTCTGACATACCCTGAGATTCATCAATGTTACCCTGACATACCCTGATATTCATCAATGTTACTCTGACATACCCTGAGATTCATCAATGTTACTCTGACATACCCTGAGTTTCATCAATGTTACCCTGACATACCCAGACATACATCAATGTCACCATGACATACCCTGAGATATATCAACGTTACCCTGACATACCCTGAGATATATATCAATATTACCCTGACATACCCTGAGATATATATCAATGTTACCCTGACATACCCTGAGATATATATCAACGTTACCCTGACATACCCTGAGATATATATCAACGTTACCCTGACATACCCTGAGATTCATCAATGTCACCCTGACATACCCTGAGATTCATCAATGTTACCCTGACATACCCTGAGATTCATCAATGTCACCCTGACATACCCTGAGTTATATATCAACGTTACCCTGACACAACGTTACCCTGAGTTCCATCAATGTACACACATAATTATCCTTGATTCTCTCTCTCTCTCTCTCTCTCTCTCTCTCTCTCTCTCTCTCTCTCTCTCTCTCTCTCTCAGGGTCCTGCTGGTCCTGCTGGCCCTAACGGTCCTGCTGGTGGTCGTGGGGGTCTTGTAAGTTTTCTGTCAGCATTTTGTCATCCTTTCTCCTCAACCTAATGTATTGTAAGGATGTCCACTGTCTTTGCTGAGTACATGTTTGACCTTTGACCTGTGTCTGTAGGGCCCTGCTGGTGCTCGTGGAGACAAGGGAGAGGCTGGTGAGGGTGGAGAGAGAGGCCACAAGGGACACAGAGGTTTGAGCGGCATGCCCGGACTTCCTGGACCCGCTGTGAGTATATCATACAACTCATGCTGTTACATTTAGATTCTTCTCTTTACAATAATTTACTGCCCTTTTAAAACTTGTTTTTAGTGATTTGTGGCATTAAGGAATTATGCACATTGTGTCTGGGTTGAAGATCTGTTGTTCTCTTTGCTTTAACATATATAATGTGTGATTAATGTGATATAATGTGTGATTAATGTGATATAATGTGTGATTAATGTGATATAATGTGTGATTAATGTGATATAATGTGTGATTAATGTGATGTATCTGGTTCCAGGGATCCCCTGGAGAGTCTGGGCCTGCTGGACTTAACGGACCTTCTGGACCCCGAGTGAGTATGGCTCTGACTCCCAGTTCATCAATAGAACATGGTTGATAATGTAATATAAGTTACACATTGGCCCTGCCCTCCACAACACTTTTCAGTTGGATAACATTGTCGCTGCCCTCCACAACACTTTTCAGTTGGATAACATTGTTCCTGCCCTCCACAACACTTTTCAGTTGGATAACATTGTCCCTGCCCTCCACAACACTTTTCAGTTGGATAACATTGTCCCTGCCCTCCACAACAGTCTTCAGTTGGATAACATTGTTCATAGAATGATCCTGTATGTGATGTTGTGTTCTTAACCTTAACAAGAAGATTCCTTACATCAGATTACGCAGGGATATCCTATCTAGTCATTTATTAGTGATGTTGTCGCTGGAATGGAAGGAATAGGACCTCTGATGAAGGCCATTGATGAAGGCTGAGAGGTCAAGTTGTTAATAGTTAAATAATGGTGAGTGAGCGCTGTGACTTCCCTGTTCAAGGTATATGACTTCTAATGGAGTTGTTGTTGTGTGTCCTACAGGGACCCCATGGTTCTTCTGGCTCCACTGGTAAAGATGGCATGAACGGTCTGCCTGGACCCATCGGACCCCCCGGACCCCGTGGTCGCAATGGAGAGATGGGACCTGCTGTAAGTCTCACACTGACCTCCACATGTACCGTGCATACGCACAAGCACACACACAGATCCTCACACACATAGCACAAGCCTTCGATGCCAGATTTGACCCCTTTCTGTCTTCTTCTTCCCTACCCAGGGTGCTCCTGGTTCTCCTGGCCTGCCCGGACCTCCAGGTCCCGCTGGCGGCGGCTTCCATGTCGCACCGATCTACAACCAGGAGAAGGGACCTGACCCCATGCGAGGAGGAGGAGGATACCACTACCGTGCTGATGAGCCTGACATGATGAACGACCGTGACATGGAGGTGGACACCACCCTGAAGAGCCTCAGCCAGAAGGTGGAGAACATCCGCAGCCCTGAGGGAACCCAGAAGAACCCCGCCCGCATGTGCCGTGACATCAGGATGTGCCACCCTGAGTGGAAGAGCGGTAAGGTCCAGGCTCAGTCCAGCGCACGCCGCAGACAAACACTGGTTATATAGTATGTAGGCATGCTGTGATCAGTGATTGGTTGGTTGGTTGGTTGGTTGATTGGTTGGTTGGTTGAATGAATGATTGAATGATTTAATTTATTCAATATTTAAAAAGGAAACATCAAAGAGCTAGCAACCTCCATTAATAACTCTATCAATATAATAACTTCTACTTTATTGGACCTCTATGGTCACCTGAAGCACCTTGATGGCTTATATTCTGTTCTCTCTTAAACCCACAGGCCAATACTGGGTGGACCCCAACCAGGGCTCTCCTCTGGATGCTGTCCAGGTCTTCTGCAACATGGAGACTGGAGAGACCTGCATCTATCCATCCCAGGACACTGTCCCCATGAAGAACTGGTATACCAGCAAGAACATCAGGGAGAAGAAGCACATCTGGTTCTCAGAGTCTATGGACAACGGCTTCCAGGTAAGGACCATTCAGCGTAACCATGTGACAAGGACTACAATCAGAGCTCGGGTAGAAATGACTCAGATTTACACTCAAACTTGGATTACTGGGGACATGGGTCTTGACTTGGACTCAAGTTTTAGTGACCTGCCTTCACTACAAATCTGCCTTCATGATACTAACCCCCCTCCTCTCCTCTCCAGTTCCAGTACGGTAGCGAGGGCTCCAACCCAGAGGACGTCAACATCCAGCTGACCTTCATGCGTCTGATGTCCAACGAGGCATCCCAGAATGTCACGTACCACTGCAAGAACAGCGTGGCCTACATGGACAAGGGCACGGGCAACCTGAAGAAGGCCCTGCTGCTCCAGGGATCTAACGAGATCGAGATCAGAGCTGAGGGCAACAGCCGCTTCACATACACTGTCAGCGAGGATGGCTGCACGGTGAGACACCTACTACTATTGTCCACTTGTTCTGTCCTCTACTCTTTTCTCTTATCTTTCAACTCCCTTCTGCTGTCTGTTATTCTATTCTCTCTTCTACCCTCGTCTTTTACTGTTTTCTGTCTTCTACCTCTCTTCTACTCTCCTCCATTCTCTTCTTCTACTCTCCTCTATTCTCTTCATCTACTCTGCTCCATTCACTTCTTCTACTCTCCTCCATTCTCTTCTTCTACTCTCCTCTAGTCTCTTCATCTACTATCCTCTATTCTCTTCTTCTACTCTCCTCTATTCTCTTCTTCTACTCTGCTCTATTCTCTTCTTCTACTGTCCTCATTTTTAATTTAAAATTGTGTGAAATCCATGTTATGAAACTAAAGATGAAGGAAGTAACTAAATAAAACAGAGGTTATATAGAGATTAGTGTGTCATCAATCATCTTTACTGGACTGGTTTCTGATTCTGACCTATGCTCTCTCTCTCTCTCTCTCTCTCTCTCTCTCTCTCTCTCTCTCTCTCGCTCTCACTCACAGTCACATACTGGCACATGGGGCAAGACAGTCATTGACTACAAGACATCAAAAACATCTCGCCTGCCCATCATTGACATCGCTCCTATGGACGTTGGTGCACCTGATCAGGAGTTTGGCGTTGAAGTTGGCCCTGTCTGCTTTGTATAAAATCAAAAAGAAATATGGACATGAAATTGTTTGCAGTCATCTCTAATTCTATTTTCTATGTATTACCTACAAACTCATTCGGCTGCCACTGGTCCACGAGCTTAAAACTACTCTGCTGAAGACGTCGTTTGCATGTTTTTGATTCTGAAGAAAATACATTTGGGGGACTGCTACTTCAACCGAAACTTACAAGAATCAAGGACACTAAAAAAAATATATTTTGTTTCCACTGGCAACAAGAAAACAAGTGTAATATGAAGTGTAAAATCCCCATGGAGAAACACAATGAGATACAGGTGACTTTTTTGCCGTTTTTTACCACTGCGGAAGGACAATGAAAGCAACAAATGCTATGTACCATTTTCTGGTATTAAATACATCTTAAAAACGACAGTGAAGTGTCTTCTTGTTCTAAATTTATGACAGAAAAACACCTGAACATTCACATTAATTTTGAATACATTAATGGCTACCTCAGAGAAGAACTCCATGTTACCCAAAATGTTTCACAAACCCTAGGGCCGATTTTACACTACAGGAATATTATTGGATAGAAAACAAATGTCGAAGGTGCTATAATATCAACTCATGAGGTCCAGTTATTGGTCTTTGTTAGAACAATCTTTCCTGTCATAATTAGCTAACAACCATCGGATCTTTGGTGCTAACAAATCAACACGCTGTCTTCCTTGTTGTCAGGCTAGTACAATTGTTTTCTTTGTCAAGTGTTGGTTAATTAACAGTTCTGAAATATGTTTTACTGTGGATATAATGCATGCCAATGGTGTCTGGTGTGGATTTAGGGAAGTGGTTATGTTTTCAGTTGTATTTCATTTCCCCAGCTGATGTTTGTGTCCACCCTCTATGCTACCCTTGTGATTGTCCCTATCACTGCATCACTAAAGCACCACTCAAACCCTCCTGATGTTTGTGTTTTGTTTGTTGAAGAAAAACGTTTTAGGTTTCTAAAAAAGGAAAAGAGTTTGACAAAATCTGAGAAGCAGACACACCTTCATGGTTTTGAAAAAAGCGAATCTGTACTGATGTTGTACATGTATAATAAATCAAGATGTTTTTAATTATTTGGATGCTGAATAAAGCATGTGAAGTGGTCTACACAATGTTTGACATGTCCCCTTGGCTTTCTCCATTCGGCTCACATCAAACCGACAGACAATTCAGCGACCGTGGCTGATTATACATATATTATTTTGGGCAACTGATAAAATAATCTCCCAAATAACGTAAAAGTTTAACTTTCATTAAAATCTAATCTTGTAGGTTTATAGTCAAACACATAACTTCAAATAAGCCCATGTTGGTCTTGTTCTTGGGAAACATAATGTTGAGGCATTAACCAACATAGCTCTAGTTATTACAACTGACTCAAACCCTGACGAGTGGGACTTGTAGGACATAGAACACATTGGTAAGGAGTATTTGGGATAACAAGGGATGTTTATTTAACATTTATTTAACTAGGCAAGTCAGTTAAGAACACATTCTTATTTACAATGATGGCCTACCAAAAGGCAATAGGCCTCCTGCGGGGACGGGGGCTGGGATTGAAAATAAAATATAGGACAAAACACACATCGTGACAAGAGAGACACCACAACACTACATGAAGAGAGACCTATAAGACAACAACACAGCATGGCAGCAACACATAAAAACAGAGCATGGTAGCAACACAACATGGCAGCAACACATAAAAACAGAGCATGGTAGCAACACAACATGGCAGCAACACATAAAAACAGAGCATGGTAGCAACACAATATGGCAGCAACACAACATGGCAGCAACACATAAAAACAGAGCATGGTAGCAACACAACATGGCAGCAACACATAAAAACAGAGCATGGTAGCAACACAATATGGCAGCAACACATAAAAACAGAGCATGGTAGCAACACAACATGGCAGCAACACATAAAAACAGAGCATGGTAGCAACACAACATGGCAGCAACACATAAAAACAGAGCATGGTAGCAACACAACATGGCAGCAACACAACATTGTAGCAGCTCAAAACATAGTACAAACTTTCTAGTTGGTTTGGTTGAAAAAAACGTATCATTTTCTAAATGTCCAGTGCTCCTAATTTCCAATGACACAGTAATTGCGCAATAATAAATATGAGTTGACTTCTGAGCCAAGTCACCATTTTGTTGGGATCCAAGAATTAGTAATGTAGCCTTGTACTGAACTCTGGAGGTTTTCGGTGGAACAGTTCTGAATTAGACTAGGCTACAGTGAGGGCTAGAGTCTATCTTCCTCACACGGGTCTGTGGTCTACCCACTGCAGGTCTACGTGTTTTTGTTTCCGGCCAGTTCCATTCCAGAAGGATATCCTCCAAACCAGGCTTGGCGCTACACATCCACAAATCCAGTCACAAAAAGAAGACATGCTGAAACGTGTGGATTATGTGGATGCGATTCTACTAAATTTGCAATGTCCTTTTATAGATCTTCCGTATTTTTCTTTTGAAAATGAAGCGCAGATGGCACGCGGAGTTTTTATCCTGTTATTTTACTTTTTTTAAAGGGGATTTGTCTTCCTGAAGACGACGTGGATGAAGTGGATAAAAGTCAATGATGCCTCTGTGTGGTTACCCTGTAATTAGTAGTCTATTTGTTGTGCTTTTTTAAAATTGTGTTCCTAAAATGCTTCTATTTGATAGTAGTATGTTAAGTACTAGGCACGTCATTGGCAGCGCACCTCTGATTAATAAGACATCTCTGGACAAATGTTATTGCCTGGTAATTACAGAATTATTACACAGGCTATTTGGGGATCGAGATTACCATTAAAACAACAATGGAGTCAGTTAGGGGTTTTATTTAGAAAAAACATGGAATATATATATATATAAATAAGAAAAATTATACCACTACGTGTAGGCTATTTGCCTACCAATGATTAGGTTTAGGAAAGTATTTATGAATCATTTAAAAAACAGGTCTGGAGAGCCTTTACACACCAAAGGAAAAAAAACGGTGGTTTGATTCATTCTGAAAATTGCCACATTCAGTTCTTTAACACATGTTAATGTTGGAAGATAAGTGTAAAATAATTATTATGGGAGAATAGTGTAAAATAGTAGGCCTATACCCTGGTCTATTGCCTGCACTATTCATGGGACTGTGTGATGACACAGCCAAGTAGTACGCCATTCGTCGGGTCGGTTAAGGCTTGGTCTCCACTCTGCTTTATAACATTCAGTTAGACTACATGTCATTTTTTAAATGATCATGTGTTACTAATGATCCTCAGCAACAACCACATGGCCGTGACGGCGTTTACAGAGGATGCAAATGAAGGTAAATAACACAATGTAATTAAATGGAATGATAATGTAGGCTACACCATCTGACGGGAACGAACAGTGAATTGGTAGTTGAGTATGTGTGGTCATTAAGTCTACTGACAGTCGATAATGATAGTGGCTAATATTTAACATGATAGAAACAGGAAATGGAGAAAGTGGGGGTAGCTTATAATTAAGACGCTCGAGAGTGCCCAACACTGCAAGTTAAAGGGCTGTACAATTGAAATCATACACAATGGCGCAGCATTTCATCAACTTTACGATGGGAAAGTTGATATGTTGATATGCTTCAGTTTTGTTACCATATGACTGGTTTCACATTTGTCTCCAGCAATTATAAGGTAAAATAGATTTTAAAAATAATTGTCATTTATATTTACAATTCCCTACTCATTTACCTAGCTCTTATCAATAGCTCTAAACAAGTTGTAAATGGAGAATTGTGTTATTTCTATAGGAAAAAGTAAAGTAGATGATTTTCCCTCTTGGAACCGGCAGGTTCGCATGACCTTATTCATCGTTTCCTTGCGTCAGAATACGCATAGAGAGAAAAGTGCATAAAATGGGGATTAATTCCCTCATAAGAATGTTGAGGTCAAGGACCACCTCAGCTGTTTGGTGCCATGACTACCACGCTGAAGCGAACGCATTCACATGCGCAGACACTGTTTGTGGCCATGTGAGAGGGAATAGGAGAGCCTAACAGCCTTATTCTAATATTGATTCAATTAAATGTTTTCCTCATCAATCTACACACAAAACCCTATAATTGCAAAGCGAAAACAGTTTTTTAGAAATGTCTGCAATGTATAATAAAATTAAAAACAGAAACACCTTATTTACATAAGTATTCAAACTATTTGCTATGAGACTCGAAATTGAGCTCAGGTGCATACTGTTTCCATTGATCATTCTTGAGATGTTTCTACAACTTGATTGCAGTCCACCTGTGGTAATTTCAATTGATTTGAAATGATTTGGAAAGGCACACACCTATATAAGGTCCCACAGTTGACAATGCATGTCAGAACAAAAACCAAGCCATGAGATTGAAGGAATTGTCCGAGGACGCCGAGACAGGATTGTGTCTTGGCACAGAGTTGGGGAAGGGTACCAATATATTTATGCAGCATTGGAGGTCCCCAAGAACACAGTGGCCCACATCATTCTTAAATGGAAGAATGGTGCAAAGTACAGAGATCCTTGATGAAAACCTGCTCAGGACCTCAGACTGGGGCGACGGTTCACCTTCCAACAGGACAACAACCCTAAGCACACTGCCAAGACAACGCAGGAGTTGCTTCAGGACAAGTCTGAATGTCCTTGAGTGGCCCAGCCAGAGTCTAGACTTGAACCCAATCGAACATCTCTGGAGAGACCTGCAAATATCTGTGTAGCGACCCTCCCCATCCAACATGACAGAGCTTGAGAGGATCTGCAGAGAATGGGAGAAACTCCTGAAATACAGGTGTGCCAAGCTTGTAGCGCCATACCCAACAAGACTCGAGCCTGTAATCACTGCCAAAAGTGTTTCAACAAAGTACTGAGTAAAGGGTCTGAATAATTATGTAAATATGATTTTCAGTTGTATTTATTTTAAATAAATGTGTAAGTTTTTGCTTTGTTATGATGGGTTATTGTGTATAGATGAGGGAAAATATATTTAATCTATTTTGGAATAAGGATGTAACGTAGCAAAATGTGAAAGTCCGGGGGTCTGAAGGCACTGTATACCTGACTTGGAATTTACTGGTACACTTTGAAGTTGATCCACTAGGTGGTGGTATAGACCAAATATCATAATCCAAGTTGAATATTATTATCTATTTCTCTCTCTCTCAATGGCTTTATTGGCATGGGAAACACATGTTAACATGTCATATGTCTATATAGTGTTGTAATGATGTGCAAAAACGGAAAATAAATAAACATGGGTTGTATTTAAAATGTAGTTCTTCACTGTTTGCTCTTTTTCTTGTGGCAACAGGTCACATGTTGCTGCTGTGAAGGCACTGATATTTCACCCAGTAGATATGGGAGTTTTTCAAAATTGGGTTTGTTTTCTAATTCTTTGTGGATCTGTGTAATCTGAGGGAAACGTGTCTCTGGTCATGCATTAGGCAGGAGGTTAGGAAGTGCAGTTTAGTTTCCACCTTCCACCAGGCTATGTGCACACTGCCACCAATCTTCTCTTGAGAGCCAGGTCCGCCTACGGCGGCCTCTCTCAATAGCAAGGCTATGCTCACCTGAGTCTGTACATAGTCAAAGCTTTCCTTAAGTTTGGGTCAGTCACAGTGGTCCGGTATTCTGCCACTGTATACTCATTATTTAGGGCCGACTAGCATTCTAGTTTGCTCTGTTTGTTTTGTTCTTTCAAAGTAATTATCTTTTTGTTTTCTCATGATTTGGTTGGGTCTAATTGTGTTGCTGCCCTGGGACTCTGTAGGGTATGTTTGTTTGTGAAATGAAGAGCCCCTTGACCAGCTTGCTTAGGGGACTCTTCTCCAGGTTCATCTCTCTGTAAGTGATGGTTTGTTATGGAAGGTTTGGGAATCACTTTTTATTTGGTTGTAGCACTTAACAACTCTTTTTTTTAAATTTGGATAATTAGCGGGTATTGGCCTAAGTCTGCTCTGCACGCATTTTTTGGTGTTTTACGTTGTACAGAGTCTCAATTTGGTGTTTGTCCTATTTTATAAATTCTTGGTTGGTGAGCGGACCTCACAAACATGAAGGGCAATGGGTTCTATATCTGATTCAATCATTTTTAGCCAGAATGTTTGTTTGCCAGATCTCTCCCTCGCTCTCATAAGCAGTATGTGTTCCATAGTGGAGTTGCGCTAGCCGGGTCCCATATGTGCTGTAGCAACATTTTTTGACAAACGAGTTGGCTAAAGCCCAAACAAACCAGACCACCAGTTTAGGGCCAGGTTGAGCTACTGTAGTGAGTCTCTACAAGTAACATGAAGCTGGGCCAACAGGTGAGCTACTGTTTGAGTCTATAGTAGTAACAGTAGACTTCAAGGTCAGCTACTGTATTGAGTCTCTACTAGTAGTAACAGTAGACTACTCCCTGCTGGGCCAACAGGTTGAGCTACTGTAGTGAGTCTCTACTAGTAGTAACAGTAGACTACTCCCTGTTGAGCTACTGTATTGAGTCTCTACTAGTAGTAACAGTAGACTACTCCCTGTTGAGCTACTGTATTGAGTCTCTACTAGTAGTAACAGTAGACTACTCCCTGCTGGGCCAACAGGTTGAGCTACTGTATTGAGTCTCTACTAGTAGTAACAGTAGACTACTCCCTGCTGGGCCAACAGGTTGAGCTACTGTATTGAGTCTCTACTAGTAGTAACAGTAGACTACAACAGGTTGAGCTACTGTATTGAGTCTCTAGTAGTAACAGTAGACTACTCCCTGCTGGGCCAACAGGTTGAGCTACTGTAGTGAGTCTCTACTAGTAGTAACAGTAGACTACTCCCTGCTGGGCCACCAGGTTGAGCTACTGTATTGAGTCTCTACTAGTAGTAACAGTAGACTACTCCCTGCTGGGCCACCAGGTTGAGCTACTGTAGTGAGTCTCTACTAGTAGTAACAGTAGACTACTCCCTGCTGGGCCACCAGGTTGAGCTACTGTAGTGAGTCTCTACTAGTAGTAACAGTAGACTACTCCCTGCTGGGCCACCAGGTTGAGCTACTGTAGTGAGTCTCTACTAGTAGTAACAGTAGACTACTCCTGCTGGGCCACCAGGTTGAGCTACTGTATTGAGTCTCTACTAGTAGTAACAGTAGACTACTCCTGCTGGGCCACCAGGTTGAGCTACTGTAGTGAGTCTCTACTAGTAGTAACAGTAGACTACTCCCTGCTGGGCCACCAGGTTGAGCTACTGTAGTGAGTCTCTACTAGTAGTAACAGTAGACTACTCCCTGCTGGGCCACCAGGTTGAGCTACTGTAGTGAGTCTCTACTAGTAGTAACAGTAGACTACTCCCTGCTGGGCCACCAGGTTGAGCTACTGTAGTGAGTCTCTACTAGTAGTAACAGTAGACTACTCCCTGCTGGGCCACCAGGTTGAGCTACTGTAGTGAGTCTCTACTAGTAGTAACAGTAGACTACTCCCTGCTGGGCCAACAGGTTGAGCTACTGTATTGAGTCTCTACTAGTAGTAACAGTAGACTACTCCCTGCTGGGCCACCAGGTTGAGCTACTGTATTGAGTCTCTACTAGTAGTAACAGTAGACTACTCCCTGCTGGGCCAACAGGTTGAGCTACTGTAGTGAGTCTCTACTAGTAGTAACAGTAGACTACTCCCTGCTGGGCCAACAGGTTGAGCTACTGTAGTGAGTCTCTACTAGTAGTAACAGTAGACTACTCCCTGCTGGGCCAACAGGTTGAGCTACTGTAGTGAGTCTCAGCCTGGTAGGGCTTTCTTTTTTCTGAAATGAAGGCCAGTGGGAGGAATAAATAAACAAATATTCACTACTGTCACTGAGTGAATCTGAAATGTCACTACTATAATGCCTTACTTTTGCCTCGAGCCCATTGGGCTCTGATCAAAAGCAGTGCACTATAAAGGGAATAGGGTGCCATTTGGCACCTTGGTCAAAGGTAGTGCCAATTTCGATGCAGCCACTATTTACATGGTTTAGATGCAATACTCTCCCATTACCGAATTCATACCACTACCTAAATAGTAAAGACCCCTTTATTGGCTCATAGCCGACAAATCAGCCTGTTACCAACCCTTAGTAGTTTTAGAAAAAATGGTTTGACCAGTTACAATGCTATTTTACAGTAAACAAATTAACAACTGACTTTCAGCACGCTTCTAGGGAAGGACATTCAAGAAGCACAACACTTACACAAATGACTGATTGTCTGAGCGAAATTGATAAAAAGATGTTGGTCTGTTTTGTTAGACTTCAGTGCGGCTTTTGACATTATCGGTCATAGTCTGCTGCTGGAAAATTGTGTTATGGCTGCTATGTTGTGGATAAAGAGTTACCTGTCTAACAGAACACAGAGGTTGTTATTTAATGGAAGCCTCTCCAACATCCAGGTAGAATCAGGAATCCAACTGTGTAGGCCTCGTTTAATCTTTACTAACAACATGCCACTAGCTTTGAGTAAAGCCAGTGTGTCTGTATGCGGATGACTCCACTATACACAACAGGAACTACAGCGATTGAAATCGTGGCAACATTCAAAGAGCTGCAGTTTCATAATGGGTGGCGAGGAATAAGTTGGTCCTAAATTTTACAAACTAAAAGCATTTGTATTTGGGAGAAATCATTCACAAAACCCTAAACCTCAACTAAATATTGTAATAAATACTGTGCACGTTGAGGTGACTAAACTGCTTGGAGTAACCCTGGATTGTAAACTGTCATGGTCAAAACATATTGATGCAGTAGTAGCTAAGATGGGGAGCAGTCTGTCCATAAAGCACTGCTCTACCTTAACAGCACTATCAACAAGGCAGGTCCTACAGGCCCTAGTTTAGTCGCACCTGGACTACTGTTCAGTCGTGTGGTCAGGTGCCACAAAGTGACTTAGGAAAATTGCAACTGGCTCAGCACAGGGCAGCACGGTTGGCCCTTGGATGTACACAGCAACCATTAACAATATGCATGTCAATCTCTCCTGGCTCAAAGTGGAGGAGAGTGACTTCATCACTACTTGTATTTGGGAGAGGTATTGACATGTTAACACCAAGCTGTCTGTTTAAACAACTAGCACACAGCTCAGACACCCATGTATACCCCACAAGACATACCACCAGAGGTGTCTTCACAGTCCCCAAGTCTAGAACAGACTACGGGAGGTGCACAGTACTACATGGAACTCTATTCCACATCAAGAAAACTAACGCAAGCAGTAGAATCAGATATATTTAAAAAAAACATAAAACTACACCTTATGGAACAGCGGAAACTGTGAAGCAACACAAACATAGGCGCATACACACATGATAACATACGCACTATACACACAAGTACACATGGATTTTGTGATGTAGCTATGTGGTACTGCTGTAGGGGCCTGGGGGCACACACTTAGAGTGTTGTGAAATCTGTTATGAATATATTGTAATGTTTTTAAAATTGTATTACTGCCTTCATTTTGCTGGACCCCAGGAAGAGTAGCTGCAGGAAGAGGAGCTGCTGCCCTGGCAGGAACTAATGGGGATCCATAATAAATACAAATACCTGGAAGGTCAATCATTATGAACCGTCTGCCTCTGAATGTGTCATAGCTCTGTTTCTTAGTCACTGTGATCTGAAATGGAGAGATGTTTTATACCCTTACACCGTTACAGGCTCCAAACTGTGCCCAGAAATATCCTTTATGCAATTCATGCTTCAAATATGTTTCAGTGCAGAATCATATTTCAACTGAGTTAAGTTTTAAATTAAATCCTCATGACAGCGTCTGTGTCCCAAATGGCACCCTATTCCTCAGCTTGGCTACGGTCAAAAGTAGTGCACTATGTAGGGAATAAGGTGCTAAATGGGGCCCCTAGTTGATGAGTCAGTACTGTGTACTGCTATCATACTCTCTCCCTGGACCAGTAGAGGAAGCCGTTATCATGGAGTGCGTCTGGGTAAAATGAAGCCAGCTGGGAAGGACTGCATGTTGCACATAAACAGTATGGGATCATTGTAGACCCACCCTGCTTTTCAGAATGGGAGAGTGAGAGTTTAGACACCTACCAATGTGCTGTAAGTTGTTCTAGATGCAAGTGTCTGCTAAATTATTCAAATGTTATGTAAATGATGATCACTGCAGACTGCTGCATGAATGTCATTTGTGACACACCTGTACATGTAATGATGCTTTAAATGAAAAAATGTGAAGAAATTACAATGAACATTTATCTGTTGGAATGCATTACGTTGTTGCTATTGGTCAATCATTAAAGGTATAATCACAAACTTCAGGTTCTGCTGTTTTTAAAGGTGACTTAATCTTGGCCTGACCATAGTGTTTCAGGAAGGGTTCAAATTCATTCTGGACTGTCTTTCTCTACAACTGGAACACAAACCGCTGCCACATGGGCATAATACTGTGTACAAGTAGATAGGAACACAAGCACCAAAGGATATCACTATTTGATAGGTTACATTTACATGAGGTTAGAAATAACATGGAACTTGGGCAGTGAACTGATTTGCACTTGAACACCGTGTCCACACCACTACTCAGCCTCATGGCATACAACAATACACTTGACATAGCTGCTGAAATGATATTTACAGTCATTTCACAAACTGCTGTCATCCGACATCAGCATATATACTGGCAGCACTATTGTTCTTACCAGTGATTAAATAGTTTTATAGTAAGTTCTCTAAAATATCTATTGTAAAAGACGAATCATAATTTGTTATATATATATATATATAGGATAAGTGATCAATGTAAATAAAAATCAACTTGTCATTGACTAAAATAAATCAGCCTGTCCAGTCTGTCATCTTGTTTTGATCTGTGATTACATCTTAATAACAGGGGAGGTTAGCATTTTTGCAGGGGTATGACATTTGTACATCTAACCTTCTCACTCATTATTCACAATTCATTCAGGACTATCCCTAATCATGGTAGCATCCACATGAATGTATTAGTGTTTAGAAACATATATTCTTATTTACAATAAAAGTCACTTCAAAATGTCTCAAATGATTTACCATGTCATTATCTAATGGGAACAAAATAATCAACACAAGCAAAGCATACTCCAAGAAAGATTCAAATCTCACTTTGAGAGAGAGAATCTCATATTTTAGGACCCAAACTCAGGTACTCATGTCTTTCCTATTCAACTAAACTGCATGAATAAGGCTTGAAATGACTTCTATTTTTTGTAAATATATTATAATCAATTTATAAAATGACTAAAATTTCACCTTCCTTTATAACTGTGTAAAATACATATTTGTATGTTTAGTGTTAGAAAAAGTGCATATTTTCTAAAGGTTTCTCTTGATCAAAATGTCTGCCCCATCACTGTGATTTTATATTGTTATATTTTTTTCCGATCGTTATGTTAAACCTTATCTGCCTACATATTCTGAGATATAGCTCATTTAGTCTTAATTCGTAGCTAGAGAACGCATTGGACGGACACGGTATGGAGCGCATGAGATGCAGAACCAGACTAGGCGACAGCCTACAATTGAAGAGCCTACAAACCAACATGGTAGGGTTTTATAGTGAAGCTGAGGAAATATTCTACCCTACACCCTCACAAGAATGTCACAATGTCTCTCACTGCTAAAACATTGTATAACATTGCATTATCAAACTTGTAGGCCAGACAGGTAGTGGTTGCAGGATGCGACGATATTAAACGGACACCGTAATCTGACGCACTCGGGTTTTGATTTCTTCAGAGTCCTAAAGTGCCCTAATTTTTAGAATAAAGTAGATTTGTTTATTTGGCTCGTCTACTTGATATCACAATTGTAATGATATAAAACGTGTGCATGAAGTAGGCCTCACAAATATGTTGATTATCACTAGGTTTATATTCCAGGTGTAGGAATTAATACGTAGAGGACCTGCGAAAACGACCGGCGCTATGACCCCGTTGCGCCCGATCCCCAGCAGCGTTAACGTGGGTAAGTGATATACGGGATCCTTGAGACGTCCATACCCTAAACCATAATTTAACCATAACCCTTACCTAACCATTTAAAATGTCAACGGGGTAATTCCAGAGGTGGGACGTCCCAAGGAACCCGGATAGCACGGACCGTTTAACGCGAGCGAAGAGGACAGTGGCATAAATCAGCAGCTCAGAAAATCAAGAGATCAAAATGATGCTGCTGGTGGTGAAAATGGATTAAACGGAATAAATCTTTCGTCAGTGGAAAATCCAGCGTTCATGAGGTTACTGTTCCAGTTTTCTGTTTTTGTAACCAGTGCATTTTATCCGGGTTTTTGGTCAGGTTGGCGTTTTAATGACGAATGTATCGTTTTCAATTTCCATAGGAAAACACTGGATGCACGCAGCCTAAAACAATACCGTCGTTTTTTAAATTCTCTTCTGCTATTCAATTCTAGTCAGCACGGCACATAGGCTCACCGTCTCCCCAACATAATTGACTGTCAGTGAGAACGGATCAATTTGTGCTGACAACCGAGGAAAGGAAAGGCAAATATGTCGTTGCTGAGCAGCGGTTGTGATGCTTGACTGATCATGATGAAGACCGATTCCTCATCTTCCAAAAGCACCGGCTCCGGTTCGACGTTAAGGAGCCCATCCCCGCACCGGAACGCATACGAGGCGGGGATGCAGGCGCTGAGGCCTGCCAAGGACAATGCTGCAAAAGGCGATCATATGCAGGAAGGCCCCCGCGGCCGCAGGAGTTATGGCTCCAATGTGCACCGTATCAAGAACATGTTTCAGCAGATGCAAGGCCCAGGGAGCACATCTCCCTGCCTGGAGGGAGGGGAGGACCCAGAGAAGACTACTGAGAGAGTGCGTCTCTCCCTCCCCAGAGCCGGTAGCCTGAATGAGAATGTGGACCACAGCGCATTGCTGAAGCTGGGATCCACTGTTTCAGAGCGGGTTAACCGGTTTGACCCTAATGCCAAAGCGGAGAATGGGCAGGCTCTCCAAGCTTCTTCACCCAGCTACTCCAAGTTGCAGGGGACACGGAAGATTTTGGAACAACAGAAGGCGGCCCAGCAGCTGGAGCGGGAGAAGCAGGCTGCTGCCACCAACCGGGTCCTGCTGAAGACAGAGCAGAGCTCAGGCCTGGGCATCCAGGATGGCAGGCTGGACATGGTGGCGCGGTTTAATGGCAGCACGGAGTCCCTGGACAGCCTGGACACCACCGAGGCCGTGTCCCCCACCGTCTCCCAGCTCAGCGCTGTCTTCGAACGGGCCTCAGAGCTCCGCAACAACCTGCATCGCCTCTCCTCCACACCTCCGCTGCCCTCCCGGGGGGTCAGCACCAAGGTGGGGGTGCAGCTCAACTCTAAAATCATCTCTAAGAGGGCGAACCGGGCTTCTGCCCTCCCACCAACCAGCCAGGAGGAGGAAGGGGGTTGGGGCCGCAGCCAGAGGGACCAGGATGGACCTCCCAGAAGCCTCAGGGCCTCATCCTCCTCCACCTCCGATGGCCAAAGCGGAGGGCAGAATGGAGGCCACAGTGGCCCCACACTCCCTGAGCCCACAGAAGGCCGGGATAAGACTGGGCCAGACTCTGGGTCCCAGGCCAAAATTGAGGGCCAATCTGAGGATCGTTCTGGCGACCTGGAGCCCAGCAGCACCATAGTTAAATCTGACATCCACCACTCCTCTCTGGAGAATGGTGAGAACAGTACAGAGAGAGAGGCCCAGGTAAGGGAGACCTCTCCCAAGGGCACTAGCAGTGAGAGGGGGAGGCAGGGTGGAGATGGAGAAATTGGCCAGGGGGGTACAGCAGAGGAGGGGGAAGAGAGGACTGTAAAGGAGGATCAGTCAGGGGGTGAACAGGTGGCTATCAGAATGTACAGCGCAGTGGGGGAGGACTCTGGAGGGAGCCAGCAGGAAGAGGAGGAGGATGAAGATGAGCCATACGAGCCCGAGTCCAGCTGTCATGAGAAACCTGGGCTGCCTGAAGAGGAGGACCCTCCACCCAGCCGGAAGATCTGCTTCAGCACGGGGCCTATCAAGGTGAGTTAACACTCACCTTATTGTAGAATAAACACCACACACACATACACACACACACACACACACACACACATACATACATACATACAAACACACGCCCCCAAACACACACATACATACACCCACCCACACGCACACACACACACACATACCCATACACACACGCACCCACAAACGCACACAACCACTCACTCGCACACATCCACACACGCACGTGCGCACACAACACACACACATACATACATACACAATACCTCTCTCACTCCCACACACATGCACACACACCGACACACCTATGCATTTACACACACAAACACACAGTACACAACTTTGCGCTGTATTCAATTATATTTAGTACTTCATATGTCTCCATCTTTACAACCAGTCCTTATGTAGTGTGGCCCTACCACAGATTTCATATGTCTCCATCTTTACAACCAGTCCTTATGTAGTGTGGCCCTACCACAGATTTCATATGTCTCCATCTTTACAACCAGTCCTTATGTAGTGTGGCCCTACCACAGATTTCATATGTCTCCATCTTTACAACCAGTCCTTATGTAGTGTGGCCCTACCACAGATTTCATATGTCTCCATCTTTACAACCAGTCCTTATGTAGTGTGGCCCTACCACAGATTTCATATGTCTCCATCTTTACAACCAGTCCTTATGTAGTGTGGCCCTACCACAGATTTCATATGTCTCCATCTTTACAACTAGTCCTCATGTAGTGTGGCCCTACCACAGATTTCATATGTCTCCATCTTTACAACCAGTCCTTATGTAGTGTGGCCCTACCACAGATTTCCTTCAAGCCATAGATTATTATATGCCTGGTCATTTCCCCTCCCTCTGCCAGTAAACATTACACTCAAAAGTTCCAAAATAATAATAATAATAATAAAATAATTATGTCTATATACAGTGTTGTAACGATGTGCAAGTAGTTCAAGTACAAAAGGCAAAATAAATAAACATAAATATGGGTTGTTTTTACAATGGTGTTTGTTCTTTACTGGTTGCCCTTTTCTTGTGGCAACAGGTCACACAACTTGCAGCTGTGATGGCACACTGTGGTATTTCATCCAGTAGATATGAGCGTTTATCATTATTGGATTTGATTTTGAATTCTTTGTGGGTCCAAGTAATCTGAGGGGAAAATGTGTCTCTAATATGGTCATACATTTAGTGGTTAGAACGTTGGGCCAGTAACCGAAAGGTTGCTGGATCGAATCCCCGAGTTAACAAGGTAAAAATCTGTCGTTCTGCCTGAGCAAAGTAGTTAACCTACTGTTCCCCGGGCGCCGAAGACGTGGATGTCGATTAAGGCAGCCCCCCGCACCTCTCTGATTCAGAGGGGTTGGGTTAAATGCGGAAGACACATTTCAGTTGAAGGCATTCATTTGTACAACTGACTAGGTATCCCCTATTTCCCTATTGGGCAGGAGGTTAGGAAGTGCAGCTCAGTTTCCACCTCATTTTGTGCGCAGTGTGCACATAGCCTGTCTTCTCTTGAGAGCCAGGTCTGCCTACGGCAGCCTCTCTTAATAGAAATTCTCACATGAGTCTGTACATAGTCAAAGCTTTCCTTAAGTTTGGGTCAGTCACAGCGGTCAGGTATTCTGCCACTGTGTTCTCTCTGTTAAGGGCCAAATATCATTCTAATTTTCTCTGTTTTTTTGTTAATTCTTTCCAAAGTGTCAAATAATTATCTTTTTGTTTTCTCATAATATTTTTTGTTGGGTCTAATTGTGTTGCTGTTCTGGAGCTCTGTGGGGTCCGTTTATTTTGTGAACAGACCCCCCAGGACCAGCTTGCTTAGGGGGCTCTTCTCCAAGTTCATCTCTCTAAGTGAGGCTTTGATATGGATGGTTTGTGATTCGCTTCCTTTTAGGTGGTTGTAGAATTTAACGTCTCTTCTGGATTTTGATAATTAGCGGGTATCATCCCAATTCTACTCTGCATGCATTATTTTGTGTTTTATGTTGTACACCTTAGGATATTTTTGAAGAATTCTTCATGCAGAGTTTCATTTGAATGTTTTTCCCATTTTGTGAATTCTTGGTTGGTGAGCGGACCCCAGACCTCACAACCATAAAGGGATTATATAAGTAATTCAAGTATTTTTAGCCAGATCCTAATCGGTATGTCAAATTTTATGTTCCTTTTGATGGCATAGAAGGCCCTTCTTGCCTTGTCTCTCAGATCGTTCACTGCTTTGTGGAAGTTACCTGTGGCACTGATGTTTAGGCCAAGGTATGTATCGATTTTTGTGTGCTCTAGGGCAAAGGTGACTAGATGGAATTTGTATTTGTGGTCCTAACAACTGAACCTTTTTTGGAACACCATTATTTTGTCTTACTGAGATTTACTGTCAGGGCCTAGGCCCTACTCTCACTCTTACTCTCTCTTACTCTCTCTCCCTCTCTATCTAATCTCTATTTTCTCTCTCTCTCTCTCTCTCTCTCTCTCTCTCTCTCTCTCTCTTACTCACTCTACTCTCTCCCTCTCTATCTAATCTCTATTTACTCTCTCGCTCTCTCTCTCTACTCTCTCTTACTCTCTCTTACTCTCTACTCTCTCTCCCTCTATCTAATCTCTATTTACTCTCACTCTCACACTCTCTCACTCTCTCTTACTCTCTCTCCCTCTCTATCTAATCTCTATTTACTCTCTCTACTCTCTCTATCTAATCTCTATTTACTCTCACTCTCACTCTCTCACTCTCTCTTACTCTCTCTCCCTCTCTATCTAATCTCTATTTACTCTCTCTACTCTCTATCTAATCTCTATTTACTCTCTCTCTCTCTTTCTTCTCTCCTCTCTCTCTTTCTTCTCTATCTAATCTCTATTTACTCTCTCTCTCCCTCTCTCCCTCACTATCTACTCTCTCATTCTCCCTCTCTACTATTTCTTTCTCTCTCTCTACTCTCTCTATTTACACTCTCTCTCTACTCTGTAAATAATTGTTAGGGAGGAACAAAGAGGCAGAATAATTAGCGTAGCTTCTCATTGTGTGTCGGGATATTCTGACTGGCTGGGTTTATAAAAGGTCAACAATAATGCAGTGGTTGGTTTTATATGGGTGGCAGTAATGTACCTACAAACATGTTTTGCAAACTGCCATTAAACTCCAAAGAAGAATAAGTGGTTGGTTTATATGGGCTGGTTGGTGGTTGGTTCATGCTCATGTGCTTTAAGTAAGTCACGGTACATCACTAGATGAGGAAGAGTCATATTAAGGATTTCTCTCTCAGCATGGTAGAGAAGTAGCCCTGATATGGCTGTAGCCTCCATTATCCAGAATTAGCATAACTTCATTTCCTGCTGATGGGCTATCAACTGTGGATGGGGTTCCCATTGAACACAATCTGGTTAGCTAGGCATATGCGAGAACATTCACACCTGGCATAATTACCTGTATTTACCAATGACATTTATACTCATGTCAGACAGAAGGTTTGATATCTTACCTGTAAAAAATCTAAGGCAATCTTTACATGACCAACTTTAAAAAAAAAACTTAGTTACCACTTATGTGCAGGTAGACCCGTTTCTACATATCAGTGGGTAACTTGAACATTTGGAGGGGTGGTGGGTGTTGTTAAACCATGGGGGCTGTTTACAGTTCAACATAGGGAGGTGTTAAACAATGGAAGTGTTAATGATTTACCTGCAAAAAAACAGAGAATGATTCACACTGACCTGATACCTATGGAGAAGATGACCATTCACACAGACCTGATACCTATGGAGAAGATGACCATTCACACAGACCTGATACCTATGGAGAAGATGACCATTCACACAGACCTGATACCATTCACACTGACCTGAACCTATGAAGATGACCATTCACACAGACCTGATACCTATGGAGAAGATGACCATTCACACAGACCTGATACCTATGGAGAAGATGACCATTCACACATTGGAGACCATTCAGACCTGATACCTATGGAGAAGATGACCATTCACACACCTGACCCTGGATGGAGAAGATGACCATTCACACTGACCTGATACCTAGGAAGATGACCATTCACACAGACCTGATACCTATGGAAAGATGAAGATGACCTATTCACACACTGACCTGATACCTATGGAGAAGATGACCATTCACACTGACCTGATACCTATGGAGAAGATGACCATTCACACTGACCTGATACCTATGGAGAAGATGACCATTCACACAGACCTGAGACCTATGACCTGAAATGGAGAAGATGACCATTCACACTGACCTGATACCTATGGAGAAGATGACCATTCACACTGACCTGATACCTATGGAGAAGAGAAGATGACCATTCACACAGACCTGATACCTATTCACACTGACCTGAGAAGATGACCATTCACACAGACCTGATGACCATTCACACTGACCTGATACCTATGGAGAAGATGACCATTCACACAGACCTGATACCTATGGAGAAGATGACCATTCACACTGACCTGATACCTATGGAGAAGATGACCATTCACACAGACCTGATACCTATGGAGAAGATGAAGATGATACTATGGAGAAGATGACCATTCACACTGACCTGATACCTATGGAGAAGATGACCATTCACACACCTGACCTGAGAAGATGACCATTCACACTGACCTGATACCTAAGAAGATGACCATTCACACAGACCTGATACCTATGGAGAAGATGACCATTCACACAGACCTGATACCTATGGAGAAGATGACCATTCACACAGACCTGATACCTATGGAGAAGATGACCATTCACACAGACCTGATACCTATGGAGAAGATGACCATTCACACAGACCTGAACCTATGAAGAAGATGACCATTCACACAGACCTGAAGATGACCATTCACACAGACCTGATACCTATAGAGAAGAAGATGACCATTGACCATTCACAGACCTGATACCTATAGAGAACCTATAGAAAAGAAGATGACCATTCACACAGACCTGATACCTATAGAGAAGATGACCATTCACACAGACCTGATACCTATAGAGAAGATGACCATTCACACAGACCTGATACCTATAGAGAAGAAGATGACCATTCACACAGACCTGATACCTATAGAGAAGAAGATGACCATTCACACAGACCTGATACCTATAGAGAAGAAGATGACCATTCACACAGACCTGATACCTATAGAGAAGAAGATGACCATTCACACAGACCTGATACCTATAGAGAAGAAGATGACTATTCACACAGACCTGATACCTATAGAGAAGATGACCATTCACACAGACCTGATACCTATAGAGAAGAAGATGACCATTCACACAGACCTGATACTTATAGAGAAGAATATGACCATTCCCACAGACCTGATACCTATAGAGAAGATGACCATTCCCACAGACCTGATACCTATAGAGAAGAAGATGACCATTCACACAGACCTGATACCTGTATTTTGGTTACAAGGTCTGTGAAAATGCAGGAATCAAGACAGTCTTTAGGTGGCTTTTATTTTTCCATGTTTTTCTCTTTTTTTTAACCTCCAACCACTTTCAGTTATACCAAAACCTTGGTATAAAAATGCAGGCATGATAATTTAGTGGGATTTTGGTATGTGTATGAAAGGGATAATGCATTTACCCAGAATTTGATTAGATGAAATGGTGCTGCCAAAGTAAACAGAATCCACAGTAAACAGAATCTACGGTAAGCAGAATCCACAGTAAGCAGAATCCACAGTAAGCAGAATCCACAGTAAGCAGAATCCACACTAAGCAGAATCCACTGTAAACAGAATCCACAGTAAACCTATCAATAATATATAGAAATCTGAAGTGGGATTATTATCATTTTTAAATAGATCTTGCCTCTCCCTAAATAGCAGGAAGCAGATTGTACAGTCAACTTTCCAGACAGTTCTTGACTATGATGACACCGTTTACCAGATTGCAGAAGCCACTGCTCTTAAACCATTGGATGCTGTCTACCATAGCGCCCTTTGCTTTATCACAGATGACCGTTTTAATACTCAACACTGCGTCCTTGGGGCTCCCAAGTTGTGCAGCGGTCTAAGGCACTGCATCTCAGTGCTAGAGTTGTCACTACAGACCCTGGTTCGATCCCGGGCTGTATCACAACCAGCCGTGATCGGGAGTCCCATAGGGTGGGGTACAATTGGCCCAGCGTCGTCCGGGTTTGGCCAGGGTAGGCCGTCATTGTAAAATAAGAATTTGTTCTTAACTGACTTGCCTAGTTAAATAAAGGTAAACAAAATAAATAACAAAAAATGTAATAAACAAAAAAATCCTGTATCAAAATGTTGGCTGGTCCTCATTAAAATTATGTCGTTACTCCCTTTTTGTTTTTCAAAGCTTTACTACACAAACTCCCAACTTCCCTAACTTTGTTGTTAAAGTGTAAAAAATAATGAGCTCTCAAGATTGGTTAACTCTTCAGGTCCCTCTGGTCTCCACCAATTTAGGTAAATTCTCCTTTAGTGTTAGTGCAACCCATTGTTGGAGTAACCTGCAAAATTCCTTGCAACTTGATTCCCTGGTGCCGCTAGGGCAGTTTAGGACTTTGGTGTTAAATTAATTCATTGAGGATTGCAGTTGTTTCAATTGATCATAGTAGTTTATTTGTTGAAATTGTAGTATTTTCTTTTTATTATTATTGTTTTATTTGGAATGTTCGTTTTATTGATTGTAAAATATTTGTACTCAGGGCACCATTGTGAATGAGACCCTGGTCTCAATTGGGTTCCGAATAAATACAAGTAAAAAAAGATCCGTATATATTATAGACATACACCATACGCTATTGGAGACAGCATAATAAGACGGAGGTTACAGCCAAGCCGTAACCAGGCAAGGAGGAGAGAAGTTGATTCAGAGTGTCTCTACTGACTGGGAAGTGTAAGGATCTGAAAAGCAGTGTACGATTCTCTGCTACCCCATCTCAGTCTCCCTGTTCTGTCATGGCATGCGTCCCAAATGGTAACCTATTCCCTATAGGGAGCACTACTTTTGACCAGGGCCCATAGTCCAAAAGTAGCGCACTGTGTAGGGAATGGGCTCTGGTCAAAAGTAGTGCACTATGTAGGGAATAGGGTGCCATTTGGGATTTAGCCCTGTTCTTTGCAATCCCAGCTCAGTCTCACTGCATTGCCCTGAGGTCTCCAGAATTCACAAGGAGAGAGAGAAGCCCTGCCTTGATACTATTAGGTCACACATGTCTCTCCACTCACTCACTCACTCACTCACTCACTCACTCACTCACTCACTCACTCACTCACTCACTCACTCACTCACTCACTCACTCACTCACTCACCACTCACTCACTCACACACTCACTCACTGAACTAAAGAGTAAACATTACACAGTATTGTAACAATGTGCAAATAATTGAAGTACAAAACAGAAAATAAATATAGGTTGTATTTACAATGGTATTTGTTCTTCACTTGTTGCCGTTTTCTTGTGGCAACAGGTCACAAATCTTGCTGCTGTGATGGCACACTGTGTTATTTCACTCAATAGATGTGAGTTTATCAAAAATGGATTTGTGCAATCTGAAGGAAATACTGTATGTGTCTCTGATATGGTCATACATTTGGCTGGAGGTAAGGAAGTGATGCTCAGATTCCACCTCATTTCATGGGCAGTGTGCACTGAACCTGTCTTCTCTTAAGAGCCAGGTCTGCCTACAGCGGCCTCTCTCTCAATATCAATGCTCTCAATGCTCACTGAGTCTGAACATAGTCAAAGCGTTCCTTAGGTTTGGGTATTCTGCCACTGTGTACTCTCGGTTTGAGGCCGAATAACATTCCAGCAGTTATCTTTTTGTTTTTCTCATGATTTGGTTGGGTCTAATTGTGTTGATTCCAGTGAATCTCTATCTCTGTGTACCATTCTCTCTCTTTCTGTCTCTCTGTGGTAAAGGAAGTGCTCGTGCTTGGCCATTTTTGTGAATATTTCCCCCTCATTGTAACCATGCTTTCCCACTCACCCAGACGCCCACACACAGGGGTTGTTGTGGTGACAACCGTTGGGGTCTGTGTTAAATGTATATATTTTTTCTCTTCTAAAACTGGCACAAACAGCATCACTGGTAGAGTTCAGTTCACACTACCTGCTTTGTTCACTCTTTCTAACACCCTGCTTTCTTTCTCTCACTCCCTCTCTCTATCTGCCACCATTCTCCTGTTTGTTTTTTACAAGTGGATAAAAATAGCAGCATTGTGATCACCCCAGACAGGCCTCTCCTTTGGGCTGTCTGCTTGTTTTAAACACAGGAAGCTGCTCTCCAGCTCCTCATTTCTTATTGATTGATTTATTTGGTTGTACATACTCTATATTTCCTGTTTATACATAGCTGCATTTATGAACTGTTCTCTCCTGTTCTCCCGGTACAATATGCTTTTGAATTATTGAGTCTGATATTGATTGGGATATTTTTTGTTGTTGTTGAGATAATCTCATTTGAATTTGTACCACTATGTCAACCAGTGGCAGAATTCACCTGGCTTGCTCCCTCTCCAACTATCGTCCCACCTCAACCATCCTTCCCCAGTCCTCTCTCTCTCTGATGAATATCTGCAGCCTACACAGTGACAGCACATAATAATCATAGTCAGTGCTGCTTCAGTCACGAACACGCATCCCTTTTTTTACGCTCTCTGCAATTCAAGCAAATAACCAATACAAAAATAGTATTTGATGCAATTATAGCCCAGTAGACTTTGTTGATTAGATGTTGAAATGTGTTAGCAGGTAGAAATTGTAGTATATTTGCAGCATTAGTAAAATGGAGGGTCTTTACTTGGACCACCAGGGAAGCCAGGATGATGTAATGCAGCACAATGTGGCCAGCTATCCTAAAACTGTCCATACCATGAATCTATTGGCCAGTCATATCTAATACACTGTATCCAGTGAATATATTGGCCAGTCATATCTAATACACTGTATCCAGTGAATATATTGGCCAGTCATATCTAACACACTGTATCCAGTGGATCTATTGGCCAGTCATATCTAACACACTGTATCCAGTGAATATATTGGCCAGTCATATCTAACACACTGTATCCAGTGGATCTATTGGCCAGTCATATCTAACACACTGTATCCAGTGAATATATTGGCCAGTCATATCTAACACACTGTATCCAGTGGATCTATTGGCCAGTCATATCTAACACACTGTATCCAGTGAATATATTGGCCAGTCATATCTAACACACTGTATCCAGTGGATCTATTGGCCAGTCATATCTAACACACTGTATCCAGTGAATATATTGGCCAGTCATATCTAACACACTGTATCCAGTGAATATATTGGCCAGTCATATCTAACACACTGTATCCAGTGAATATATTGGCCAGTCATATCTAACACACTGTATCCAGTGGATCTACTGTATCCAGTGAATATATTGGCCAGTCATATCTAACACACTGTATCCAGTGGATATATTGGCCAGTCATATCTACACTGTATCCAGTGGATGGCCAGTCATATCTATTGTATCCAGTGAATATATTGGCCAGTCATATCTAACACACTGTATCCAGTGGATATATTGGCCAGTCATATAATACACTGTATCCAGTGGATATATTGGCCAGTCATATCTAACACACTGTATCCAGTGGATCTATTGGCCAGTCATATCTAACACACTGTATCCAGTGAATCTATTGGCCAGTCATATCTAACACACTGTATCCAGTGGATATATTGGCCAGTCATATCTAACACACTGTATCCAGTGGATCTATTGGCCAGTCATATCTAACACACTGTATCCAGTGAATATATTGGCCAGTCATATCTAACACACTGTATCCAGTGGATATATTGGCCAGTCATATCTAACACACTGTATCCAGTGAATATATTGGCCAGTCATATCTAACACACTGTATCCAGTGAATATATTGGCCAGTCATATCTAACACACTGTATCCAGTGAATATATTGGTCATATCTAGTATCCAGTGAATATATTGGCCAGTCATATCTAACACACTGTATCCAGTGAATATATTGGCCAGTCATATCTAACACACTGTATCCAGTGGATATATTGGCCAGTCATATCTAACACACTGTATCCAGTGGATCTATTGGCCAGTCATATCTAACACACTGTATCCAGTAGATCTATTGGCCAGTCGAAACATCTCCCAGTCCACGTGATGGAAGCAGTCTTGGAGTGTGGAGTCAGCTTGGTCGGACCAGCGTTGGACAGACCTCAGCGTGGGAGCTTCTTGTTTTAGTTTCTGTCTGTAGGCAGGGATCAACAAAATGGAGTCGTGGTCAGCTTTTCCGCTCTGTGGCTGACCATGTTCTCGTGCTGTGTTAATGCCCACCCAGGGTCACCTCGGCTTGGCTAAGCTCAATGTGACACAGTGCTGACCAAGCCTGCCCTGCCAGCAAAAACACACGCTCTGCTCCTCACCGTTACCATGACAAAGGCATTCACTTTCTTGGATGGAATAGGGATGGCTGGATGGAGAGGTGACAGGATAGAGGGGTGGAATAATGGAGGGATGGAATAATGGAGGGGTGGCAGAATGGAGGTATGACAGGATGGAGGGGTGGAATAATGGAGGGATGGCAGGATGGATGGGTGGAATAATGGAGGGGTGGCACGATGGATGGGTGGAATAATGGAGGGGTGGCAGAATGGAGGTATGACAGGATGGAGGGGTGGAATAATGGGAGGGGTGGCAGGATGGATGGGTGGAATAATGAAGGGGTGGCAGGATGGATGGGTGGAATAATGGAGGGGTGGCAGAATGGAGGGATGGCAGGATGGAGGGGTGGAATAATGGGAGGGGTGGCAGAATGGAGGGATGACTGGATGGAGGGATGAATGGATGGAGGGGTGGAATAATGGGAGGGGTGGCATAATGGGAGGGGTGGCATAATGGGAGGGGTGGCATAATGGGAGGGGTGGCATAATGGGAGGGGTGCCATAATGGAGGGGTGGCAGGAGGGATGGTAGGGTAGAGGGATGGTAGGATGGCTGGATGGACAGATGGAGGGATAGTATGGTGGAGGGATGGTAGGATGCATGGTAGGATGGATGGATGGATAGTAGGGGAGCATAGTGGTTAGAGCGTTGGGCCAGTAGCCGAAAGGTTGCTAGATCAAATCCCCGAGCTGACAAGGTAAGAATCTGTTGTCCTGCCCCTGAACAAGGCAGTTAACCTACTGTTCCTAGGCCATCAGTGTAATTAAGAATTTGTTCTTAACTGACTTGCCTAGTTAAATAAAGGTAAAATAAATGGGTGGAGGGATGGAGGGTTGGTAGGATGGAAGGGTGGTAGGACAGAGGGAGGGATGGATAGTGGAGTGATGGTAGGGTGGAGAGATGGTTGGTTTGATGGTCGGTGCTCAAGACAGCGTGGTAGCAACACAACATGGTACAAACATTATTGGGCAAAGACGACAGCACGAAGGACAAGCAGGTAGAGACAACAATACATCACACAAAGCAGCCACAACTGTCAGTAAGAGTGTCCTCGATTGAGTCTTTGAATGAAGATAAGCAGGCAATGAAAGCTCTTACAATATTTGATGATGACATTTCTGATGACATGTGCACCACCAAGTCAGAACAGTAGGCTACGGCATGTAGGGGAAAGGGACCAAATTATTAGGGTGAGGCACATGGGCTACTAACAGCTTATTTCACAACATACACCCAGTATTACTTTCTGAGCTAAAATATACTGTACATACAGTTGAAGTCAGAAGTTTACATACACTTAGGTTGGAGTCATTAAAAATTGTTTTTCAACCACTCCACACATTTCTTGTTAACAAACTAGAGATTTGGCAAGTCGGTTAAGACAACTACTTTGTGCATGACACAAGTCATTTTTCCAACAATTGTTTACAGACAGATTATTTCACTTATAATTCACTGTTCCAGTGGGTCAAAAGTCTACATACACTAAGTTGACTCTGCCTTTAAACAGCTTTGAAAATTCCAGAAAATTATGTCATGGCTTTAGAAGCTTCTGATAGGTTAATTGACATAATTTGAGTCAATTGGAGGTGTACCTGTGGATCTATTTCAAGGCCTACCTTCAAACAGACCCCAGGGATACTTCCAAAGTTGTGGTGAAATGGCTTAAGGACAACAAAGCTAAGGTATTGGAGTGACCATCACAAAGCCCTGACCTGAATCCTATAGAACATTTGTGGGCAGAACTGAAAAAGCGTGTGTGAGCAAGGAGGCCTACAAACCTGAATCAGTTACACCCGTTCTGTCAGGAGTTTTTTTGACTCACCTTGTTATGCTGTGCTTGCTTGGACAGGAAGGTGGTGTGGTGGTCCTTCTTGTGGGCAAATTTAGTCATGAAACTCTGTCATCAAAGTCCAGCATTCTCTGGATTTATGGTGCTTTCAAGAAAACTGGGTACTCTGAAAAAAACAAGGCTAAATCATGATGTCAGTGATCTTCAGGTTGAGGCTATAAAAAGAGTCCCGAGTTCCCGACTTGGAATTCCAATTTGGATGACCATTCAAAAGGTATTTTCCCCACTCGGAGCTAGTTTTTTTTCCGAGTTCCCAGTTGACTTGAACTCACTGAAGTCTGAGATTTCCCAATTCAGAGTTTCCAGTTGTTGTGAATGCAGCAGAAGTCATGCTGGATTGACAGCAGGCCAATGTATTCAACCTTTTCTGGCCCATGGTGTTACATGTGAATGTTTATCCTTTTAAACTTGGAAAAGAGACCCTTAAACCCAGACTTGGACCACACACTCTCTCCACTGAATAGCAGGCTAGTGATGGCTTTGCAAAGCTTGCAGTTAGCCACCGATTCCTTCCAAACCACTCCTAGTTGAATTTGCGATTTCCAACTTGTTGTCTAATGTTTACATCCAATGGCCGAGGAGCCCCAATACGTTTTATATCTAATGCATTTTCATATGACAAGAATTGAAAAGGATTTGCCAGTAGATTGTCGACTTGATTCATGATGATGACTGCTTGTCTAGCTTGCTAGCTAAGACTTTGAAAGTTTGATGTTGACATGATCAGTCCATTATAATTGTATCTGTGGCCAATGACCTAGAGGATTTTTGGATATGCACGTCTAATGTAAAGCTATTGCAGCTCCCAAGGTGCTAATTTTTGAGCTCTCCCTGTAGATTTTGTGTTGACGTAGTGTCCACATGAGTGACAGAACACTGAGCCAATCACAGTGCAGCTAGAGAACATGATCAACCACTATAGTCTGTATTTTCTGCTGGCTGCCCCACCACCGCAAAAAGCACTGCGCTAGGCTGAAACACCTGCATTTTGGAGCTGCCTTACTTAAGAAAGCAAAAAAGAGACCATGTTTGTATGCAGCTTTATTGACTTACTTTTTTTAAACGTTGTTTGTAAACTGATATGTGACATGTATTAAAGCCAAAATAACATTCCAAATAAAATAAAAATTGTTAAGAAGGTGTGGCTCAAAACAGGTTGACAGGATGCCACTGGTAGGGCTGCATGCATCCCAGGGTTCTGTCTCCATCCATCATGGCTGCACGACCAGACAGGACAGGATTCTCTTCTGGAACTGGGATTCATTTTCATTAAGAGGATTTGGAATAATTATCCACCTCCCCCTTTGGCCTGAGACCAGTCAATCTAACCTGTTACACTGTAGTCTGGAGCCTTGTGGTTGTCCAGTCCCAATTCACTCCTACCCATTTCTTTTGGCCTTTCAATGTGTGCAGATCTACAGTTGAAGTCGGAAGTTTACATACCACCTTAGCCAAATACATTTAAAAAATACATTTAGCAATTCCTGACTTTTAATCGTAGTAAAGATTTCCTGTCTTAGGTCAGTTAGCATCATCACTTTCTTTTAATAATTTGAAATGTTAGAATAATTGTAGAGTGATTTATTTCAGCTTTTATTTCTTTCATCACATTCCCAGTGGGTCAGAAGTTAACATGCACTCAATTAGTATTTAAATTGTTTAACTTCGGTCAAATGTTTCGAGTAGCCTTCCACAAGCTTCCCACAATATGTTGGGTGAATTTTGGCCCATTCCTCCTGACAGAGCTGGTGTAACTGAGTCAGGTTTGTAGGCCTCCTTGCTCGCCCACACTTTTTCAGTTTTGCCCACAAATGTTCTATAGGATTGAGGTCAGGGCTTTGTTATGGCCACTCCAATACCTCGACAGTGTTGTCCTTAAGCCAATTCGCCACAACTTCGGAAGTATGCTTGGGGTTATTGTCCATTTGGAAGACCCATTTGCGACCAAGCTTTAACTTCCTGACTGAGGTGTTGCTTCAATATAGCCACATCATTTTCCTCCCTCATGATGCCATCTATTTTGTGAAGTGCACCAGTCCCTCCTGCAGTAAAGCCCCCCCACAACATGATGCTGCCACCTCTGTGCTTCACGGTCACACCAAAGTACGTGTCTCTAGGAGACAGAACGAGTCTCCTTCCTGAGCGGTATGACGGCTGTGTGGTCCCATGGTGTTTATGCTTACGTACTATTGTTTGTACAGATGAACGTGGTACCTTCAGGCATTTGAAAATTGCTCCCAAGGATGAACTAGACTTGTGGAGGTCTACAATTGTATTTCTGAGGTCTTGGCTTTCTTTTGATTTTCCTATGATGTCAAGCAAAGAGGCACTGAGTTTGAAGGTAGGCCTTGAAATACATCCACAGGTACACCTCCATTTGACTCAAATGATGTAAATTAACCTATCAGAAGCTTCTAAAGCCATTACATAATTTTCCGGGATATTCCAAGTTGTTTAAAGGCACAGTCAACTTAGTGTATTTAAACATCAGACCCACTGGAATTGTGATACAGTGAATTATAAGTGAAATAATCTGTCTGTAAACAGTTGTTGGAAAAATGACTTGTGTCATGCAGAAAGTAGATGTCCTAACCGACTTGCCAAAACTATAGTTTGTTAACAAGAAATTTGTGGAGATGTTGAACAACAAGTTTTAATGACTCCAACCAAAGTGTATGTAAACTTCCGACTTCAACTGTATATGGTGCAACTTCCACCACTACACTGCTTATACATTCCAGACCATTCAGATCTGCACACATCAACGTGTTATGGCCAGTGGGAAGGGGTGGCGAGCAAATACTTACCGATTGTGAGTGTTTGTTGGGAGGTATCCCTTCTTTACACTGAGCTTGTTGCTGCGGCTTGATTAAGGTTGAATTGACACCAGGAGACTTAGTGGCATTGAGGGTTTGTTGTAGGTACGTCTATATCCTCAGAGGGACAGTTTACATAATTCCCGGAGGGACATTAAATCTCTGTTATACATGCTGAATTTGTTGTTGAAGTTTGATTTTGGTTTAATTGTCGTCAAGACAGTTAGTGGGAGATTGAGTGTTTGTTGGTGGTAGGCCAGCCTGAGTAATTTTCAGAGGGACGTTAAGTCTCTGTTTTTGTGGTAAGCTTGTTGCTGCTGCAGTTTCATTATGCCACACGCCAGCTCTCTAAAACCAATTTAGCCCACATAGAGTGGGTTAATTGCAACAGATGACATGAAACGCTCTGAGACTGAGAGTAGCAGATTGTTCAGAACAAGCAGTCTAGGGCGAAGATGGCAATGGGACAACCACCTCACCAATGGGGATTCACTTTCCACCCCATATCACCAATGGGGATTCACTTTCCACCCCATATCACCAATGGGGATTCACTTTCCACCCCATCTCACCAATGGGGTACCACTTTCTACACCATCTCACCAATGGGGTACCACTTTCCACCCCATCTCACCAGTGGGGTACCACTTTCCACCCCATAATTCTAGTTCAGTCAGAGCTTTCTTCAACTACCAAAGTGCCATTTCAATTTCACATGGGGAGAATCTCCGTTGCATTGCGTTGATTCCTTGTGACCTCTCGCCTCCTTTTCAAAACCCATTGGAGGAGAAGGTCAAAGGGGAGGAACCTCTGGAGCAGGAAGTCAGGACCGTTGATTCTCCCATGCGGGAGAGCAAATAGTATAGAGAGTGAAGACTTTTAAAAATGGAACAAAATCAATATAATAGGAAGAGAGTGAGAGTGTTATAAAAGTGTGTGAAACGCCACTGTGGTTATGTTAACAGGTTAGCAGCAGAGCTTGTGGAGAGGAGCATGCTATTTCTGTGGTGTGAAACCATAGAACCTCACCCGTCACCACCACCTCCACACCTCCTGTTGTGTGAAACCATAGAACCTCACCCAATCACCACCACCTCCACACCTCCTGTTGTGTGAAACCATAAAACCTCACACATCACCACCACCTCCACACCTCCTGTTGTGTGAAACCATAGAACCTCACCCATCACCACCACCTCCACACCTCCTGTTGTTTGAAACCATAGAACCCATCACCACCACCTCTACACCTCCTGTTGTTTGAAACCATAGAACCCATCACCACCACCTCTACACCTCCTTTTGTGTGAAACCGTGAACTCGTCACCACCACCTCCACCCAGCCTAACTCTGACTTTAGCCAAATTTAGATTTGTTTTTTGGGAAAGCAAGAAGAGGAGGAACAGGGAGGATGTAACCACTTGACCACACTGTTATCCAACCACATCCCTCCCAGCCAAGGGCTGTGTCCCAAATGCCACCCTATCCCTTAGATAGTTCTCTATTTTTGACCAGGGCCCATAGGGAATAGGGTGCCATTTGGGGTGCTGCCAAGGAGCCATTGTGGTAATTGTTGTGAAAAAATAGCAGAAGGCATGCCTCTATATACCTCTATAGTGCCAACCTAGTCATTAGTGTGTTTTTGTCAGTAACTCACGATAGGCAAACTACATTGTAATATTTTTTTTTTTTAAAAGGTGGTTGTCACTTGCTGGGGAATTTGAATATGTGGTTTCCCGTTTAGCTACTAGTTACACAGAGCCTTTGTAGGGCATCCCAGTCAGTCAGCTGGTGGCAGAGAGGGAGGCAGGGTAAGAGGGATGGGTGTTCCTGGCCATCTGTTAGCCACTGTGACCTACTATCTGTCACAACTGGAGCACCAGGAGAGTGCAGTGCTGCATGTATCCTCCCCCAGCGCCAGCCTCTCTAGCCTCCCCCAGCCCTGCCCCAGCCTCCCTCAGCACTGTCCCAGCCCTGCCACAGCCTCCCCAGTCCCAGCCTCCCCTAGCCGCCCTCAGCCCTGCCCCAGCTTCCCCAGCCTCTCCTAGCCTCCCTCAGCCCTGCCCCAGGCTACCTTAGTCAACCGTAAGTTTCTGCAGTTTTTCTTGGTTGATTGAATGGAGGTAGGAAGAGAGAGAGGGCAGGATGGATGAATGGAGGGAGATGGAGGGAGGCAGGGATGATATGAGGGCATCATGTTAGATAATCAGTGTGAGTCTGACTCTTAGTGGGATAATCCATATAAGGAAGAAGTAAATCTCTTGATTTTGGAGGAGAAAGTATTGTCCGTGTGTGTGTGTGTGTGTGTGTTTGCCTTGTCAGTCAGTGTGTGTTTTTGCCTTGTCAGTCAGTGTGTCAGTGTGTGTTTTTGCCTTGTCAGTCAGTGTGTCAGTGTGTGTTTTTGCCTTGTCAGTCAGTGTGTCTGTGTGTGTTTGCCTTGTCAGTCAGTGTGTTTGTGTGTTTTCCTTGTCAGTCAGTGTGTGTGTGTGTGTGTGTGTTTTGCCTTGTCAGTCAGTGTATTTGTGTGTTTTCCTAGTCAGTGTGTGTGTGTGTGTGTGTGTGTTGTGCCTTGTTGTCAGTCCGTGTGTTTGTGTGTGTTTGCCTTGTCAGTCAGTGTGTGTGTTTTTGCCTTGTCAGTCAGTGTGTGTGTGTTTGCCTTGTCAGTCAGTGTATGTATGTGTGTGTGTGTGTTTGCCTTGTCAGTCCGTGTGTGTGTGTTTGCCTTGTCAGTCAGTGTATGTATGTGTGTGTGTGTGTTTGCCTTGTCAGTCAGTGTGTGTGTGTGTATGCGTGTGTGTTTGCCTTGTCAGTCCGTGTGTTTGTGTGTGTTTGCCTTGTCTGTCAGTGTGTGTGTGTGTTTGCCTTGTCAGTCTATGTGTTTGTGTGTGTTTGCCTTGTTTGTCAGTCCGTGTGTTTGTGTGTGTTTGCCTTGTCAGTCTGTGTGTTTGTGTGTGTTTGCCTTGTCAGTCAGTGTGTTTGTGTGTGTGTTTGCCTTGTCTGTCAGTGTGTGTGTTTGCCTTGTCAGTCCGTGTATTTGTGTGTGTTTGCCTTGTCAGTCAGTGTGTGTGTTTGCCTTGTCAGTCCGTGTGTTTGTGTGTGTTTGCCTTGTCAGTCAGTGTGTTTGTGTGTGTGTTTGCCTTGTCAGTCAGTGTGTGTGTGTGTGTGTGTTTTTGCCTTGTCAGTCCGTGTGTTTGTGTGTGTTTGCCTCGTCAGTCAGTGTGTGTGTTTTTGCCTTCTCAGTCAGTGTGTGTGTGTGTGTGTATGCGTGTGTTTGCCTTGTCAGTCCGTGTGTTTGTGTGTGTTTGCCTTGTCAGTCAGTGTGTTTGTGTGTGTGTTTGCCTTGTCAGTCAGTGTGTGTGTGTGTGTGTTTTTGCCTTGTCAGTCCGTGTGTTTGTGTGTGTTTGCCTCGTCAGTCAGTGTGTGTGTTTTTGCCTTCTCAGTCAGTGTGTGTGTGTGTGTGTATACGTGTGTTTGCCTTGTCAGTCCGTGTGTTTGTGTGTGTTTGCCTCGTCAGTGTGTGTGTTTTTGCCTTGTGTGTGTGTATGCGTGTGTGTTTGCCTTGTCAGTCAGTGTGTTTGCCTTGTCAGTCAGTGTGTTTGTGTGTGTTTGCCTTGTCAGTTTGTGTGTGTTTGCCTTGTCAGTCAGTGTGTGTGTGTTTGCCTTGTCAGTCAGTGTGTGTGTGTGTGTGTTTGCCTTGTCAGTCAGTGTGTGTGTGTTTGCCTTGTCAGTCAGTGTGTGTGTGTGTGTGTGTTTGCCTTGTCAGTCAGTGTGTTTGTGTGTGTGTTTGCCTTGTCAGTCAGTGTGTGTGTGTGTGTGTGTTTTTGCCTTGTCAGTCCGTGTGTTTGTGTGTGTTTGCCTCTCAGTCAGTGTGTGTGTTTTTGCCTTCTCAGTCAGTGTGTGTGTGTGTGTGTATACGTGTGTTTGCCTTGTCAGTCCGTGTGTTTGTGTGTGTTTGCCTCGTCAGTGTGTGTGTTTTTGCCTTGTGTGTGTGTATGCGTGTGTGTTTGCCTTGTCAGTCAGTGTGTTTGCCTTGTCAGTCAGTATGTTTGTGTGTGTTTGCCTTGTCAGTTTGTGTGTGTTTGCCTTGTCAGTCAGTGTGTGTGTGTGTTTGCCTTGTCAGTCAGTGTGTGTGTGTGTGTGTGTTTGCCTTGTCAGTCAGTGTGTGTGTTTTGCCTTGTCAGTCAGTGTGTGTGTGTGTGTGTGTGTTTGCCTTGTCAGTCAGTGTGTGTGTGTGTGTTTGCCTTGTCAGTCTGTGTGTTTGTGTGTGTTTGCCTTTTCAGTCAGTGTGTTTGTGTGTGTTTGCCTTGTCAGTCAGTGTGTGTGTGTGTGTGTGTGTGTGTTTGCCTTGTCAGTCAGTGTGTGTGTTTGCCTTGTCAGTCAATGTGTGTGTTTGCCTTGTCAGTCAGTGTGTGTGTTTGCCTTGTCAGTCAGTGTGTGTGTGTGTGTTTTCCTTGTCAGTCAGTGTGCAGAGTTGAAGCCCAACATAGACAGGTAGTACAGACACATCTGGATGTAGGGTTTCCTACATGTTTTAATACATTGGTCTCTGTTCACAAGGCTATGAAATGGGGGTAGGAAGGCCCACCAGCTGTGGCCTCTTGATCATTAAACTTAAGGAGTGAACTTCCATGTGAGACAGTCCCAAATTACAACCTATTTATGTAGTGCACTACTTTTGAAAAGCAATTGAGAACTCTTATTTGTGCCCTTCGGCCAAGTCTACTAATGCTATGGTGGCGCTTCAGACACAAACAGACAGGGCTCTGGTTAAAGGTTGTGCACTATATAGGGAATACGGTGCTATTTTGGACACACAGAGTAACAGAGAGTAAGACAGATTTGTATGACCACTTTCAGTTGTAATGGCCTCAAACTCAGCTCTGGACCTCGAAGCCAGTTACACTAGTTTATTTTATTTTCCCCCTCTAATCAGGGATTTAGACCTGGGAAACCAGCTGGGTGCAATTTAATTATTAGGTAGAACAGAATACCAGTCCGTACCTCATAGGGTAAGATTACCCCTCTGTTAATGCCAGGCTACATCCATTCATACGAAGGCAAAACATATTTTTTGTCTGCCTATAATCCATATTATCCTAATCCGCCTAAATACAAAGGCAACCTAAATCACACAACCCATTAAGACCATATGCCAAACCCACGCCATTGGTCTACACCAGTCAGAGGTTTACCGGTTTAGGCCGTGTGTGTGTGTGTGTGTGTGTGTGCAGGACTGTATAGTTCTGAGCTGGCATTTATATGGCCATGGGAAGTGTCATCAACAGTGTATGTACTGTACGATGGCTGCTTTGATGCAAGGCCTTCTCTTCCTAGTGTTCTATTGGAAAATGTTTGATTCAACTGCACAGACCTAGGTACAGTTTTACCCAGTCAAAGTAATGTGTCTCACCTCAAACTTCCTAGTATTCAATGATGTATGAAAACCCAGATAATACTCTTATCTACTTCTCTCAGGGGGAGGTTGATTGAATCATAGTGGCAATGTCAAATTTGACAAGCACTTCACTGTGCGGTTGCTACGGAGACAGAGACCATGTGATTTAGAGAGCACTGATCAAGCAAAGAGATGCTATTGTGTATGTCCGAACTGACTTCTCTGAGGCACAAATAGATCTAGAGTAAGAAAATGAGAAAAGTTCGCAAACATAAAGACAGGTTAATATGGAGGAAGAGGGATATTAACATAAAGACAGTTTAACATGGAGGAAGAGGGATATTAACGTAAAGACAGTTTAACACGGAGGAAGAGGGATATTAACGTAAAGACAGTTTAACATGGAGGAAGAGGGATATTAACGTAAAGACAGTTTAACACGGAGGAAGAGGGATATTAACGTAAAGACAGTTTAACATGGAGGAAGAGGGATATTAACATAAAGACAGTTTAACACGGAGGAAGAGGGATATTAACATAAAGACAGTTTAACACAGAGGAAGAGGGATATTAACAAAGACAGTTTAACATGGAGGAAGAGGGATATTAACATAAAGACAGTTTAACATGGAGGAAGAGGGATATTAACGTAAAGACAGTTTAACATGGAGGAAGAGGGATATTAACGTAAAGACAGTTTAACATGGAGGAAGAGGGATATTAACATAAAGACAGTTTAACACGGAGGAAGAGGGATATTAACATAAAGACAGTTTAACACGGAGGAAGAGGGATATTAACGTAAAGACAGTTTAACATGGAGGAAGAGGGATATTAACGTAAAGACAGTTTAACACGGAGGAAGAGGGATATTAACATAAAGACAGTTTAACACGGAGGAAGAGGGATATTAACGTAAAGACAGTTTAACATGGAGGAAGAGGGATATTAACGTAAAGACAGTTTAACACGGAGGAAGAGGGATATTAACGTAAAGACAGTTTAACATGAGGAAGAGGGATATTAACATAAAGACAGTTTAACATGGAGGAAGAGGGATATTAACATAAAGACAGTTTAACATGAGGAAGAGGGATATTAACATAAAGACAGTTTAACACGGAGGAAGAGGGATATTAACATAAAGACAGTTTAACATGAGGAAGAGGGATATTAACATAAAGACAGTTTAACATGAGGAAGAGGGATATTAACGTAAAGACAGTTTAACATGGAGGAAGAGGGATATTAACATAAAGACAGTTTAACACGGAGGAAGAGGGATATTAACATAAAGACAGTTTAACACGGAGGAAGAGGGATATTAACAAAGACAGTTTAACACAGAGGAAGAGGGATATTAACATAAAGACAGTTTAACATGGAGGAAGAGGGATATTGACCCTCCCTGGAAGACCAAAGAGGAGAGTGGCTGTGGTTGAGAAGGCTTTTACAGTTAAGCCATGTTGGCAGCTCCATCTCTCCTTGTGTGTGTGTAGCAGCTGCAGTGGCCAGGCCTGCATTAGCATGCTGAAGGTGCTTATGTAAACTGTCATGGTCCACGTCCCAAATAGCACCGCATTCCCTATAAAGTGTACCACCAATAGGGCTCTGGTCAAAAGCCGTGCACTATGTAGGGAATAGTGTGTCATTTGGGATGGACCTATGCTGTTGGAGCTGGGCCAATGTGGGAATCTCTGCTCTGAAATGGGCCACTATCTATTCAATGAGAGGTGCTTTGTTTTATACGGGGGTTTATTTGAGGCCTGTTACTGAAATATAGTAGCACTTTGGTAGTTAAAGCAAGCTCTGACTGAGGCAAATTTGGTGATGGAAATGGTTTGTATTCATTATTAGAGGTGAATGACGTGTTAGTGTAATGCACTAAAGACAACACTATGTTGTCACCTCTGTCCCACCTCCACCCACCCATCTGAACATATTGGATCTAAGGCCTTCTTCCCACATGGACAGAGACATCCTGAATTATAAACATGCAACTACTTCTCAATCAATCAGTCAATCAATCAGACACCTAGCCTAAGTAAAATCAGTCTGAATAAACTGTTTTGTAATAAACTTCATTGTGACCGGTCCATCTCTCAGGTGTTTGCCACCTACCCCAACGAGGACTATGACCGCCGGAACGAGGACGTCGACCCCATGGCTGCATCTGCCGAGTACGAGCTGGAGAAGAGGGTGGAGAGGCTCGATATGTTCCCCGTTGCGCTGGAGAAAGGTACACCTAAGCCAAATTACCCCCATAACCTTAATGTGGCATCTGGGATTCAGTTATCCCCATAACCTTAATGTGGCAATCTGGGATTCAGTTATCCCCATAACCTTAATGTGGCAATCTGGGATTCAGTTATCCCCATAACCTTAATGTGGCAATCTGGGATTCAGTTATCCCCATAACCTTAATGTGGCAATCTGGGATTCAGTTATCCCCATAACCTTAATGTGGCAATCTGGGATTCAGTTATCCCCATAACCTTAATGTGGCATCTGGGATTCAGTTATCCCCATAACCTTAATGTGGCATCTGGGATTCAGTTATCCCCATAACCTTAATGTGGCAATCTGGGATTCAGTTATCCCCATAACCTTAATATGGCATCTGGGATTCAGTTATCCCCATAACCTTAATGTGGCATCTGGGATTCAGTTATCCCCATAACCTTAATGTGGCAATCTGGGATTCAGTTATCCCCATAACCTTAATGTGGCAATCTGGGATTCAGTTATCCCCATAACCTTAATGTGGCATCTGGGATTCAGTTATCCCCATAACCTTAATGTGGCATCTGGGATTCAGTTATCCCCATAACCTTAATGTGGCATCTGGGATTCAGTTATCCCCATAACCTTAATGTGGCATCTGGGCCCCATAACCTTAATGGGCATCTGGGATTCAGTTATCCCCATAACCTTAATGTGGCATCTGGGATTCAGTTATCCCCATAACCTTAATGTGGCAATCTGGGATTCAGTTATCCCCATAACCTTAATGTGGCAATCTGGGATTCAGTTATCCCCATAACCTTAATGTGGCAATCTGGGATTCAGTTATCCCCATAACCTTAATGTGGCAATCTGGGATTCAGTTATCCCCAAACAAATGTGGCATCTGGGATCATTATCCCAGATTGCCCATTTAAGAAAAACTCCATCTTTCACCCCATACCTTATATTTCTGGGATTCAGTTATCCCCATAACCTTAATGTGGCAGTGTTATCCCCATCAAGAGAATGGAGATTCAAATCCCCATACAATCATTCCCCATTAATGCAATCTGGGATTCGAACAACAAAGATCATTCCCAGATTGCCCATTTAAGAAAACTCCTCTTCACCATACTTATATTTCACAGTACTCTAAAGAAGAGTGTCTCAAGAGAATGGAGATACAAATCATACAATCATTCCCCATTAGCACACATCCATCATTTCTCCATCATCCCTCCAGTTATCCCTCCTCCCAAGAGGGAATTCTCAATCACTCCATCTTCCCTCCAGTTATCCCTCCTCCCAAGAGGGAATTCTCAATCACTCCATCTTCCCTCCAGTTATCCCTCCTCCCAAGAGGGAATTCTCAATCACTCCATCTGCACACAAGTTATCCCTCCTCCCAAGAGGGAATTCTCAATCACTCCCTCTTCCCTCTAGTTATCCCTCCTTCCAAGAGGGAATTCTCAATCACTCCATCTTCCCTCCAGTTATCCCTCCTCCCAAGTGGGGAATTCTCAATCACTCCATCTTCCCTCCAGTTATCCCTCCTCCCAAGAGGAAATTCTCAATCACTCCATCTGCCCACAAGTTATCGCTCCTCCTAAATAGGAATTCTCAATCACTCCATCTTCACATTGACAGGATGTTAACATAGGGTAAAATGACTGTAACAGGAAAACATTGATTTGAAAAGCAATTATGAAACAAAACGGCATTTCATTTTCATCATGGATTAAGATAACTATGATTGTATTTTCTTCATACAGTATTTCTCCTATATCCACTGTGTCTTCAGATGGTGATGGGCTTGGTATCAGTATCATTGGGATGGGGGCGGGGGCAGACATGGGCCTGGAGAAACTGGGCATCTTTGTCAAGACGGTCACCGATAAAGGAGCAGCGCACAGGGACGGCAGGTATGTCACAAAATGGTGGCCTCTCCATCTACGGCTTGTTCTTCTATACTCCTGGCAGATTACCTGAACAAGTTCTGCATGATTTCATCATCTTCTTTGTGACCAACTTTTAATTTAGTTCGTCATTTATTCAGAAGGGGGTTACAGGTACATGTTTAACATTCAAAGTCATTCTAATTCAGTGATATCCATATATTCAGTTATCATATTTGCATTTCATATATTCACAAACTGTATTTCTTGTACCTGTGGGCTGCCACAAAAACAAAAAACACACAAAAATAATGCATACACAGATAAAGAAAATAAAGTCTCCCCTACCCAACCCATTCCCTCAACCCCCTCAGGCCCCCTCCTCAACCCCCTCAGTCCCCCTCCTCAACCCATTCCCTCAACCCCCTCAGGCCCCCTCCTCAACCCCCTCAGTCCCCCTCCCCAACCCATTCCCTCAACCCCCTCAGGCCCCCTCCTCAACCCCCTCAGTCCCCCTCCTCAACCCATTCCAGGCCCCTCCTCAACCCCCTCAGTCCCCCTCCCCAACCCATTCCCTCAACCCCTCAGGCCCCCTCCCTCAACCCCCTCAGTCCCCCTCCCCAACCCATTCCCTCAACCCCCTCAGTCCCCCTCACCCCCATTCCCTCAACCCCCTCAGTCCCCCTCCCCAACCTTCCCTCAACCCCTTCCCCATTCCCTCAACCCCCTCAGTCCCCCTCCCCAACCCATTCCCTCAACCCCCTCAGTCCCCCTCCCCAACACATTCCCTCAACACGCTCCCCCCTCCCCAACCCATTCCCTCAACCCCTCAGTCCCCCTCCCCAACCCATTCCCTCAACCCCTCAGTCCCCATTCCCCAACCCCCTCAGTCCCCCTCCCCAACCCATTCCCTCAACCCCCAGTCCCCCTCCCCAACCCATTCCCTCAACCCCCTCAGTCCCCCTCCAACCCATTTCCAACACATTCCCTCAACACCCTCAGTCCCCCTCCCCCTTCAACACCCTCATTCCCCCTCCCCAACCCATTCCCTCAACCCCTCAGTCCCCATCCACCGCCTCAGTCCCCATTCCCTCAACCCCCCTCAGTCCCCCCCCCCAACCCATTCCCTCAACCCCCTGGAAACCATGTTTCCCAGCCCTTTCCACTCTTCATCTACCCTACCCCACCTCCCTTTCCTCCCATCCTTCCCATCCCGAGGTTGCTCAGTCCCCCAATCTCTTTCCAGGGAAATTCTTTTCTCAGCCAGCAGAATTGTCATGTCTAAACCAATTTGTAATTGCGCGAAATGCTAGTCCTTGAATTTAATGATTAATGATCATTTAATAATGTAAGAAGCTATCAAGCATGTGAGATGAGCCATACTAGTGTATCTAGTAGTAGTATTCACATCTTGGTCTAGCTAGCTGATTTGATATGGTTCCTTGTGTGAGCATGTCTCGCTTGCAAGATAGATTTCTATCTCAATGAGACAAACCTGTATATAATAAAAGTTGAATAAAAGATGGCTGACAAAGTAAGCATGTTATACGAGTCCTGACTGGGGCTGTTGTGCTGCTTTGTGTTTCTCCACCCAGGATCCAGGTGAATGACCTGATAGTGGAGGTGGATGGGACCAGTCTGGTGGGGGTTACCCAGACCTTCGCTGCCTCCGTCCTCAGGAACACCACAGGCACCGTCAAGTGAGTATACGGTTTTGGGGATTCATCCCAAATGACCCTATTCCCTTTATAGTGCACTACTTTTGACCAGGGCCCAACTACTGCACCTTTTTAAAGCAATTTTAAAACAATGAGCTACTGAGAAAGAATAGACTTGCTTTGATGGACGTCCACTCTCAAACACCTGAATACAGACAGGCAGGTTAAATTGCTTGGCCCTGTATGAAGTTGGGCCCATCAAGTCTGATCTCTTCTTTGTGTTGTACAACGTGATGTCAGACACCATTAAGGTTTTCTGGAGACATGTTCTTCTTAGTTTGCAGCAGCTTTAGACTCTAGAGAGACTGTCAAAATGACTCATTATATGCTCTGAGAGAGATGTTTTTCAGCTATGTAAGAATCTGCAGTTCAGAATATATATTTTTTTAACCTTTTTATTTAACTAGGCAAGTCAGTTAAGAACACATTTTTATTTACAATGACGGCAGTTAACTGCCTTGTTCAGGGACAGAACAACGTATTTTTACCTTGTCAGCTCGGGCATTCGATCTAGCAACCGATCTAGTACCCATAGTCTAGTACCCATAGTCAGTCAGTTATCACATCCTCCCACATACATACTGCATAGATCAGGTCACGCAGAGTGTTCATCATTAGCCAAATAGGGCCATGATGATAGTATGATGAAGAGCCAACACTTCCCTTCATAGATATAGCAACAGAACCACAGACAAAGCTGAAACTCTACATTTGGACCACAGCAGAGCATAAAAACATCACCATCATCCTCACAGCAGGCATCAACACAATTATCATTCCGAAATGCCAGAGGGGTCTATTTGTGGCTGACTGAATGGGGCACCAGAGTTCCCCAATCCCCAACACTCCTTTGTCGTCCTATAGGCTCATTCATTCATTATTCAGGAACTAGTCGTCAGTGGAGCTATGGGGGTAATTGTTGTGTGTGTGTGTGTGTGTGTGTTGTGTGACTTGTCGAAGATCAGAGATTGCTCATGAATTATAGAACAGGGTAGACGTGGAAGGAAGGGCTGAGGCAGGCGGTCAGTCCTATTCATAAAAATGTCAGCCAGAGGAATGGATGGATGGCTGAGGATGGGAACTGTGTTGGTTAGCATTTAATTACATGATAGTTAGCAGAGGGAATTGTAAGTCTGTTATGGTGGTCTTGATAACTGACTGACTATGGGTACTCATTCTGAACTGCACTGCTCAGATTCTTTTTACATAGCTGAGGAGGGTATTACACTGAAAAACAGAACATGTGTTGAGTCAAAATAAATCTAAATGTTGAAACGGGCTATATAATTATTTCACCTCTTGCTAAGGAACCATATCATAGAGGTTCCTCTTATTGCAGTCCACATAGGAAGACCTTTTCAAAAGCTGTGTAATGTTATGCAGGTTTCTGATTGGCCGAGAGAAGCCGGGCGAACAGAGTGAGGTTGCCCAGCTGATCCAACAGACCCTGGAACAGGAGCGCTGGCAGAGAGAGGTGATGGAACAACGCTACAGCCAGTACATGGAGGACCACGAGGTAAGTCTCCAACCAGTCTACAATCAGTCTACATCCAGCATAGGTAGGTCTACAACAAAATTAGCCGGTGAATGGGCAACCAAGAGGTACAGTACAGATGGACAGAAAGACTAGTCCAATAAGAAAACAGATGTTTTCTTTATGTTGAAAAAGGTTTTGCTACTGTGTGCCCAAAAGAACACGAGCCTTGACACAGCCAGTTTAGAGACAGAAATAGAAGCCTGATCACTATTTGAATTTTTCAAATGACTATGAAGCTTTTTAGGTCAATCGTTGCCTTTGTGTGTTCTCTTTTCCCCTCAGCTTTAGGATTAAGATATGTGTGCCAATCGCATCTTTGTCAGAATGGACCCAAAGCCGGTGCCTGTATTGAGTGAGCTGAATGGGCGTGTGTCCATAGGTACGCTGTTACTGTTCAGTGTAGCCTGCAGACAGTATAAACACAAGTCTGCTTCCCAAAATATACTATTCTTCCTATGGACTAGTCAAAAGTAGTACACTATATAGACAATAGGGTGCCCTTTGATGCACGTCAACAGGTCAATTCAGAGAGCCTAGGCCAAATAAGATCAATTAAATGATGTTCTGGCCACTTCCTCTCTGGGTTGTTGGGGTAGACATTATATAGGACTTCCAACCCACAATTGATTCAGGTCATCAGCACAGTCCAAGCTCTTCTCTGTCCTGGTACCCCAATGGTGGAAACAGGTTCCCCCTAAAGTCAAGCTGTTCTCTGTCCTGGTACCCTAATGGTGGAAACCGCTTCCCCCTAAAGTCAAGCTGTTGTCTGTTCTGGTACCCCAATGGTGGAACCCGCTTTTCCCTAAAGTCAAGCTGTTCTCTGTCCTGGTACCCCAATGGTGGAAACCGCTTCCCCCTAAAGTCAAGCTGTTGTCTGTTCTGGTACCCCAATGGTGGAAACCGCTTCCCCCTAAAGTCAAGCTGTTCTCTGTCCTGGTACCCCATTGGTGGAACCCGCTTTTCCCTAAAGTCAAGCTGTTCTCTGTCCTGGTACCCCAATGGTGGAAACAGGTTCCCCCTAAAGTCAAGCTGTTCTCTGTCCTGGTACCCCAATAACAGGTTCCCCCTAAAGTCAAGCTGTTCTCTGTCCTGGCACCTTACCTTATTGAAGAGTATCTTATATAACTTTCACAGCTCCCCAGATGCCCATTTCCCCCTCAAAAAGGCAGTTGTCTTTTCCTACTAGCTCTGACTTTGCTGATGAATACTTTGTTGAGGGAAAATGTACTTGATACGCTTGTGATGTGTTGATGTCTCACCTAGCTATCTTAAGATGAATCACTAACTGTAAGTTTCTCTGGATAAGAGTGTCTGCTAAATGACTCAAATGTAAATGTCATCACCTACCACAACGAGGATGACCTCTATGCAATCAAAATCCTATGAGGATGCAGGACATTCTTATATTCTCCATCTTATTACAATGACATGCAGAATGATAACATAATGGCTGAGGTTTAGTTCTGGTGTGTTCTCACCCCCTATCTAGGGACCTGCTTCACTGGTGTTATATGCCATCTAGTGGCCAGTCTCCGTACCAATAGAGAAACAACCATGAAGCTCTTGTAGAGGCAGCAGTCACAGGCAATTATAAAAATGCTGTGGGATGGATGGACAGATGGAACTATATTGAACCTTTTCAAATATGCAGACACTTTGGCAGTCTCAGTTAAGACCTGGAGGCATTGTGGAAAACCCCAGACCCAATCGAGACTTCAGGCTCACCTGTCCGTTCTTCCCCCAGGGTGGTGAATATGGTACTGACGAGGAGGAGGAGGATGATGAGGAGGAGGTCAGCCCCACACATCCCTCTGCCATCGAGGTGTTTGACCTGGCTGAGAACGAGGACATCTCTCCACTGGAGACGGACCCTGAGAAGCTGGCCCATAAGTACCAGGAAGTGAGAGAAGACAAAGTTAAAGACAAAGGCCTGCGTCACTCTATTCCTTATGCAGTGCACTACTTACTCACTCACTCACTCACTCGCTCTCTCCGTCTCTCTCTGTCTCTCTCTGTCTCTCTCTCTCTCTCTCCCTGTGTCTCTCTCCCTGTGTCTCTCTCCCTGTGTCTCTCTCCCTGTGTCTCTCCTCCTGTGTCTCTCTCTCTCTCTCCTCAGCTTCACATAAAGCACGCTGTAACACAGGCAGAGATCCAACAGCTGAAAAGAAAGGTTGTTATATTATGTCATTCTTATTATGTCCTAATGTTTCATTGTAAATATGGCAAGTTGATATACAGTGGCCTTTACAGTTTTCATCCCCTGCCTGTCTATGTACATGTGCATGTGTGTGCTTCTCCACACTCCCAGCTGAACCATGCAAAGCAGGACAAGCAGCGCTGGCGTGTGGACAAGACCCAGCTGGAGCAGACCCTGCAGGAGAACAAGGAGCGCATGGAGAAGCTGGAGGGTTACTGGATGGAGGCCCAGAGTCTGTGTCAGGCTGTGGACGAGCACCTGAAAGAGACCCAGGCCCAGTACCAGGCTCTGGAGCGCAAGTACAGCAAGGCCAAACGCCTCATCAAGGAGTACCAGCAGAAGTAAGGCCGGGACACACACACACAATGCATTGAGAGTGGTTGTACATAACAGGTCAATATACAATTATGTTAATTACAGTGATTCATAGAAAAGAAAGTAGAACTTGTTCAGTCTGCGGCAATGTTTCCAATGTTTCAGCCCCAAGGCTTTTCTCAGAGCTCATTCATTACAGTGGAAATACAAGTGGTTTTAGATTGGTGTCTGTGATGGCTCTTCTCCAGGGAGATTGAGTACCTGAAGAAGGAGACTCAGCGCTGTCTTCAGGACGGGGCCGAGGCATCACTGAGGGAGGAGTCAGGACAGCTCCATGAACAGGTAATAGTGTAGACTGATGGTTGGATGTGTGGTTCCTGGGTTTGATTCCCGCTGCGGTCACCAATATGATAAATAAATGCACGCATGACTGTAAGTCAGTTTGGATAAAACTGTTTGTTAAATGGCATATATTATTATATTATAAATGTCATCGTGTGCAGCCATCAGGGAGACCATTGATTACACAGAACGTTGGCAGTTGCAGACAACTTTGTGATTGAGAAACTTGACTGAATGTATTATGGTAACAATTGAAAGTTTCTAGTAGTCCATCATCTATAATACACAAACGTAACCATAACTTTCTGTGTTTGTTTGCAGGTAGCAGATCTGGAATGCAGGGTTGAGGAACTGAAATCTGAACCTTTATAAAAGCCTTGTTTTCTAAGAGAGTCTCTTCAAGGATTGCCAGAAGTGAATAGAGGATAGTGTTATTGTACTTGCAGTGGACCCAGGGTATTTCTTGTCTCAAACTTTAGCCTGGTTTGCGGTCGAATACAGGTACCCTCAGGCTTTGTATTTCTATATGTAGTCTCTTTATGTAACAACTCTTTCAATCCCGTTTTGTTTTTAGATTTCCCAGCTGGTAATATTGCCATTAACTGGTTAGACACACAGTTTAATCAACCTTTTTCTTAATATTTCAAAATACTGACAAGAACGTCCATGGAGCTCTAATTGTTGCTGTTCCTAATTTTTCATTCCTAATGTTCAGTATTTTACAATTTGATCACAAATTGTGTTTTTGGGCGAATTAGAAGACCGGGCTTTTGATTTCAATTGCCAAAACAAATCAAATTTCTTTATTTTATTTGCCTATTTTGTAAGTGCCCTTTCATTTTCTGGGTTGTCATTGTACAGCTGTAATACTGTATGTGGTTTATAAAACAAAAGTTTGCTTTGTATTTTTATTAATATATGTATAACATTTAACATATACAGTACGACATAATGGAGTCAACAGTTGGTGCTTATGTGACTGAGGAAGATGTGTAACTAGTCAAATGTCCACTGAAGAAGATGTACACTACCGTTCAACAGTTTGGGGTCACTTAAAAATGTCCTTGTTTTTGAAAGAAAAGCACATTTTTTGTCCATTAAAATAACATCAAATTGATCAGAAATACAGTGTAGACATTGTTAATGCTGTAAATTACTATTGTAGCAGGAAACGGTTGATTTTTAATGGAATATCTACATAGGCATTATCAGCAACCATCACTCCTGTGTTCCAATGGCACAATGTGTTCGCTAATACAGGTTAATTGATCATTAGAAAACCCTTTTGCAATTATGTTAGCACAGCTGAAAACTGTTGTTCTGATTAAAGAAGCAATAAAACTTGCCTTCTTTAGACTAGTTGAGTATCTGGAGCATCAACATTTGTGGGTTCGATTAGAGGCTCAAAATGGCCAGAAACAAAGAACTTTCTTCTGAAACTCGTCAGTCTATTCTTGTTCTGAGAAATGAAGGCTATTCCATGCGAGAAATTGCCAAGAAACGGAATATCTCGTACAACACTGAGTACTACTGCCTTCACAGAACAGCACAAACTGTCTCTAACCAGAATAGAAAGAGGAGTGGGAGGCCCCGGTGCACAACTGAGCAAGAGAACAAGTACATTAGTGTCAAGTTTGAGAAACAGACGCCTCACAAGTCCTCAACTGGCAGCTTCATTAAATAGTACCCACAAAACACCAGTCTCAACGTCAACAGTGAAGAGGCGACTCCGGGATGCTGGCCTAGGCAGAGTTCCTCTGTCCAGTGTCTGTGTTCTTTTGCCCATCTTAATCTTTTATTTTTATTGGCCAGTCTGAGATATGGCTTTTTCTTTGCAACTCTGCCTAGCAAACACAACGTGCCATTGGAACACAGGAGTGATGGTTGCTGATAATGGGCCTCTGTACGCCTATGTAAATATTCCATAAAAACATCTGCCGTTTCCAGCTACAATAGTAATTTACAACATTAACAATGTATACACTGTATTTCTGATCAATTTGATGTTATTGTAATGGTCAAATCATTTAGCTTTTCTTTCAAAAACAAGGACATTTCTAAGTCACCCCAAATGTTTTGAACGGTAGTGTAGCTTGATTGAACGTTTGGTGCGTCACTGGAATGAAAGGGGCAAGAAGAGGTGGGCTATCTCCTACAATTACATCAGGAATCCAACTTTTGCAGGAGTTTGACACTTCAAGCAGTCAACTGCTGCCACAGCCATACAGTATGTGTATTGTTAGTCAACTCCGCTACCCAGTAATGGCTACTGATGGGATTCAGTAAGAGTATACTAAACCTTCAGTAATAACACCTTATTTAACTAACTCAACTTCCATAACTCCTTATAAAAAGGAGAGAATCCTCCATATGTGCTGTATCACAAAGGGACATGACATGATTGGAATCTTAGCGTTTTTTTATTGTGAATGTTATCAAAGATGTGTTCAACACCGGCAGAATGGCAGACACAAGAACTGGTGACTGATGGACTGAAAGAGGGACTAGGCATAACTGAACTTGTCCATCGTGAACACAACCATGGACTTTGAAGGTGATGAAACATTCCTCCCCGTAAACATATGTGAGGTATTGGAGAAAAGCAATGCAAAGAAACAAGTGTTGATGAATTTTTTATTTGACCTTTATTTATTTAAAGGAGGAATGGAAAGGAGGAATGAATTTCAGAGAGGCTAGACCTGGGGGATTTCATGAAGACCGTGTTAGATAATGTTATCAAATGAACACATACTGTATCTCATGAGTGTTTTCATCAGATTTTAGGCTTGGACAGGGCACATGCTTTGCATTGTTTTGTGCAATAAATGGTGAACTGTGATACTGAAGTCAGTTATTTTTTTAGAACTTCTTCCATCATCTTCAGATCACAAGCTGAATTATACTCCAGGGACAATAGAGATATATTCTACTCTAAATTGGAAATGGCATATTATGAATAATAAACACATTGGTCATCAAAAAAAAAGGAAGACCAAGGCACTCCTCATATAATTCATTAAAAAGCCTTTATTTGTATGAGATGTTCAATGGAAAAACATTGAAAACAGAGTTTAATAACTCTAACGCCTTTCGGCTGCATGGCCTTCGTCAGGGAGTACAACGATATGACAATACAATGTCCTCGTTTGAACAGCTTTTTCCAATCAACCCTGATTTGAAGAGGGAGTGGTTACAGAATTCATTGGACAACACCTAGTAAACAATACTATACACATTCAAAAGTGAAATACTGTAGATATGCTATCAAAAATGCATCTCAAGGTTAGAATTATCAGAACCCCTAGAAAGGTAGTTCTAACCTTGAATATGACTGGGCTAGGTATTAAGAATGGGAGAGCCATCTATTTTATAGTACACTAGAACACAGCAAAAATGGACCACAACAGTCTAAACATAGCTAATTGAGGCCGGAACATGATCAATACCCGTAGCTTGTAGGGAGGCAGGGTTGCCATGGTGTAAGGACTTGTGCCTTTAACACATTCTTTTCTTAGAAAACCAAAGTATGAACAAAAATCACATTATTTTACATGAATTGTTGTAGAATGTATGGTATTCTCAGCCGTGAATGTTGCAATGGGTATGTATCAACTTAACCAAGTGCTTTCAAAGAAACACAATAGTCAATAGTATATGTGTGGTACAACCAAATTATGAGTGTGTCTTTTCATGGTGTCTCGTCAGGTGATAATTTCGTGAAAAGCTTTTCCCACACTGATCACACTTGTACTGTCTCTCTCCGTTGTGCAGCATCAGGTGAGCTTTCAGACTCTGAGGTCGACTGAAGCTTTTCCCACATTCAGGGCAGGTACATGGTTTCACCCCAGTGTGTTTTCTCTCATGGCGCTTCAGATCCCCAGACTGACGGAAACTCTCTCCACACTCAGTACACAGGAAAGATTTCTCCCCTGTGTGTATCCTCACGTGCACATTCAGATGTCCAGAGTGGCTAAAACACTTCTCACAGTAAGAGCAGCGGTATGGCTTCTCTCCCGTGTGAATCCGCTGATGCTGCTTAAGGCTGTAGAAACAAGAGAAACCTTTCCCACAGTCATTGCACAAGTGCAGTTTGGCTGCGTCTGACTGGAAACACCGGTGAGCTTTGAAGCTTTGAACGTGCTCGTAGCTCTGTCCACACTGCAAGCACAGGTGGACTTCTCCTGCCTTCTGCTCCGACTGAATTAGCCCTGAGCCCAGGCCTGTGGCCTGAGAGACATGCTCATCAGGGTGGTGTCTCTTAACGTGCTTCCGGAGGTACCTCTCCTCGGTGAAGGAGAACTGGCAGTAGGAGCAAGGAACAGCTTTAGAGCTCAGCTGTATGTCCTTACATACTTCTGCATCCAGGTGGTGCTGTAGACCGGCAGCCTGACTGAAGAACCTCCCACAGTGGGTGCAGCAATAAAGCATATTTTCCTTCGGGTGCTTGTTGACCTTGTGCTTCTTCAGGGTGGTGTACCGTTTGAAGGTAACCCTGCATGTAGAACAAGAGTACAGCGGGGGCCCCACCACGACCCGGATGCACTGATGGGCTTTAAGGGACTCTGGGTTGCCGAAGGTTCTCTGACAATCACTGCAGCTGTACTGTGCCTCTCCTACAGCCTTTATCCTCTCCTCCTCCATGTCCAGAGCATCTGGATTGGGATCTGAATGGAACCTCTTCTTGATACTGGTTTCTCTTTGTTTTGGTGTGTTTGCCTTAGTTTTGGCTTTAGAGTTCCTGGTGGACTTTACCCTGAGGTTCCTCAGTCTCTGTGAGGAAGCTCTCCCTGTCTGGGTCTCTGTAGGTTGATCATTGGACGGAGGCTCGGGTTCCCAGGCGCTGTCAGGGGGCGGGAGCGAACTCTCACCTCTGACCTCCTTACCTCTGACCTCTACCACTCCAGGCTTCTTCTTCCTTCCGTGAACTCGTAGCTGGTGACTTGCCAGGTCGTACCCCTGAGCGAAACACTTCCTACACAGGGGGCAGCAGTAGGGTCTGATGTTGGAGTGGACAGCTCGCATGGTTCTCTGGACGTGGCCCTTCTTCTTAAAGCTCTTAGGACGCTGAGGGCACCGGTAGCTCAACTTACGGACAGAGGACGACATAGGGTCTGGGTTCATGTTACTTTTAGAAAGGTGATTTTCAAGCTCACTCAGTGCAGATGCAGGTGATAGGTCCAGAGGGTGTAATTGCTCTTTATGTCTTTGGATGTAGGTCTCAGTGGTGAAAGAAAGCTGGCACTGACCGCAGAGGAAAACCTGAGACGATAAATCTGTATTAACCTCTAAAACGGAGAGAAAGAAGAAGAAAAGGTTAGGTCTTATTAAACTAAAGTGACGTTCTTTCAACTTTTTGGAGAAATGTATTATTATTATTATTATCTATTATTATTATCTCTTATACACCCTCACAGAACCTTCTAGATGCCTAATGCCAGAGCAAGGTTGTGAAAAGAGACTGGGGATGATAAGTACCTGAAGGGGTGCTCTTTCGGAGCCAGATTTGGTCAGAGGGGTCCCTAAACCTGTCGATGAATCGCCCCCCAGGCCAAAACAGGAGCTCATCTCCTGGGAGGATGGAGCGGTAGCAGTGGAAGAAAACAATCCCCCTGTACTGGAGTGCTATGAGATTACCCTCCTCTTCATTACGAGCACAGTTAACATACCTAAAAGAGAGAGAGAGTGCACTGGGACTAAGCACTCCATAACAGACAGACAGATGCAGTGTAAAATATGGTACGTTCTACAACACAAGTTACCTCATCCAGTTGGAATGAGTGTCTCTTGCAGAATCAATGTACTCAGATTCACCCTTACTGTTCCAGACCTGAAAATAGACAAGCGCTTTATAAAGAATACGGACACATTTTTTATTTGATGTTTTTACCTTTATTTAACTACAGTAGGCAAGTCAGTTAAGAACCAATTCTTATTTTCAATGACGGCCTAGGAACAGTGCTGACTGTTCAGGGGCAAATGACAAATTTGCACCTTGTCCGCATGGGGATTTGAATATGGAACCTTTCAGTTCCTTGTCCAACGCTCTAACCACTAGGCTACCCTGCCGCCCATAATGTCAGCTGACCATGCTCAGATAGAGCATAGAGACAATGCTCCAGAATGACATGGGTTAGGTTTTACACAAACTACAGTACAGCGTTGTGTCCCAAATGGCACCGCATTCCCTACATACACACTAAGTGAGCATACAATTAAAAAGCGAGGTCTTTTTTGGGCCAAAAACAATGCATGGCCATCATATTTCTAATGTTTATCATAGAAAAAAATGTAGTAAGCTACATTTTCTAATGTTTTTCTTAAAAGTTCATCTTGCATTTTATCAGAGAAATGTAAGCTGGCTAGACTGCGAAAAGCACGGGAGAAAAGTAGATATACATCAGTCAGAGCATGGTCATGAACTCTCATCTGAGTGGAGAAGTGCAACTGAAGCACAAAATTAGTCTGATGCTAAGGAGAAATTACAATAGAAGTATTTTACATCTGCTTTTACAAAACACAGCAAGATATTTGTTATGCATTGAATCTTTGTCCTCCGTAAAAAATGTATAATTGTGCATTAACGCAACCCCTAAGTTTAACTGGCTAGTTATCTAAGTAAGTGGCTGAATTAATAAGGTGATGGGGCATCATATTGTGTTATCTATCTGCCATGTTTGAGAAGTCAAAGCCCTTTGGATGAGTTATCTTTTGATTTCCTAGCATTTCTTTTCTCCTCTTAAGTTCTCGCCCTGTTTGCTCCTCCCCCATCTTCTCCGAGCAGAGCAGGCAGACCAGTTGCCCTAGCAACTCTAGACTACACACAGACACAGCTTGTACATATGCTGCTCCAGAGCCAGTACTGTTCTTCCTTCAGACCAGCATGCATCAAAACTTTGTTCATTTGCACAGTGTCTCTTGTTCACATTTTGCTTGCAAATTGTCCAGACTCACCAAAAATGACATTCAGTGGCTGGATTGCCTGTCTTTGCAATTAGTTTATTTTTGTTTTCGTTCTTTAGCATATTTAGCTAGCAGCCTCCATGGAAATGTGCTATTATTACTTGTGATACATTTTGTAGCATTCTGGTAATAGATGCCCAATATCCCTTTTTTTTGTCTCATACCATAAATCCCTGCATGAGACAAGGACGGTATGACGATATGAAAATCTGGATTTATTAAATTTTTTAAACCTTTATTTAACTAGGCAAGTCAGTTAAGAACAAATATCGAACCCGGGTCTGTAGTGACGCCTCTAGCACTGCATTGCAGTGCTTTAGACTGCTGCGCCACTCAGGATCCCTTGGATACCACCCAACCCTATATTAAAATCAGTACTAGTATGCTATAGACTATTATCACATGTTGTCATAAGGGAGCATTCTGGGACAGGTTTGAACCAAATGTATTTCTTGACATTTATGTTTACAAAACAGCACTCAAGTTGCCGTAATGCTCTTTTGACAATCGAGTTCATAGACTTTGATCAGCGAGTAGAATAAACGTGGCTGTCCAGACTGCAGTCCACTCTAATCATAAGGGGCGTTTCTTTACAAACGCATCCAATCGCCTTGGTCCTGGTTCCTTACTAAACCAATCACAAGCTTCAATCTGCTGTGGTTCACAGTGCTGTGGCAGAGAGATGATGGATGTCCCGGGTGAAGCTGCCGCAATTACAATGTTTGTGATGTAGAATTGCAGGCACATATGCTCCGATTTTCAAAAAAGATTTGGAGGCCAGAGGGGGTGTGGTATTTGGCCTATATACACGGCTAAGGGTTGTTCTTAAGCACGACTCAACCCTTCATGTAGTGTTGTGGTGTCTCTCTTGTCCTGGATGTGTGTTTTGTCCTATATTTGTATTTTATTTTTAATTCTAGCCCTTGTCCCCGCAGGAGGCCTTTTGCCTTTTGGTGGGCTGCCATTGTAAATAAGAATTTGTTCTTAACTGACTTGCCTGGTTAAATAAAGCTTAAATAAATGCAATTTGAAAAAAGCATCCATCAGTACTCACCTCCCAGGAGTAGTCACTTGTTACTGCTCTGTCCCTGGTGGTCACCTCCCCCTCATAGGGGCCAAAGTGCATTCCTGGGGCCACAATTGCTCCTTGGTTTAGAACCCCCAGGCCTGCCCCAGGGATACTGGACCTGCCCACCACCAGCCCGTGTGGTAGGGTGAGGAGGGCCCTCTGGGGTAAGCCCACTGGAGTGGGAGAGTCCAGCATGAAGGACAGACTATCTTGGATATCACACTGGTCTTTGTAGGAGGAATGACACTCCTCACAATCTGTAAAAATAAAAATACAAAGTGATAGACCAGTGTGATATCCAAGGAAGTCTGTCCTTCATGCTGGACTCTCCCACTCCAGTAAGATGACACAATCATGTGGTAAACTAAACTGGACATAACAAGGCCTTACACTTACTAACCGTAGATCTAAGCAACTATGATTTGAAAGATGCATGGAAAAACCATTGACAGCCTCTGAATTCAAGATAGTCAGAGTACACAGAATCTGTTGTCACTCACAGAGGTCATTGCTGTTGTCATCTAGTAGTTCATGATCCTCCTCTTGGCCTTGTACCACAGTGTTCACCAATATATTCTGGACCAGGCAGTCGGGCAACACTGTGACAACACAGATCCAGTGAGAAACAGGAGTACATGACAAACATTCCTGACATAGGAGTACATGTCAAACAGAATATGAAACTCTGATTGAATTAGGCTACTGTAGCCAGAGTACCGCACCTGCAGAGGCGTTGTCTGTAATGAGTTGGGCTTGACATCCCTCTTCTGATGCACCAGTCTCTGCACACTCCACGATGATCACTTCTTCAGACATGACTGCAGGATCTGTAGTCGGTTAGTAGGGTAGCAAAATGACAGTGTAGGCAAGAACAACACAACAGCCATGTATTCGGACAAAACCGTCACCCTGTGTGTTAAACTATGGCAACAGCCATTTTGTCCTGATTCTATACCAATTTGACGAATGAATTTAACTGTGCAATGAACATTAGCTACTAACGAAAACAAAACATATCTGAATGTCATAATACACAATGTTGTTAGCTAGCTAGCTACAGAAAAACATGCTAGCTAGCAATGTGTAATTAGCATTTTCTCGCTAGCCAGTTAATGCTAATTCCACATTGCTAGCTAGCAATTTTATCATAATATTGTGTTTACAATGATGTTAGGACAAACCTGTACAAATGAATCCACCTGAAACCTGTATCTAATTACTTGGTAATAGTCTTAGTTCTCGTTAAGGTACTAGTGTGTTTGTTACTTTTGGAAAACTGATTTGACTTTTGTGGTAAAAGTTCATGGGTAGCTTGTAACAATGTTCGGATTATGGCTGTTGCCCTTTTCATGAACCGGAAGTGAAAACCTTGCAAACGATCGATTCTAAATGTGGACTTTTTACAATTATTATACGTTTTTTAAACTATCGATGATGCTTTAATGACCAGAGTATTATTCATACGCTCTAAAACATGCATACTTTGTCTAAAGTGATTTACACTTTCTTTATATTACCTAAAATATATATCATACCTAACTGCGCCGCTGGTGTAATGGTATCATGGAAGATTCCCATTCTTTCGACCCGGGTTCGATTCCCGGGCGGCGCACTGTTTTTGCTATCTTGAAACAAAACATGATTAACACATTAATATTCTCTGTTTTCGCGTTTGCTTTTCAGCAGCCAAGTAGGCAACATTTTACCTCTGAAGCTGTCGCTTGTGTTTCATGGAAACAACCAAGCAACAGAGACACACTGAAGTTCCAGACAGGTTGCAGTGGAGCCGGTCGGAAACAACTTTATCCTCACTGGCATTCTGTGCGGTTCCATAGTGTCGAGATTCTCGAAACTATCCAAAAAGTACTGCAAGAGACATTTGGAAAGATGTCACCTATACCAGGTCATGACAGAAGCCAAGTGTTCCAGAAGATATGACCACTTGACACCAAACTTGCGATGGAGATGGTTGACACTTGGGACTGTTCAGTCCCAGCCACCACTGGCCACAAATCCAACTATCTTTTAGGAATTCAATTCAAGGGCTTTATTGGCATGGGAAACATGTGTTAACATTGCCAAAGCAAGTGAGGTAGATAATATATAAAGTAAATATATAAAGTGAAATTAACAGTAAACATTACACATACAGAAGTTTCAAAACAATAAAGACATTACAAATGTCATATTATATATATATACAGTGTTTTAACAATGTACAAATGGTAAAGGACACAAGATAAAATAAATAAGCATAAATATGGGTTGTATTTACAATGGTGTGTGTTCTTCACTGGTTGCCCTTTTCTCGTGGCAACAGGTCACAAATCTTGCTGCTGTGATGGCACACTGTGGAATTTCACCCAGTAGATATGGGAGTTTATCAAAATTGGATTTGTTTTCGAATTCTTTGTGGATCTGTGTAATCTGAGGGAAATATGTCTCTCTGATATGGTCATACAATGGGCAGGAGGTTAGGAAGTGCAGCTCAGTTTCCACCTCATTTTGTGGGCAGTGAGCACATAGCCTGTCTTCTCTTGAGAGCCATGTCTGCCTACGGCGGCCTTTCTCAATAGCAAGGCTATGCTCACTGAGTCTGTACATAGTCAAAGCTTTCCTTAATTTTGGGTCAGTCACAGTGGTCAGGTATTCTGCCGCTGTGTACTCTCTTTGTAGGGCCAAATAGCATTCTAGTTTGCTCTGTTTTTTTGTTAATTCTTTCCAATGTGTCAAGTAATTATCTTTTTGTTTTCTCATGATTTGGTTGGGTCTAATTGTGCTGCTGTCCTGGGGCTCTGTAGGGTGTGTTTGTGTTTGTGAACAGAGCCCCAGGACCAGCTTGCTTAGGGGACTCTTCTCCAGGTTCATCTCTCTGTAGGTGATGGCTTTGTTGTGGAAGGTTTGGGAATCGCTTCCTTTTAAGTGGTTATAGAATTTAACGTCTCTTTTCTGGATTTTGATAATTAGTGGGTATCGGCCTAATTCTGCTCTGCATGCATTATTTGGTGTTCTACGTTGTACACTGAGGATATTTTTGCAGAATCTCAATTTGGTGTTTGTCCCATTTTGTGAAGTCTTGGTTGGTGAGCGGACCCCAGAATTCTTTGTCTATGCAATGCAGAGCCTCTTCACATCCTTGGTAACTTGAAAAGACAAGTGTCCCCCGTAATATATAGAGCTTGAAGGTCAAAGGGAAATGTAAATGAGCAGTTTTGCAGTTTGATGTGTGCATGCATCCACTGTGTTAGATTTTACCATGCTAATAGTAATAGCACTTCAGTCTCCATTTTCAAGTTAATTATACCGTGCCATCTAGAGCCCCCCCCCACACCGTAAAATCATATTCCATGCAAAACTATAAAAGGTTATGGAATTGTTATTTGAAAAACTGATGTTGTTTTAGAGTTTATTATAGTTTATCTTCAGTGCTGGAGAATGATGATCCTGAGGTTGACACCTCTATTCCAGAATCAACCTACTCTTTCAACTCTCAGGAGGATCATCCGGACCTGGACCTTCTCATCCAGGCCAGCTGCTTCTTTGAGGCTGTCAACATGCACAATGAGACTGACATCTAGTGGTGAAAAAAGTACCTAAAAGTCATACTTGAGTAAAAGTAAATATAAGCAGTAAAATACTACTTGAGTAAAAGTCTTGAAGTATTTGGTTTTAAATAGACATACATGTAAATGTAACTGCAAAAATATACTTAAGTAAAAAAAGTATAAGTAAAAGTAAAAGTATAAATCATTTCAAATTGCTTGTGTTAAGCAAACCAAACGACACAATATATATATATATATATTTTAATCTATGGATAGCCAGGAGCACATCATTTACAAATGAAGCGTTTGTGTTTAGTGAGTCCACCAGATCAGAGGCAGTAGAGATGACCAGGGATGTTCTCTTGATAAGTGTGTGAATTAGACCATTTTCCTGTCCTACTAAGCATTCAAAAGGTAACGAGTACATTTGGGTGTCAGGGAAAATGTATGGAGTAAAAAGTACATTATTTTCTTTAGGAATGTAGTGAACTAAAAATATAAATAGTAAAGTACAGATACCCCAGTACTTTACACCCTTGCTGACATCGACTCCATAGATGGAGGCCAGGAGACATGCCATGATCCAAAGCTCTGTGAGTGTTGCTGTTGGAAATGTTTTTGTGTGTTTTTTTGCCATCGGGAATTAATATCAGTATAGGCATAGGTCAACCTGTAAAGGCAGTGGTCAGTGGTTACCTGTGTTGCTGAATGGTTAAGATAAGAATGTCACGTTTGATTAAGGATCGGACAATTTATTTCAATGTTTGCCTAAAATGACATACCCAAATCTAATGAAATGATCATTGACATTTTGGTTGGTCTTAGCTTTGTGCACTTTTCAAAGTTCACCATTTCCAGTCCGCTCCTTTTTTCAGCCAATAGCTGCCAACTCCATACAGCTCCATGGGTAGCGGTGGATCCCAGCCCTAGGTTTGCAGCCATGCAGATGGAAGAGCAGAATGTCTACTGTGGAATGTACAACGTTTTGCTGCTGCTGGATAGGCCAGTAACAGTAACCACAGTGTTTTTGTAACGTTGGAGCACCCGCTGCTAGCAATTAATACAGTAACAAGGCCTATAGTGTAAAGTCTGTGTGTGCATCCCAAATGGCACCCTATTCCCTACATATTTTCTTGACCACCTGGTTTAATGTGTGCATTAATGTGAGAAGGATGCGTATGTGACCAGGTGTTGAATGAGCATGTACCCAGGAGACACCTTACCTTAGGTCCAGGGCCAGCTCAGTTGTGACTCCCATGGTGAGCCAGTCCAAGCAGGTTGTCCATATGTTCATGGTGACTAAATAAATATGTACATAAACCACACTAGAAAAAGGCCCAACTAAAGATAATCCAAAACAAACAAAGACAAGCTGAGCGGCTTCCTGCCATCTCTCTCACACTGAGTCACAATCATCTTGATCGCTCGCAATGTTTCCTGTCAATTTGACAGCAAGCTGTTTTTTATTTACATTGATCACTTATCTTGTAGAAAATTGTAATTTTTGTTTTACAATAAATACTTTAGAGAACTTGCCAGTGATGAAATAGTTTTATAGTAAGAGGAGGAATATTGTGCTGCCAGTATATATATGCTATTTTGATGTCTGATAACAGTTTGTGAAATGACTGTAAATATCATTTCAGCAGCTATGTCAAGTGTATTGTTGTATGCCATGAGGCTGAGTAGTGGTGTGGACACGGTGTTCAAGTGCAAATCAGTTCACTGCCCAAGTTCCATGTTATTTCTAACCTCATGTAAATGTAACCTATCAAATAGTGATATCCTTTGGTGCTTGTGTTCCTATCTACTTGTACACAGTATTATGCCCATGTGGCAGCGGTTTGTGTTCCAGTTGTAGAGAAAGACAGTCCAGAATGAATTTGAACCCTTCCTGAAACACTATGATAAGGCCAAGATTAAGTCACCTTTAAAAACAGCAGAACCTGAAGTTTGTGATTATACCTTTAATGATTGACCAATAGCAACAACGTAATGCATTCCGAATGAACAGACAAATGTTGATTTTATTTTCTTCACATTATTTAATTTAAAGCTTAATTACATGTACAGGTGTGTCACAACTGACATTCATGCAGCAGTCTGCAGTGGTCATCATTTACATAACTTTTACAATTGAATCATTTAGCAGACACTCTTACCTAGAATGATTTACAGCAAATTGGTAGGTGTCTAAACTCTCTCACTCTCCCATTCTGAAAAGCAGGGCGGGTCTACAATAATCCCTTGCTGTTTAAGTGCAACATGCAGTCCTTCCCGGACCTGCAACACAAAAATCTATGTGTACGCGTGTGTATAGTGTGAATGTTTGTGTTGCTTCACTGTTCTATGAGGTGTATTTTCATCTGTTTTTTAAATCTGACTCTACTGCTTGCATCAGTTACCTGATGTCGAATAGAGTTCCATGTAGTCATGGCTCTATGTAGTACTGTGCACCTCCCATAGTCTGTTCTGGTGGCATGTCTTGCGGGGTATCAAATAACATCAAATTTGATTTGTCACATGCAACGAATACAACAGGTGTAAACTTAACCGTGAAATGCTTATTTACAAGCCCTTAAAAAAACACACGCACAATAAAATAACAATAATTAGGCTATGTACAGGGGTTTCGGGTACCGAGTCAATGTGCGGGGGTACAGGTTAGTCGAGGTAATTTGTACATGTAGGTAGGGATAAAGTGACTATGCATAGATAATGAACAGTGAGTAGCAGGGTGTGGGGGGTGTCAATGCAAATAGTTCAGATGGCCATTTTATTAATTGTTCAGGAGTCTTATGGCTTGGGGGTAGAATCATTTTTGAGGATCTGGGGACCCATGCCAAATCTTTACAGTCTCCTGAGGGGGAAAAGGTGTTGTAGTGCCCTTTTCACTACTTTCTTGGTGTGATTGGACCATGATAGTTTGTTGGTGATGTGGACATCAAACTCTCGACCCGCTCCACTCCAGCCCTGTCGACATGAATGGGGGCATTTTCGGCCCTCATTTTCCTGTAGTCCACATTCATCTCCTTTGCTCACGTTGAGGGATAGGTTGTTGTGCTGGCACCACACTGCCAGGTCTCTGACTTCCTCCCTATAGGCTGTCTCATTGTCGGTGATCAGGCCTACCACCGTTGTGTTGTTGTTGTCAGCAAACTTAATGATGGTATTGGAGTCGTGCTTGGACACGCAGTCGTGGGTGAACAGGGAGTACAGGAGAGGACTAAGCATGCACCCCTGAGGGACCCCAGTGTTCAGGATCAGCGTGGGAGATGTGTTGTTGCCTAACCTTACCATCTGGAGGTGGCCTGACAGGAAGTCCAGGATCCAGTTGCAGAGAGAATTGTTTAGTCCCAGGGTCCTTAGCTATTCCATTATGGTGTTGAATGCTGAGCTGTTGTCAATGAACATTATTCTCACATAAGTGTTCCTTTTGTCCAGGTGGGAAAGGGCAGTGTGTTTAGTGTGATTGAGATTGTGTCGTCTGTGGGTCTGTTGGGGCGGAATGCGAGTTGAAGTGGGTCTAGGTTTTCCGGGATGATGGTGATGATGTGAGCCATGACCAGCCTTTCAAAGCACTTCATGAGTACTGACATAGGTGCTACGGGGCGGTAATCATTTAGGCAGGTTACGTTCACTTTCTTGGGCACTTGGACTATGGTGGTCTGCTTGAGACATGTAGATATTACAAACTCGGTCAGGGAGAGGTTGAAAATGTCAGTGAAGACACTTTCCAATTGGTCTGCGCATGCTCTGAGTACAGGTTGTCGTGGAAAAATCTTTAAGTGACAGAGACTTTGTTATTCAAACAATCAATCTTTATTATTGATGAACAATTGCAATAATAAAACTGGCCGGTCACACACTCCGGAGAGTGGGACTGAGAGCTCAACCTTACAAGACGGGACTGAGAGCTCAACCTTACAAGACGGGACTGAGAGCTCAACCTTACAAGACGGGACTGAGAGCTCAACCTTACAAGACGGGACTGAGAGCTCAACCTTACAAGACGGGACTGAGAGCTCAACCTTACAAGACGGGACTGAGAGCTCAACCTTACAAGACGGGACTGAGAGCTCAACCTTACAAGACGGGACTGAGAGCTCAACCTTACAAGACGGGACTGAGAGCTCAACCTTACAAGACGGGACTGAGAGCTCAACCTTACAAGAAAATACAGAGGTCTTAAAGTTAAAGTCGGAAGTGTCAGCTCGCTGCTGGAACCGCGCGTCAGGGGGGGGGTACTGTCACGACTTCCACCGAAGTTGTTCCCTCTCCTTGTTCGGGCAGCGTACAGCGGTCGACGTCACCGGCTTGCTAGCTGCCACCGATCCATGTTTCATTTTTCCTTTTGGATTAAGGACAACAATATATATCCACATCATTTTACTCCCTCATGATGCCCTCTATTTTGTGAAGTGCACCAGTCCCTCCTGCAGCAAAGCACCCCCACAACATGATGCTGCCACCCGGTTGGAATGGTGTTTTTCGGCTTGCAAGCTTCCCCCTTTTCCTCCAAACATAACGATGGTCATTATGGCCAAACAGTTCTATTTTTGTCTCATCAGACCAGAGGGCATTTCTCCAAAAAGTAAGATCTATTGTCCCCATGTGCAGTTGCAGACCGTAGTCTGTTTTTTAATGGCTGTTTTGGAGCAATGACTTCTTCCTTGCTGAGTGGCCTTTCAGCTTATGTCAATATAGGACTCGTTTTCAAATCAAATCAAATTTATTTATATAGCCCTTCGTACATCAGCTGATATCTCAAAGTGCTGTACAGAAACCCAGCCTAAAACCCCAAACAGCAAGCAATGCAGGTGTAGAAGCACGGTGGCTAGGAAAAACTCCCTAGAAAGGCCAAAACCTAGGAAGAAACCTAGAGAGGAACCAGGCTATGTGGGGTGGCCAGTCCTCTTCTGGCTGTGCTGGGTGGAGATTATAACAGAACATGGCCAAGATGTTCAAATGTTCATAAATGACCAGCATGGTCGTATAATAATAAGGCAGAACAATTGAAACTGGAGCAGCAGCACGGTCAGGTGGACTGGGGACAGCAAGGAGTCATCATGTCAGGTAGTCCTGGGGCATGGTCCTAGGGCTCAGGTCCTCCGAGAGAGAGAAAGAGAGAATTAGAGAGAGCATATGTGGGGTGGCCAGTCCTCTTCTGGCTGTGCCGGGTGGAGATTATAACAGAACATGGCCAAGATGTTCAAATGTTCATAAATGACCAGCATGGTCGAATAATAATAAGGCAGAACAGTTGAAACTGGAGCAGCAGCACGGCCAGGTAGTCATCAGCAAGGAGTCATCATGTCAGGTAGTCCTGGGGCATGGTCCTAGGGCTCAGGTCCTCCGAGAGAGAGAAAGAAAGAGAGAAAGAGAGAATTAGAGAACACACACTTAGATTCACACAGGACACCGAATAGGACAGGAGAGGTACTCCAGATATAACAAACTGACCCTAGCCCCCCAACACATTAACTACTGCAGCATAAATACTGGAGGCTGAGACAGGAGGGGTCAGGAGACACTGTGGCCCCAAAGTTTTACTTTGGAATTTGTCACGACTTCCACCCGAAGTCAGGTCCTCTCCTTGTTCGGGCGGCACTCGGCGGTTGGCGTCGCCGATCTTCTAGCTGTCAAGATCGTTTGTAGAAACGGACCAAGGCAAATGTTGAGTTCCACATAATTATTAATAGTGAAACTTAGCAAAAACAATAAACAATAAACTAATAACGAAACGTGACGACAATGGAGTGCTGACATACAACTACTAAAAAAATACAATATCCCACAAACACAGGTGGGAACAAACACTACTTAAATATGATCCCCAATTAGAGACAAAGACTACCAGCTGCGTTCCCCGTGAGCGCACAACGGGTTATTTTTGTGCCCATTTATCTTGTTGTTCTGGATGCAGTTGGTTTTGCTTAATAAATCTCCGGTTATTACCCAGTTCTGCTCTCCTGCGCCTGACTTCTCTGCCACCAATTACGCACCGCGCTACAGATATAGACACTTTTGTACCAGTTTCCTCCAGCATATTCACAAGGTCCTTTGCTGTTGTTCTGGGATTGATTTGCACTTTTTGCACCAAAGCACGTTAATCTCTAGGAGACAGAATGCTTCTTTTTTCTGAGGTCTTGGCTGATTTCTTTTGCTTTTCCCATGATGTCAAGCAAAAAGGCACTGAGTTTGAAGTTGGTCTTGAAATTCATCCACAGGTACACCTCCAATTGACTCAAATGATGTCAATTAGCCTATCAGAATCTTCTAAAGCCATGCCATAATTTTATGGAATTTTCCAAGCTGTTTAAAGGCACAGTAAACTTAATGTATGTAAACTTCTGACCCACTGGAATTATGATCACATAAGTGAAATAATTTGCCTGTAAACAATTGTTGGACAAATTACTTGTGTCATGCAGAAAGTAGATGTCCTAACGGACTTGCCAAAACTATAGTTAACAAAACATTTGTGGAGTGGTTGAAAAACAAGTTTTAATGTCTCCAACCTGAGTGTATGTAAACTTCCGACTTCAACTGTAGCATCTAGTTTGCTCTCTTCTTTTATAAATTCTTTCCAATGTGTCAAGTAATTATGTTGTTGTTTTCTCATGAATTGGTTGGGTTTAATTATGTTGCTCTCCTGGGGCTCTTTGGGGTCTGTTGGTGTTTGTGAACAGAGCACCAGGACCAGCTTGCTTAGGGGGCTCTTCTCCATGTTAATTTCTCTGTGGGCGAAGGCTTTGTTATGGAATGTTTGGGAATCGCTTCCTTTAAGGTGGTTGTAGAATTTATCATCCTAATTCTGTCCAGCATGCATTATTTGATGTTTTACTTTATAAACGGACGATAGTTTTGGTTGTTTGTCCCATTTTGTGAATTCTTGGTTGGTTAACGGACCCCAGAGCTCACAACCATAAAGTGCAATGGTTTCTTTAACTGATTCAAATATTTCTTGCCAGATCCTAATTGGTATGTCAAATTTGATGTTCCTTTTGATGGCATAGAAGGCCTTTCTTGCTTTTTCTCACAGATACTTCACAGCTTTGTGGAAGTTACCTGTGGCTTTGATGTTAATCCCGAGGTATTTACAGTGGGGAGAACAAGTATTTGATACACTGCCGATTTTGCAGTTTTTTTTATATTTTTATCATAGGTACTCTTCAACGGTGAGAGACGGAATCTAAAACAAAAATCCAGAAAATCACATTGTATGATTTTTAAGTAATTCATTTGCATTTTATTGCATGACATAAGTATTTGATACATCAGAAAAGCAGAACTTAATATTTGGTACAGAAACCTTTGTTTGCAATTACAGAGATCATACGTTTCCTGTAGTTCTTGACCAGGTTTGCACACACTGCAGCAGGGATTTTGGCCCATTCCTCCATACAGACCTTCTCCAGATGCTTCAGGTTTCGGGGCTGTAGCTGGGCAATACAGACTTTCAGCTCCCTCCAAAGATTTTCTATTGGGTTCAGGTCTGGAGACTGGCTAGGCCACTGCAGGACCTTGAGATGCTTCTTACGGAGCCACTCCTTAGTTGCCCTGGCTGTGTGTTTCGGGTCGTTGTCATGCTGGAAGACCCAGCCACGACCCATCTTCAATGCTCTTACTGAGGAAAGGAGGTTGTTGGCCAAGATCTCGCGATACATGTCCCCATCCATCCTCCCCTCAATACGGTGCAGTCGTCCTGTCCCCTTTGCAGAAAAGCATCCCCAAAGAATGATGACCTCCATGCTTCACGGTTGGGATGGTGTTCTTGAGGTTGTACTCATCGTTCTTCTTCCTCCAAACACGGCGAGTGGAGTTTAGACCAAAAAGCTCTATTTTTGTGTCATCAGACCACATCACCTTCTCCCATTCCTCCTCTGGATCATGCAGATGGTCATTGGCAAACTTCAGACGGGCCTGGACATGCACTGGCTTGAGCAGGGGGACCTTGCGTGCGCTGCAGGATTTTAATCCATGACGGCGTAGTGTGTTACTAATGGTTTTCTTTGAGACTGTGGTCCCAGCTCTCTTCAGGTCATTGACCAGGTCCTGCCGTGAAGTTCTGGGCTGATCCCTCACCTTCCTCATGATCATTGATGCCCCACTAGGTGAGATCTTGCATGGAGCCCCAGACCGAGGGTGATTGACCGTCATCTTGAACTTCTTCACATTTTCTAATAATTGCGCCAACAGTTGTTGCCTTCTCACCAAGTTGCTTGCCTATTGTCCTGTAGCCCATCCCAGCCTTGTGCAGGTCTACAATTTTATCCCTGATGTCCTTACAGCTCTCTGGTCTTGGCCATTGTGGAGAGGTTGGAGTCTGTTTGATTGAGTTTGTGGATAGGTGTCTTTTATACAGGTAACGAGTTCAAACAGGTGCAGTTAATACAGGTAATGAGTGGAGAACAGGAGGGCTTCTTAAAGAAAAACTAACCGGTCTGTGAGAGCTGGAATTCTTACTGGTTGGTAGGTGATCAAATACTTATGTCATGCAATAAAATGCAAATGAATTACTTAAAAATCATACGATGTCATTTTCTGGATTTTTGTTTTATATTCGTCTCTCACAGTTGAGAGATAAAAATTACAGACCTCTACATGCTTTGTAAGTAGGAAAACCTGCAAAATCGGTAGTGTATCAAATACTTGTTCTCCCCACTGTATCTTTTTTGTGTGCTCTAGTGCAATGGTGTCTAGATGGAATTTGTATGCGTGGTCCTGGCAACTGGGCCTTTTTTGGATCACCATTATTTTTGTCTTACTGAGATTTAATGTTAGGGTCCAGGTCTAACAGAATCTGTGTAGAATATCTAGGTGCTGCTGTAGGCCCTCCTTTCAAATCAAATCAAAGTGTATTTGTCACTTGCGCTGAATACAAAAGATGTAGACCTTACAGTGAAATGCTTACTTACAGGCTCTAACCAATGGTGTGAAAAAAAGGTGTGTGTGTGTGTGTGTAGGTAAGTAAAGAAATAAAACAACAGTTAAAAGACATTTGAAAAAGAGTAGCATGGCTATATACAGACACCGGTTAGTCAGGCTGATTGAGGTAGTATGTACATGTAGGTATTGTTAAAGTGACTATGCATATATGATGAACAGAGAGTAGCAGAAGCGTAAAAAGAGGGGTTGGTGGGTGGTGGGACACAATGCAGATAGTCCGGTTAGCCAATGTGCGGGAGCACTGGTTGGTCGGGCCAATTGAGGTAGTATGTACAGTAATGAATTGTTAAAGTGACTATGCATATAAGATAAACAGAGAGTAGCAGCAGCGTAAAAGAGGGGTTGGGGGGGCACACAATGCAAATAGTCCGGGTAACCATTTGGTTACCTGTTCAGGAGTCTTATGGCTTCGGGGTAAAAACTTTTGAGAAGCCTTTTTTCCCTAGACTTGGCCCTCTGGTATCGCTTGCCATGCGGCAGTAGAGAGAACAGTCTATGACTGGGGTGGACAGAAGCACCAGATCATCAGCAAATAGTAGACATTAGACTTAAGATTCTTGTAGGGTGAGGCTGGGTGCCTGTTCTAATGCCCTCGCCCATTGGTTGATATATGTGTTGAAGAGGATGGGGCTTAAGTTGCATCCCTTTCTCACCTCCCGGCCCTGTGGAAAGAAATGTGTGTTTTCTTTGCCAATTTTAGCCACACGCTTGTTGTTTGTGTGATTTTTATTATGTTTTATGTTTTTCCCCCAACACCACTTTCCATCCATTTGTATAGCAGACCCTCATGCCAAATTGAGTTAAAATATTTTTTGAAATCAACAAAGCATGAGAAGACTTTGCCTTTGTTGTGTTTGTTTGTCATTTAGGGTCTGCAGGGTGAATACGTGGTCTGTTGTACGGTAATTTGGTAAAAAGCCAATTTGACATTTGCTCAATACATTGTTTTCGCTGAGTAAATGTATGAGTCTGCTGTTAATGATAATGCAGAAGATTTTCCCAAAGTTGCTGTTGACACAATAGTTATTGGGGTCAAATTTGTCTCCAAATTGGGGTGATCAGTCCTTGGTTCCAAATATTGGAGAAGATACCAGAGCTGAGGATGATGTTAAAGAGTTTAAGTATACCCAATTGGAACTTTTGGGTTGGAGGGTTTGTATTTTGTCCTGTAGTTCATTCAATGTAATTGGAGAATCCAATGTGTTTTGGTAGTCTTTAATTGTTGATATTCTCTCTCCCTCTCTCTCCCTCTCTCTCTCTCTCTCTCTATCTCTCTCTCTCTCTCTCTCTCTCTCTCTCTCTCTCTCTCTCTATATGTATATATATATATATCTGTCTCTGTCTCTGTCTCTGTCTCTGTCTCTCTCTCTCTCTCTCTCTCTTTATGGCATATTTCTAATTTTCCAAGACCACATCTGTTTTACCTCTAGATGGTGCCCTTGCTTCACATATGGCCTTCACGGCTGTGTGGAGAATTGATATCAAAGCAGCTTTAATGTACATACCAGATATACATGATTTACCAGGAGCAGAACAACACTGCACCATGTCATTAGTTTCACGTGTTTTCACTGTCAACTTACTGTCTACTCTAAACACAGTACCTCCACTCAGCAGTTTGCTGTCTATCTTTGAGTTTTGTATTGAAACAGACGAACAGGACAGCATGACTCTTCATCCACTCTGTACCGTGCTTATCCTGGTCCCAGATCTGTTTGTGCTACATACCCAACTCTTATGGTCATTGTCATTTCAAACAGCACAAACAGATCTGGTGCCAAGTTATATACTCTGTTATATACTATGCCCCAGTTGTAATCTTTTGAGGGCTGTCGATACACCGTAAAAACAAACACATTATTTCCAATCCCAGTGTAACCAAAACAAAAAGTCACAAATGCAACGGCAAGGGAATTACAATATCATTATTCATGATTCATTAATCATGCTTTTTATTCATTATTCATGCTTTCAAGATGCTGCTGACAGTTGAGAAAACATATGTTTTACAAGCTATTTAAAATAGTTATTTTCTGTTACATTTTCATGAAATGTGAATGTGTTTTAATGTCTGCCACTACTGAGAAAGGACCTGCCAGCCCAGCGATTGAGCTGTGGTCTCAATAGCTCCCAGTCACAGCCAAGCCACCCTAGACATCTGCAGGCGACAGACAGTGTTAAGTGTCATAATTCTACTATTTTCTGAGAGGTAAATAGGAAGACACGATGTGCGTCCCAAAATGCACCGTATTTCCATTGACAGTACGCTACATAGTTAGTGTGCTATATGGGGAATAGGGGTGCCATTTTGGACACGGTGGTGAAGGTTAAAGGTCACCTGCATAAAATGTCCCTATTTGAGACCGGTTGGTTTGGAGGCTGGGGGGGATGCAACCAGAAACCTGAAACAAGTGGCCAATTCACACAGGAAAGGTTTTGGGAAAGCAGCCTCTGACTCGGTTTCCTGGCCCCTAACAGAAACAAGACATGTATTGTAACACAACACTACAGAGGCTCTTCAAGCACCAGAGGAGCAGAACAAAACTAACCAAGTGGCCCAGAGCTGCAGCCTGGGGAACTGACAAAGGATTAGAGGTTTGATGTTTTCAATGTTGAACAAGATTGTATGATGGTAGCTAACTCTGAATAGAAATCAGAGAAGGTGAGTAATTGCCAGAAAAAATTGAAACTTTATGGAGGCGAAAGCAGCATTAACTGAATTAATCTACTTACTCTTGGGGGCCAAGTGGATGGGCCACATCAATCACACATATCATCATTCAGTTTAAAGTTAGGTGTTGGATCTCTGTTGAGTCTTTGCCAAGTCTTCTACAATCAGTTACTACTACGTTCCTACTTCAAGTCGATGGAAGTTCACTCACTAGGTTCCCATCGTTAGGCTATCTGCTGCCCTGCCCAAGGATTCAAGGATTCATCCACTTACCCTAAAGACAAGAGTGAAGCAATACTGTTTACTCCATATGTTTAGACAAGGAATGCAGAAATGGTGCATCGTTTTTAAAGGAGTCTGCTGTGGAATGCCCACTCTAGAAACATATCCTACATCCCAAATGACACTCTATTCCCTATATAGTGTACGTTTTTAATGATCCCCTTAAAATTAGCACACTATATAGGGATAGGGTGCCATTTAGGGAGCAACTTTAGAAATACGTGTGTAACGTGTAAGTGTGTAGGACACAAGGCCAGGCTGTACTGTCTTCTGTCTTATCAGGCTCTGCCTTTCCTCTCCAGCCCTGGCCTCAGCCCACCACAGACAGAGACCCCGGCCCTAGCCCCTGCCCACCATAGACAGAGACCCCGGCCCCTGGCCCACCACAGACAGAGAACCTGACCCTCCGCAGACAGTGACCCCGGCCCACCACAGACAGAGACCCCAGCCCGGCACAGACAGAGATCCTGGTGGTATCAGCCCTCCACAGACAGAGACCCCAGCCCCCCACAGACAGATAACCTGGCCTGCCACAGACAGAGACCCCAGCCCCCCACAGACAGATAACCTGGCCTGCCACAGACAGAGACCCTAGACCCCACAGACAGAGATCCTGGTGGTATGAGGGGCTGAGATCCTGGTGGTATCAGGGCTGAGATCCTGGTGGTATCAAATCAAATCAAATTTATTTGTCACATACACATGGTTAGCAGATGTTAATGCGAGTGTAGCGAAATGCTTGTGCTTCTAGTTCCGACAATGCAGTAATAACGAACAAGTAATCTAACTAACAATTCCAAAAAAAAACTACTGTCTTATACACAGTGTAAGGGGATAAAGAATATGTACATAAGGATATATGAATGAGTGATGGTACAGAGCAGCATAGGCAAGATACAGTAGATGATATCGAGTACAGTATATACATATGAGATGAGTATGTAAACCAAGTGGCATAGTTAAAGTGGCTAGTGATACATGTATTACATAAGGATGCAGTCGATGATATAGAGTACAGTATCTACGTATGCATATGAGATGAATAATGTAGGGTAAGTAACATTATATAAGGTAGCATTGTTTAAAGTGGCTAGTGATATATTTACATCATTTCCCATCAATTCCCATGATTAAAGTGGCTGGAGTAGAGTCAGTGTCATTGACAGTGTGTTGGCAGTAGCCACTCAATGTTAGTGGTGGCTGTTTAACAGTCTGATGGCCTTGAGATAGAAGCTGTTTTTCAGTCTCTCGGTCCCGGCTTTGATGCACCTGTACTGACCTCGCCTTCTGGATGACAGCGGGGTGAACAGGCAGTGGCTCGGGTGGTTGATGTCCTTGATGATCTTTATGGCCTTCCTGTAGCATCGGGTGCTGTAGGTGACCTGGAGGGCAGGTAGTTTGCCCCGGTGATGCGTTGTGCCCCTCTGGAGAGCCTTACGGTTGAGGGCGGTGCAGTTGCCATACCAGGCGGTGATACAGCCCGCCAGGATGCTCTCGATTGTGCATCTGTAGAAGTTTGTGAGTGCTTTTGGTGACAAGTCGAATTTCTTCAGCCTCCTGAGGTTGAAGAGGCGCTGCTGCGCCTTCCTCACGATGCTGTCTGTGTGAGTGGACCAATTCAGTTTGTCTGTGATGTGTATGCCGAGGAACTTAAAACTTGCTACCCTCTCTACTACTGTTCCATCGATGTGGATGGGGGTGTTCCCTCTGCTGTTTCCTGAAGTCCACAATCATCTCCTTAGTTTTGTTGACGTTGAGTGTGAGGTTATTTTCCTGACACCACACTCCGAGGGCCCTCACCTCCTCCCTGTAGGCCGTCTCGTTGTTGTTGGTAATCAAGCCTACCACTGTTGTGTCGTCCGCAAACTTGATGATTGAGTTGGAGGCGTGCGTGGCCACGCAGTCGTGGGTGAACAGGGAGTACAGGAGAGGGCTCAGAACGCACCCTTGTGGGGCCCCAGTGTTGAGGATCAGCGGGGAGGAGATGTTGTTGCCTACCCTCACCACCTGGGGCGGCCCGTCAGGAAGTCCAGTACCCAGTTGCACAGGGCGGGGTCGAGACCCAGGGTCTCGAGCTTGATGACGAGCTTGGAGGGTACTATGGTGTTGAATGCCGAGCTGTAGTCGATGAACAGCATTCTCACATAGGTATTCCTCTTGTCCAGATGGGTTAGGGCAGTGTGCAGTGTGGTTGAGATTGCATCGTCTGTGGACCTATTTGGGCGGTAAGCAAATTGGAGTGGGTCAAGGGTGTCAGGTAGGGTGGAGGTGATATGGTCCTTGACTAGTCTCTCAAAGCACTTCATGATGACGGATGTGAGTGCTACGGGCGGTAGTCGTTTAGCTCAGTTACCTTAGCTTTCTTGGGAACAGGAACAATGGTGGCCCTCTTGAAGCATGTGGGAACAGCAGACTGGTATAGGGATTGGTTGAATATGTCCGTAAACACACCGGCCAGCTGGTCTGCGCATGCTCCGAGGGCGCGGCTGGGGATGCCGTCTGGGCCTGCAGCCTTGCGAGGGTTAACACGTTTAAATGTCTTACTCACTTCGGCTGCAGTGAAGGAGAGACCGCATGTTTTCGTTGCAGGCCGTGTCAATGGCACTGTATTGTCCTCAAAGCGGGCAAAAAGTTATTTAGTCTGCCTGGGAGCAAGACATCCTGGTCCGTGACTGGGCTGGGTTTCTTCCTGTAGTCCGTGATTGACTGTAGACCCTGCCACATGCCTCTTGTGTCTGAGCCGTTGAATTGAGATTCTACTTTGTCTCTGTACTGGCGCTTAGCTTGTTTGATAGCCTTGCGGAGGGAATAGCTGCACTGTTTGTATTCAGTCATGTTACCAGACACCTTGCCCTGATTAAAAGCAGTGGTTCGCGCCTTCAGTTCCACACGAATGCTGCCATCAATCCACGGTTTCTGGTTAGGGAATGTTTTAATCGTTGCTATGGGAACGACATCTTCAACGCACGTTCTAATGAACTCGCACACCGAATCAGCGTATTCGTCAATGTTGTTGTCTGACGCAATACGAAACATCTCCCAGTCCACGTGATGGAAGCAGTCTTGGAGTGTGGAGTCAGCTTGGTCGGACCAGCGTTGGACAGACCTCAGCGTGGGAGCTTCTTGTTTTAGTTTCTGTCTGTAGGCAGGGATCAACAAAATGGAGTCGTGGTCAGCTTTTCCGAAAGGGGGGCGGGGCAGGGCCTTATATGCGTCACGGAAGTTAGAGTAACAATGATCCAGGGTCTTTCCACCCCTGGTTGCGCAATCGATATGCTGATAAAATTTAGGGAGTCTTGTTTTCAGATTAGCCTTGTTAAAATCCCCAGCTACAATGAATGCAGCCTCCGGATAAATCGTTTCCAGTTTGCAGAGAGTTAAATAAAGTTCGTTCAGAGCCATCAATGTGTCTGCTTGGGGGGGGATATATACGGCTGTGATTATAATCGAAGAGAATTCTGTTGGTAGATAATGCGATCTACAGTTGATTGTGAGGAATTCTAAATCAGGTGAACAGAAGGATTTGAGTTCCTGTATGTTTCTTTCATCACACCATGTCACGTTGGCCATAAGGCATACGCCCCCGCCCCTCTTCTTACCAGAAAGATGTTTGTTTCTGTCGGCGCGATGCATGGAGAAACCCGCTGGCTGCACCGCTTCGGATTGCGTCTCTCCAGTTAGCCATGTTTCCGTGAAGCAGAGAACGTTACAGTCTCTGATGTCCCTCTGGAATGCTACCCTTGCTCGGATTTCATCAACCTTGTTGTCAAGAGACTGGACATTGGCAAGAAGAATGCTAGGGAGTGGTGCACGATGTGCCCGTCTCCGGAGTCTGACCAGAAGACCGCTTCGTTTCCCTCTTTTTCTGAGTCGTTTTTTTGGGTCGCTGCATGGGAACCATTCCGTGGCACTGGTTGTAAGGCAGAACACAGGATCCGCATCGCGAAAAACATATTCTTGGTCGTACTGATGGTGAGTTGACGCTGATCTTATATTCAGTAGTTCTTCTCGGCTGTATGTAATGAATCAGGGGCTGCAGACAGAGATCCTGGTGGTATCAGGGCTGAGATCCTGGTGGTATCAGGGCTGAGATCCTGGTGGTATCAGGGGCTGATATCCTGGTGGTATCAGGGGCTGAGATCCTGGTGGTATCAGGGGATCCTGGTGGTATCAGGGGCTGCAGACAGAGATCCTGGTGGTATCAGGGGCTGAGATCCTGGTGGTATAAGGGGCTGAGTGTGTGGGCATGTCTGAGGCTCGAGGTTAGTGATAATTCAGAAATAAAACTACAGCTACATCCTGGTTTGTTGTTTGGGACAAGGTTAGGTGGATTGGACGTTTTAAGACGTAACCAGCAGTAGGGTGCCATTTGAGACGCAGATCCTGTTTCTGGAGGCCCAACGGGTAGGCAGGCTCAGATCCTGTTTCTGGAGGCCCAACGAGTCACCAGGCTCAGATATTTCACAGCTCTCTGTCTGTGATTTACATCATGTTGACACAAGTGCTGTATAAAAAAAACCCAAAGCATATGTATAAGACCTGTAGTGTTTCTCATGTAGTTGTCCTAGGGAGTATTGACGGGAAAGAATGATGACCCATTTCAGAAGCAGATGTTTGAGGTCACCATCAGACTCAGTCAATTCATTTTCCCCCATTGGTAGAGCTCCTGCAATTGGATGGTTGACCAATTAAACGCTTGACTGTTTTTTCTTAAAAATCCACATACAGTGTACATGGCCATGTTTCCTGACTGTTGAAAGCCTACAGCATTGTCAGTCACAGGGGATAAAACAGCTGCATAGATTAAAACAGAACCCAAAGCCAACAATGACACAATAAGCCACTCTTAGAGCCCCTGATCCATTTTAGATTCTGAGAAATGGTCCTCGATCACTCTCATCAGTGAGTGGTATTACACCGCTGTCACACACGGCTGGTCTAGTTTCTCTCGTCATTTCCTGATTCATCCAACCTTTCCATCCCTCCACCCCCATCTTCAGCTGTTTACAGAGCAGAAATGATGTCTGTAATTGTTTCAGTGTGTAGCCTGTTATTTTAATGTGCCAAGCTGGATGACAAAAAAAATGAATATATCAACGGTTGCGGTAAACGGCAAGTATTTTACTGACATTCTTAAAGTTTTACCACCTCTAGACTTACTTTTTGGAATAGTTTGACTAATTATCAGGTGTTTCCAATTTCTCCTCAGTGATATGAAATGGATACCACCACAGTGAAGGAGACTTAGGGACAGGGCATGGGTTGTCTTTTCACTGTGACTGACCTGCAACGTTCTCTACAGATTTGACAGAAAGCCTAGGGCTGGATAAATATGGCTCCTCCAGGCTTGTGGGACTTCTCTCTCTGTTTCTTAATACTCTACCATTTATTCAAATCAAATCAAATTGCATTTGTCACATACACCGAATACAACAGGTGTAGACCTTACCGTGAAATACTTACTTCTTAACATCATTTTGGAAAAGCCCATGCTGAGATGCATTTATTTGACTATAGTGAGGATGGCTGAGGTAACAGTTACCAGTATTAGGACAGCAGACGAGGAGAACACACCGTCTGACAGAGCATCATTAGGCTACTGGGTTATTCCTTACAAAACTAGAGCAAAACAAGACCAGGATTGTGGGGATTTTAGTTAAATTAAATCTATAGAAGGGTCCTTTGGAGGAACTATTGTTGACGTATATTTGACATTTGTATGTTAAAGCATAATTGAGACATCAATAATTTCCTTTGGAATATTTGTGACCTTTTCCTTTAATAGTCCATAATGTTTCATCTGTAGGTTCTATAAAGTAAAGTTTGTGTCATGTGAAGCTTTACAGTGTGTACTGTAAAATGAGTAGCATTTTGATTTCAATAACATTTTTCTAACTAAGGATCCAACCCTTTTTTTTTAAATTTCCGCCTAAAATGACATACACAAATTTACTACCTGTAGCTCAAGACCTGAAGCAAGGATATGCATATTCTTGATACCATTGAACTTCTTATGACTGGGGGCAGTATTGAGTAGCTTGGATGAATAAGGTGCCCAGAGGTGCCCAGAGTAAACAGTCTCAGTTGCTAATGTATGCATATTATTAGTATATTTGGATAGAAAACACTCTGAAGTTTCTAAAACTGTTTGAATGATGTCTGTGAGTATAACAGAACTCATATGGCAGGCAAAAACCTGAGAAGAAATCCAACCAGGAAGTGGGAAATCTGAGGATGGTTGTTTTTCAACTCATTCCCTATTGAAGATACAGTGGGATATTGGTCATGCAGCGCTTCCTAGGGCTTCCACTAGATGTCACCAGTCTTTAGAACCTTGTTTGATGCTTCTACTGTGAAGTGGGGGCGAATGAGAGGGGAATGAGTCCGAGGTCTGGCAGAATGCTTTGACATGTTTCTACGGACTGTAACGGAACTTTTTGACATTTCATCTGTGCCTAGTGAAAGCATTTCTTGAGTTTGGATTTGTTTACCAAACAGCTAACAAAAGGAGCTATTTGGACATAAATGATGGACATTATCGAACAAAACAAACATTTATTGTGGAACTGGGATGCCTGGGAGTGCATTCTGATGAAGCTCATCAAACGTAAGTGAATATTTATAATGTTATTTCTGACTTATGTTGACTGCACAATATGGCGGATATCTTTTTGGCTTGTTTGGGCTCTGAGCACCGTACTCAGATTATTGCATGGTTTGCTTTTTCCGTAAAGCTTTTTTGAAATCTGACACAGCGGTTGCATTAAGGAGAAGTGTATCTAAAGTTCCATGTATAACACTTGAATTTTCATCAACATTTATGATGAGTATTTCTGTAAATTGATGTGGCTCTCTGCAAAATCACTGGATGTTTTTGGAACTATTGAACATAACGTGCCAATGTTTACTGAATTTTTCAAATATAAATATTGACTTTATCGAACAAAACATACGTGTATTGTGTAACATGAAGTCCTATGAGTGTCATCTGATGAAGATCATCAAAGGTTAGTGATTAATTCTATCTCTATTTCTGATTTTTGTGACTCCTCTCTTTGGCTGTAAAAATGGCTGTGTTTTTCTGTGACTTGGCTCTGACCTAACATAATAGTTTGTGGTGTTTTCACCATAAAGCCTATTTGAAATCGGACACTGTGGTGGGATTAACAAGAATTTATCTTTAAAATGATTTGAAATACTTGTATGTTTGAGGAATGTTAATTATAGGATTTCTGTTGTTTTGAATTTGGCGCCCTGCACTTTCACTGGCTGTTGTCATATCTATCCCATTAGCAGGATCTCAGCCCTAAGAAGTTTTAAAAGCAAACACTTTGAAGTTTGTGGAAATGGGAAATTAATGTAGGACAATACATTAGATCTGGTTAAAGATAATATTGTTCCAGCCCAGGTGAAATTTAGATTTTGGCCGCTCTATGGCAGCAGTGTATGTGTAAAATTTCAGACTGATCCAATGAGCCATTGCACATCTGTTCAAAATGTTGTATCAAGACTGCCCAAATGTGCCTAATTGGTTTATTAATACATTTTCAAGTTCATAATTCTGCACTCTCCTCAAACAATAGCATGGTATTATTTCACTGTAATAGCTACTGTAAATTGGACAGTGCAGTTAGAGTAACAAGAATTTAAGTTTCCTGTCCATATCAGATATGTATATGTCTTGGGAATGATCTTTGTTACTTACAACCTCATGCTAATCACATTAGCCTACGTTAGCTTAACTGTCCCACAGGGGGGCACCATTCCCGTAGAGGTTAACAGTCTGATAGAAGCTGTTTTCCAGCTTTGATGTACCTGTACTGACCTCACCTTCTAGATGATAACAGGGTGAACAGACCGTCGCTTGGGTGGTTGACCTCCTTGATGATCTTTTGGCCTTCCTGTGACATCGGGTGCTACAGGTAGTTTGCCCCCGGTGATGCGTTGGGCAGACCACACCACCCTCTGAAGAGCCCTGCAGTTGCGGGTGGTGCAGTTGCCAAACCAGGTGATGATACAGCCTGACGGGATACTCTCAATTGTGAATCTGTAAACGTTTTTGAGAATTTTAGGGGCCAAGACAAATTTCTTCAGCCTCCTGAGGTTGAAGAGGCACTGTTGCGCCTTCCTCACCACAGTGTCTGAGTGGGTGGACCATTTCAGATCGTCAGTGATGTGAACGCTGAGGAACTTGAAGCTTTACACCTTCTCCACTGCGGTCCTGTCGATGTGGTAGGGGCATGCTCCCTCTGCTGTTTCCTGAAGTTCACGATCGCCTCCTTTGTTTTGTTGATGTTGAGTGAGTGGTTATTTTTCTGGCACCACTCTCACAGGGCCTTCACCTCCTCCCTGTAGGTGATCTCATCATTGTTGTAATCAGGCCTACTATAGTTGTGTCGTCTGCAAACTTGATGATTGAGTTGGAGGCGTGCGTGTCCACACAGTCATGGTTGAACAGGGAGTAAAGGAGGGGGCTGTTGTTTCCTACCTTCACCACCTGGGCGTGTCCCGTCATGTAGTACAGGACCCAGTTGCACAGGGCAGTGTTCAGACCCTGGGCCCCGAGCTTAATGATGAGCCTGGAGGGTACTATGGTGTTGAATTCTGAGCTATAGTCAATGAATAGCATTTTTACATAGGTATCCCTCTTGTCCAGATGGGATAGGGCAGTGTCTAGTGCGATGGCGACTGCATCGTCTGTGGATCTATTGGGGCGGTAAGCAAAGTGGATCTAGGGTGTCAGGTAAGGTAGAGGTGATATTATCCTTGACTAGCCTCTCAAAGCACTTCATAATGACAGAAGTGAGTCCTACGGGGTGATAGTAATTTAGTTAAGTTACCTTTGCTTTTTTGGGTACAGGAACAAATGGTGGACACCTTAAAGCAAGTGAGGACAGCAGACTGGGATAGGGAGAGATGGAATATGTCCGTAAAAACTCCAGCCAGCTGGTCTGCGCATGCTTTGAGGATGTGGCTAGGAATGCCATCTGGGCTGGCAGCCTTGTGAGGGTTGACATTTAAATGTCTTACTCACATCAGCCACGGAGAAGTAGAGTCCACAGTCCTTGGTAGCAGGCCACAGTCCTTGGTAGCAGGCGAAGAAGGTGTTTAGCTTGTCCGGAAGCGAGACGTCGAGTAGCAGTGGTCCAATGTTTTACCAGCGCAAGTACTACAGTCACTGTGTTGGTAGAACTTCGGTTGTGTTTTCCTCAAATTCTCTTTGCTAAAATCCCCAGCTACAATAAATGTTGCCTCAAGATATGTGGTTTTCTGTTTGCATAATGTCCAGTGTAGTTCTTTGAGGGCCGTTGTGGTATCGGCTTGATGGGGAATATACACGGCTGTGACAGTAACTAAAGAGAATACTCTTAGGAGGTAATACAGTCTGCATTTGATTGTGAGGTATTCTAGTTCGGCTGAATAAAAGGACTTGAGTTTCTGTATGTTATCAATCACTCCACGAGTGGTCAAACATACACCACCACCTTTCTTCTTCACGGATAGTTCTTTATTCCTGTCTGCATGATGTACTGAGTACCCAGATGACTGTATGGATGGGAACAGTATATCCAGAGAGAGCCATGTTTCTGTGAAAGAGTATGATACAATCCCTGATATCTCTCTGGCAGGAGATCCTCACCCTGAGCTCGTCTACTTTTTTTATCCAGAAATTGAACATTAGTGAGTAATATACTCAGAAAATAACCTTGGCTAGTAATGTAAGAAATTACACACAAAAAAGCAAAACTCAGCTTCGGAGCTAGAAGCAGAACTGCCATATCTGTTCGCACCATCTTACTCCGTCACATCTGTGCAGATACTGTATGTACACCATGGCATTGATCTCTTTCTCGCTCTGCTGTGGGTGCATCATGTGCATCTTGTTAGCTCTCACTCATATGGCGAGGGGCTGAAGCTCATTGGTTTTACTTGAATTGTAAGGGGGCTGTCCATGTGGGGGAAAATGTAGGGAAAATGTGCCAGCACAGCTTCCAGAAAAACAGTGGCTTTCAAACTAGGGATTTCGTGGCTATTTGAGGTAAGACATTAATTCGGTTTATAAATTATGCAGCCCAAAGCGGGATGTTCATAAAATACTTAATTGTCGCCAAGGTTAATTTACGAATATTGAAAATTGAATGCAATATAACCATTCGCAGTCACGCTTTTAGTTCTAGCATTGCACATCCTGAAAATCACCAGGGCGACCATTTTGAATCCATTTTCACATTCACTCTGTTAGTAATGTATATATATTGGATCATAACTCTAAAAGTAGCAGAGATCCCACTCTGGATCTTTGATATAGCCGTAGAGTATATTATGTTCAACAATATATTGAAATATCAGCCTTTTATATACGTATATATTCAACACTTGTCACGCCCTGACTTTAGAGAGCCTTTTTATGTCTCTATTTGGTTTGGTCAGGGTGTGATTTGAGGTGGGCATTCTATGTTTTGTTTTCTATGATTTTGTGTTTCTATGTTTTGGCCGGGTATGGTTCTCAATCAGGGACAGCTGTCTATCGTTGTCTCTGATTGGGAACCATACTTAGGTATCCCTTTCCCTCCTTTCTGTATGGGAAGTTAACTTTGTTTGTGGCACTTAGCCCTGTAAGCTTCACGGTTGTTCAGTTTGTTTCTTGTTTTGTTGGCGTCATTCCGAAATAAAAAGTAATGTATGTTTCACCACGCTGCACCTTGGTCTTCTTCCGGCCGTGACAACACAAGTTTATGTTTTTCAATATTTATGTAGGAAATGTGTTATTGAAATCAAAATACTACTCATATTACAGAGCAAGAGGTAAAGCTTCATATGACCCCAACTTTTGCTTTGTATTACCTACAGATGAAACATTATGGAGTCAAGATGTTAAGGCCAAAATGTCACAAATTGTCAAACTGAAAACCAACAATAAATAATTTCTCAATTGTGTTAAAGCTAGAATCATTAGTTGCTACAATCCAGTTAAGCTTATAAATGAATGAACTACACACATTGATTCTTGAAGAATATCATTTTGAAATGCTTCATGAGCTTAGTTCAACTGTCGTACACCATCAGAACCCAATACACAAGCTTGTTTACTCCAATGTTTGCAAACAATTTAAAAGTAAACAATCACTGTATAGCCTCAAAACATGGTTAAAACTATACATTTGATATCATGAATGGTTCGTCCCTGCATCCATAGCTGTCTATGAATTTGAGAGTCGTTCAATTTCTCCAGGTCCTTCCCTAAGCTTTTTACCAAAACAGAGGCAAGGAGATCGCTTTGTTATTGTTTTAATAAAATGTCAAATATATGTCAACAATCCTTCCTCTAAAGGACCTTTCTATGTTCTTGTTTGGCTCTAGTTTGGTGAGGAATCACCCTACTGTAATTTGGCGGTGGTGGGTGTTTCATCATTACTACAGTAGGGTGATTCCTCACCAAACTAGAGCCAAACAAGACCATAGAAAGGTCCTTTAGAGGAAGGATTGTTGACATATATTTGACATTTTATTAAAACAATAACAAAGCGATCTCATGATGATGAAACGCCCTCCAAATATATGAACGTAACATTTCTCTTCTTGATGATTTTAAAGGCTTGTTCACAAATTCCCATATTTTTATTGTTATTTCTCTTGGCAGAATGACTTCACAAATCGTTCAGGACTTTCTCGCTCTCTCTCTCTATGTTAATGTTTCCAACACTCCGTTGTCTTGGCTGTTTTGTCACTTTGAGTCTCTGTTTTATTGGTTCTTCCCTTGCCGCTCGTTAGACTTTTAATGAAAACAATCACATTCTCTTTCTTCTTCTCCGAACATCTGTTAACAGCTGCACGGAAACATATTAAAGAAGAAGAGATAGAGAGAGAAGAAGAAAAAACAAGTTGAGGTTGAATGAAAACAATATGTGAACAATCACCATGATAGTGGTCACTGAGTCTGAAGCTATTGGGTGAGATTAAACATGAATTGATCCCTATGCAGCTACAGTCCCTGTGAATGTTGAAAACTCTCCGGCTCTGAGTCAGTGCCCTGTATTCAATAACAAAATAAACACAACACTTTAAGCCAAGGTTTGAGTTTTTTCCCTCACCCTTTTTAAATATTTGGTAAAATAACCAACCCAACTTCCCGATGAAAACGTGCACCTTTTTGGTCAGAAAAAAACTGTATGAAGAGTTCTATCACCTAAGTCCTGTACTGTTTTTTTAGGCCTCTCAGGGTTGAAAAGGGACTGAATACTCTCTCCCTCTCTCGGTCCTCACAAGAGGCAGTGGAAAAGTTGCTTATCCATCCGGTTCATGATCTGGCACCATTTAGCAATATAGGCTATGCAAAGTGCTGTGGGGACTATAGCTAGAATAAACAAGGAAAAGGAAAGATATCTGTAACACTTTCTTGATACCTAGCGTCATAAAACATGACACGTTCATAACCATGTCATAACATCTGACATAGTTTGTCATAACCTGTCATAATATGGTCATTACACTGTCATGACACATATTTAGACCTGTTGTGACATGTATTGTGTTATTTTATGGCTGGTTATGACACCTACATAACAGTGTCAAGACCCACAAAATAGCGCACACATTAATGTCAGACATGCACCTACTCCAATGCTCTGTTGCTGATGACTGGGATGAATGCAGGAGCAGATTTCAGAAGCAGCACAAAACACACTCTTTTTGACTGATGACTGACATGTACGTGATAGGCCTATCTGTTTTATATGATTATGATGGTCATAATGCTTCATGACAGTCTCATAAAGAGTATTTTCTTATTCCAAGTAAAGTGACACAGGATGGTCATAATGCTTCATGACAGTGTCATGAAGTGTATTTTCTTAGTCCAAGTAAAGTGACACAGGATGGTCATAATGCTTCATGACAGTGTCATAAAGTGTATTTTCTTAGTCCAAGTAAAGTGACACAGGATGGTCATAATGCTTCATGACAGTGTCATAAAGTGTATTTTCTTAGTCCAAGTAAAGTGACACAGGATGGTCATAATGCTTCATGACAGTGTCATAAAGTGTATTTTCTTAGTCCAAGTAAAGTGACACAGGATGGTCATAATGCTTCATGACAGTGTCATAAAGTGTATTTCTTAGTCCAAGTGAAGTGACACAGGATGGTCATGATGCTTCATGACAGTGTCATAAAGTGTATTTTCTTAGTCCAAGTAAAGTGACACAGGATGGTCATAATGCTTCATGACAGTGTCATAAAGTGTATTTTCTTAGTCCAAGTAAAGTGACACAGGATGGTCATAATGCTTCATGACAGTGTCATAAAGTGTATTTTCTTAGTCCAAGTAAAGTGACACAGGATGGTCATGATGCTTCATGACAGTGTCATAAAGTGTATTTCCTTAGTCCAAGTGAAGTGACACAGGATGGTCATAATGCTTCATGACAGTGTCATAAAGTGTATTTCAACATGTTATTTAAAATACAATGGAAAAAACATGACTGAATAATTCATTACAACAGCAAATAATTTAAGAAACAAACTTTCAAATGAAAGGAAACTTCTTGGCAGAGAAAAACACATTTGAATAAATGTGGGTTTTGACACTCTTATCTAGGTGTTATAACCAGACACAAAATAACTCAATTTATGTCACAACAGGTGTAAAAATATGGGTCATGACAGTGTTATGAACATATTGTGACAGGTTAGGACAATTTATGTCAGCTGTTAAGATATATTAGGACATGGCTATGACTATGTCATAACTAAAGTGTTTCCAAGATATCAGTTGCAGGCTGAAAAGGTAGATGGAGAGAGGAAAGCTTGAGCACTGAATCCATGACAATTCCACTAAGAGCTTTCCTAACGGTCAGCCACTGCGTAAGCCAATATGATTTGATAAGTTGGAAACATCAGGCCTCAACTTCTCGTTCCGCCAGTGTCTAGGTTAGCACACTGTTTTTGAAGTGGAGACATCAGAAGTGATCTTATTGGATATCCACAATCACAGCTGTGGCAACACTTGATGACAGCTTTAAACTATCCAAAAGTTGTTTCATATGGAGATAAAGTTAAGATTAAGAAAATGTAATCATACAGACGTACTGTTCGATGACAAACCCTCCCATGACCTTGTCACCATAACATTGGCATAGACAGGAAACATTTCAGTGCAGATTGTTAGTAGGACATAGTGGTGGTGACTGCTGTCCTCTTCTTGTTGTGACACTAGATTCTGTCCAACTAGTGTACTGTCACTGAAATGTGTCACTTCTTATGAAGACTTTCTCTGATTGATTAGTGAGTAGAATGTACCACGCCATCTAAAACAGAAGGAAGTAATTCGCTATCCAAATCAACCATTTTGTCTCTTTATCTCCTAATGAAACAAAGATTATTGTTCCAAATGGAAAATATTTCAACACGGGGAAGGCAGGGAATACCTGGTGAATCATTTCATTCTGGGAAAAAGGAGGTTTTGGATAAAAATGCAAGCCTGTGGTCATCCAATAAAAACAGACAGGGCCCACTGCTCTCCATACCAGCTCAGAGAAACCCCAATGTTCTGTGTGATTAACACCTTAAAATCTCTCAACCAGTCCAAAGATACTAATTGGGTTTTCTACATCATTACACAGTGCTATACACACACGCACTCACGCAAGCATACACCCACACATGCTCATGCTCACCCCCCCCACACACACACACACACACACACACACACACACACACTTTATCTAATCTAAGTGAAACCAAACCTCAGATTTACAGTGGGACTGCATGGTGGAGTCTAATGTTAAAAAAGGGGTGATTCAAATCCAATCTAATTGGGAATAGTCTCCATGGCTAATCAACATAAATGAGTCGCTTGCAGTCAGGATTCTGTTGGCATTGCCCATATAAACAGTATGCTGCCTTAAAATTGACAGGCGGGCAACCCTTGGTTCCTGTAACTAAGACAGTGGGATGTGTCACAGTCTGTATCCTAAATGGCACCCTATTCCCTATATAGTGCACCCTGGTCAAAAGTAGTGCACTATATAGAATAGGGTGCCATTTGGGATGCAAACCCATACTCCAGTGCAATGGGCTTGGAGAGACTACTTGACTACTTACACACCATCATCTGCTCATCATCATCTGCTCATCTATCACTCCAGTGTTCATTTGATAAATTGTAATTACTTCGCTACTATGGCCTATTCATTGCCTTACCTCCTCACACCATTTGCACACGTATATAGACTTTATTTTTTTCTAATGTGTTATTGGCTGTACACTTGTTTATTCCATGTGTAACTCTGTGTTGTTGTTTGTGTCGCACAGCTTTGATTTATCAAATGACATTGATAAATGAGAACTTGTTCTCAACTGGCCTACCTGGTTAAATAAAGGTGAAATAAAACATGTAAAAAGTACACAAGGGCAAAATGGGATCTGTGTCACGAGAAACACTTAAGAGATGCAGAGATATATATACTCACATTAAAAGGCTGTTTCTTTCCCTGTTTATCAATTTATTATGTATATTGGACTTGCTGAGGACACTAATGTGTAGATGACTTAGTCTCAAATGACATTAAGATGCGGCCTCTGGCTTCGAACCTGTTCTCTGCTGGGTGAAAATGATCCCCCAATCACCAGATGAGGCTAAGCTTTCCCACATGTGAGAGCAGGCACATTCCTGGAACTCCTGGGGTGCATTAAACAATTGAACCTGAGATTCCAGGCTTAGATATATTGCTCCCAATATCAGTTGAACTATTGGCTTATGTGTCTTTTCAATGTGCCTTATTCATATTCCATAGTCTGGCTTTTATGGAAATGTATAAGTGAAATTGCTTACTTACTTGGCCTGTTCACAGTTAGGCTAATCAGATGCGAACACACAACACAGCACACACACACACACACACACACACACACACACACACACACACACACACACACACACACACACACACACACACACACACACACACACACACACACACACTACAACAACAGGTTTTCTGTTGAACAGATACACTGTTGTATTAACCTCCTCCCTGTGTGGTTTGTTATCTTTTGTCAAACACAGCAACAACTCTGCTTCATACCTGGCTTTCACAACCTTCTCTCTCTCTCTCTCTCTCTCTCTCTCTCTCTCTCTCTCTGGCCAGCCTCACATCCTTTTATGTATGTTGACACAAAGCTGAGATCTACATTAATTTGAACAGTTTTTCTTCATGGGAGTTAGGTGCCACGTCCTCAATCGGTTCCACTGTCAATATCGCATGCATTTCTCTCTCTGTGCTTGTCGGCTACATTTTCTTTTGGAGTGGGTCAATCCAACTTGCTTCATATATTTTGTATTTTTCAGACAGGATAGAGAGAGGAGAAAGTTAGGAGAGATGACGCTAGAGCAGTGGGTCATATTCAACCCATGTGTTTGAGAGACAGGGGCCACAGCAGACCACTCCAGGTCACAGCAACAGACCCCAACATTTCTCCATGTTTTCACTATCATTGTAAAGCCCTAGTTATTTTATTGCTTTGACATAGTCATTTCTGAAGATTATGATTTATTTCATGTTATTATTGATTCATTTTAAGGTTTAAAAAATCTGTTTTGTTAACTGATCTCTAGTTTTAATATGGTGAAACATTGAACATCTAATAGTCAAATCATAGTGTAAAAGCAGGTGAGCTGGTTCTACTCTTTTTGGCCATTTTCTGGTGTATTGTGGTGGAATACTGAGTGAGTAGAGCACAATACATCAACCCTGTTAGCCATACATAGACAGCCTATACATTGAAACTTGCTCCTTATTGCACACAACAAGACTATCACAAGGGGAATGTGGTCAACCCTTTTAGGGTCAACCCTGTTACTGTATTTGTCACTTAATAGGCACTTACTCCAGTAATTGTTTTAAAACATGTTTTTTAAATTAAATTGAACATCGGCTCTTTCTGAAAGAATGTAAAAAATATGTGAAATAATTTTTTTTTTTTCCCCCACAAAGTAACACTACTGAAAAGGCTCCATGGTCTATTAACATTCTCAGTATAAATATACACTTACCGGCCAGTTTATTATGTACACAACCCCGTTCAAGAAAATGGATCGCTTCTACAGACAATGAGTCACGCGGCCATGGCTTGCTATATAAAGGAGGCAGACAGGCATTGAGGCATTCAGTTACTTCTCAATTGAACGTTAGAATGGGTAAAACAAGTGACCTAAGCAACTTTGAGCATGGTATGATCGTTGGTGCCAGGTGCACCGGATCCAGTATCTCAGAAATTGTATTTTTTATTTTTATTTATTTTTATTTCACCTTTATTTAACCAGGTAGGCCAGTTGAGAACAAGTTCTCATTTACAACTGCCAAGACAAAGCAAAGCAGTGCGACAAAAACAACACAGAGTTACACATAAACAAAGGTACAGTCAATAACACAACAGAAAAATATATGTACAGTGTGTGCAAATGTAGAAGAGTAGGGAGGTAAGGCAATAAATAGGCCATAGAGGTGAAATAATTACAATTTAGCATTAACACTAGAGTGATAGATGTGCAGATGATGTGCAAGTATAGATACTGGGGTGCAAAAGAGCAAGAGGGTAAGTAATAATATGGGGATGAGGTAGTTGTGTGCTATTTACAGATTCGCTGTGTACAGGTACATTGATCGGTAAGTTGCTCTGACAGCTGATGTTTAAAGTTAGAGAGGGAGATATAAGACTCCAGCTTCAGAGATTTTTGCAATTCGTTCCAATCATTGGCAGCAGAGAACTGGAAGGAAAGGCAGCCAAAGTAAGTGTTGGCTTTGGGGATGACCAGTGAAATATACCTGCTGGAGCGCGTGCTATGGGTGGGTGTTGCTATGGTGACCAGTGAGCTGAGATAAGGCGAGGATTTACCTAGCAAAGACTTATAGATGACCTGGAGCCAGTGGGTTTGGCGACGAATATGTAGTGAGGGCCAGCCAACGAGAGGAGCATACAGGTTGCAATGGTGGGTACTATATAGGGCTTTGGTGACAAAACGGATGGCACTGTGATAGACTACATCCAGTTTGCTGAGTAGAGTGTTGGAGGCTATTTTGTAAATGACATTGCCAAAGTCAAGGATGAGTAGGATAGTCAGTTTTACAAGGGTATGTTTGGCAGCATGAGTGAAGGAGGCTTGTTGTGGAATAGGAAGCCGGTTCTAGATTCAATAAAGAAATGTCTGCCCCCCTTAGCTATTCACACATGACAGTGTCAAGGGTTTACCGACAATGGTGCAACAAACAAAAAACATCCAGATAGCGGCAGTCCTGTGGATGAAAACAGTTTGTTGATGGGAATGAGAATGGCAAGAATTGTGGAAGCTGACAGTCGGGCCAGAAACTGAAAAATAGCGGTGTAGTACAACAGTGGTAGGCAGAACGGCATCTTGGAACACATCTTGGAACGCACAACTCATCGATCCTTGCCATGGAAGGGCTATTGCAGCAGACGACCACACCAGATTCCACTCCTCTCAGCAAAAAACAAGAAGCGGCTCCAGTGGGTTTGCGTTCACTAACACTGTACAAATGAGGAGTGGAACAACATTTCATGAAACATGACAGCGAGTTCAGTTCACTTGAGTGACCTGCTCAGTCCCCAGACCTCAACCCAATAGATCATCTTTGGGATGAGATGGAACGGGCTGTTCGCAGCATGAATGTACTGCCACCTAATCTGCAGCAACTGCTTGATGCCATCGCGTCAGCACAGACCTGTTCCCTGTGGAACATTTTCAACACTTTATAGAATGCCCATAATAATTCAGGCTGTTCTGGAGGCAAAGGGGGCCCACTCGGTACTGTAACGGGTTTCTTCTGTGGACGAAGGATCGGACCAAAACGCAGCGTGGTTAGAGTTCAACATGTTTAATAAAGACCATAAATGTGAACACTACAAAATACCAAAACAAAAATGTGAAAAACCGAAACAGTCCTATCTGGTGTATAGACACAAAGACAAAAGATAGGAAACAACCAACCACAAAACCCAACACAAAACAGGCTTTCTAAATATGGTTCCCAATCAGAGACAATGACTAACACCTGCCTCTGATTGAGAACCATATCAGGCCAAACATAGAAATGGGAAAACTAGACACACAACATAGAATGCCCACTCAGCTCACATCCTGACCAACACTAAAACAAAGAAAACACAAAAGAACTATGGTCAGAACGTGACAGGTACTAGATGGCTTGGCACACCTGTATTTGGGGAAGCTGCACAGCTATTTTCAGGTCTCTCCAGAGATGTTCGATCAGGTTCAAGTCTGGGCTCTGGCTGGGCCACTCAATTACATTCAGAGACTTGTCCCAAAGCCACTCCTGCATTGTCTTGGCTCTGTGCTTCGGGTTGTTGTCCTGTTGGAAGGTGAACTTTCACCTCAGTCTGAGGTCCTGAATGCTTGGGAGCAGGTTTTCATCCAGGAGCTCTCTGTACTTTGCTCCGTTCATCTTTTGAAATCAAATCAAATCAAATTTGTCACATTTGCCGAATACAACAGGGAAATGCTTACTTACAAGCCCTAACCAACAATGTAGTTAAAAAAAAAAATAAGAATAAGAAATGAAAGTAACAAATCATTATAGATAAGCAGTAAAATAACAATAGAGAGGCTATAAACAGTGGGTGCCGGTAAAGAGTCAATGTGCAGGTGCACCGGTTAGTCAAGGTAATGGAGGTAATATGTACATGTAGGTAGAGTTATTAAAGTGACTATGCATAGATAATAACAGAGAGTAGCAGCAGTGTAAAAGGGGGGGGCATTGCAAATAGTCTGGGTAGCCATTTGACTAGGTGTTCAGGAGTCTTATGGCTTGGGGGTAGAAGCTGCTTAGAAGCCTCTTGGACCTAGACTTGGCGCTCCGGTACCGCTTGCCATGCGGTAGCAGAGAAAACAGTCTATGACTAGGGTGGCTGGAGTCTTTGACAATTTTAGGGCCTTCCTCTGACACTGCCTGGTGTAGAGGTCCTGGATGGCAAAAAAGCTTGGCCGTACTGGGCCGTACACACTACCCTCTGTAGTGCCTTGCGGTCGGAGGCCGAGCAGTTGCCATACCAGACAGTGATGTAACCAGTCAGGATACTCTCGATGGTGCAGCTGTAGAACCTTTTGAGGATCTGAAGAACCATTAGGAGCACGTAAAACATCAGCCATCCTCTCCGGTGCCATTCTATATTTCTTATCCTCTCTTTTTATTTTTTTTAGCCCACAGGTCTACTTTGCTCACAGGTATACGCCGCGCATAGGTCTACGCCGTCCACAGGTCTACGCCGTCCACAGGTCTACTCCACCCAAAGGTCTACTCCTGCCACAGGTCTACTCCACCCACAGGTCTACGCCACAGTCCACAGGTATACGCCGCCCACAGGTATACGCCGCCCACAGGTCTACTCCTGCCACAGTTCTACTCCTGCCACAGGTCTACTCCACCCACAGGTCTACGCCGTCCACAGGTATACGCTGCCCACAGGTCTACTCCTGCCACAGGTTTACGCCGCCCACAGGTCTACTCCACCCACAGGTCTACTCCACCCACAGGTCTACTCCACCCACAGGTCTACACAGTGTTTTTTGCGGTCATCGAACCTTCGCTAAGGCTGTGTATTCAAATTCAGGTCGAGGAACACAAATAATTTATTACACACATTTTGATATTGTAAACAATCTGCTGTAGGCAGTGGCTAAAGCACTTGTCATATAAACATGCCTGGATGATGAAGGTGTTAACAGGACCTATTGCATGAAAACCAAGAATTAAGATTCAAGTAGCCAAAGACAGGGAATTTGACTGTTTTTTAAAAAGCGAGAGGTCTTGGACTTGTACTGTAAGTGAGAGGGTACTGCACACACACACACATACACAGACATACACACCACACCCCACACCACTATGTACAGTAGCTGTTAGCATGTATGCTCAGCACTCCTTCTGTCTAAGCAGTCCCCCTGAAAAATAAACCAGGGTTGTGGTGGGTGATATGAAGAAAGATGATGCCTCTTTAAACCTTGACTCTCTCCTGTAGCTACTCTCAGCTCAGAGTTACATAACACACACAATTACATTTGTGACATCTTGGCTGACACCAGGAGAGTAGAGGCTTGATTTTAATGATACCCCTTCAATCCAGAAATGTCTGTTGGCAACATTAAATCTGCTATTGTGTGACAACAGAATGCCTAGGCAAGCCAGCAGACAATATAACAGGCCAGTAGACACTATATAACAGGCCAGTAGACACTATATAACAGGCCAGTAGACACAATATAACAGGCCAGTAGAAACAATATAATAGGCCAGTAGACACAATATATGTCACGAGCGTCGTCTTGAAAATGACCGGACCAAGGTGCAGCGTGGTAAGCGTACATTTTTCTTTATTTTTTAAATGCCGCCAACAAAACAATAAACAACAAAAAACGAATGTGAAGCTCCGTATGGCTATACATGCATTAAACAAAAACAACAACCCACAAATGAGAAAAGGAAAAAAAGGCTGTCTAAGTATGATTCCCAATCAGAGACAACGATAGACAGCTGTCCCTGATTGAGAATCGTACCTGGCCAAAAACAAAGAACCAGAAAGCATAGACTTTCCCACCAGAGTCACACCCTGACCAAACAAACATAGAGAATAAAAGGATCTCTACGGTCAGGGTATGACAATATAACAGGCCAGTAGACAGAATACAACAGGCCAGTAGACACAATATTACAGGACAGTAGATATAAAATAAGAGGCCAGTAAACACAGTATTACAGGACAGGCCAGTAGATACTATATAACAGGCCAGTAGACACAATATTACAGGCCAGTATATTCAATACAACAGGCCAGTACACACAATATTACAGGACAGGCCAGTAGATACTATATAACAGGCCAGTAGACACAATATAACAGGCCAATAGACACAATATTACAGGACAGGCCAGTAGACACTATATTACAGGACAGGCCAGTAGACACTATATAACAGGCCAGTAGACACTGTATAACAGGCCAGTAGACACAATATAACAAGCCAGTAGACACAATATTACAGGACAGGCCAGTATACACTATATAATAGGCCAGTAGGCACTGTATAACAGGCCAGTAGACACAATATAACAGGCCAGGAAACACAATATTACAGGACAGGCCAGTAGACACTATGTAACAGGCCAGTAGACACAATATAAGAGGACAGGCCAGTAGACACAATATAAGAGGACAGGCCAGTATACACTATTTAACAGGCCAGAAGACACAATGTAACAGGCCAGTAGACACTATATTACAGGACAGGCCAGTAGACACTATATAACAGGCCAGTAGACACTATATAACAGGCCAGTAGACAGGCCAGTAGACACAATATAACAGGCCAGTAGACACAATATAACAGGCCAGTAGACACAATATAACAGGCCAGTAGACACAATATAACAGGACTGTAGACACAATATAACAGGCCAGTAGACACAATATAACATGCCAGAAGACACAATATAACAGGCCAGTAGACACAATATAACAGGACTGTAGACACAATATAACAGGCCAGTAGTCCACAATATAACATGCCAGAAGACACAGACTCTATAACAGGCCAGTAGTAGACTCTTGTATTTATATAACTTCTACTGTCTGTTCTATTGTTTTAATGCACAAATGGTTCTATTGTTTTAGTGATGGCTCTGGTCAAGTGCTTCTACTGTCTGTTCTATTGTTTTAGTGATGGCTAGCTGGTCCTCTCCAAGTGCTTCTACTGTCTGTTCTATTGTTTTAGTGATGGCTAGCTGGTCCTCTCCAAGTGCTTCTACTGTCTGTTCTATTGTTTTAGTGATGGCTAGCTGGTCCTCTCCAAGTGCTTCTACTGTCTGTTCTATTGTTTTAGTGATGGCTAGCTGGTCCTCTCCAAGTGCTTCTACTGTCTGTTCTATTGTTTTAGTGATGGCTAGCTGGTCCTCTCCAAGTGCTTCTACTGTCTGTTCTATTGTTTTAGTCTGATGGCTAGCTGGTCCTCTCCAAGTGTCTGTTCTACTGTCTGTTCTATTGTTTTAGTGATGGCTAGCTGGTCCTCTCCAAGTGCTTCTACTGTCTGTTCTATTGTTTTAGTGATGGCTAGCTGGTCCTCTCCAAGTGCTTCTACTGTCTGTTCTATTGTTTTAGTGATGGCTAGCTGGTCCTCTCCAAGTGCTTCTACTGTCTGTTCTATTGTTTTAGTGATGGCTAGCTGGTCCTCTCCAAGTGTCTTTCTAGTGATGGCTGTCTGTTCTATTGTTTTAGTGATGGCTAGCTGGTCCTCTCCAAGTGCTTCTACTGTCTGTTCTATTGTTTTAGTGATGGCTAGCTGGTCCTCTCCAAGTGCTTCTACTGTCTGTTCTATTGTTTTAGTGATGGCTAGCTGGCAACTATCTGAACGTCAACCGTCACTTTGGAAGAGTATAATCCCTGAGGGTGATATAATGAAGGAAGCAGCACATTCAGAGTGGAAAAAAGGAAATTATTTCTCCAGACCCACAGATAGGGAAACGGTTACTAAATATTTGGGCCCCAATTGAAAAATACAGATAGGTGCCATGGCAACGTGGCCCTTAAAGCCACAGAAACAAACAGAAAGGGATGAGGATGGTGGCATGAAAGAAAATTCTAATGAAGTACTTCTCTCATGCTTGTTTTTATAATGACTCCCTATCTTTGGGGTGAGAAGAATAGAGAAGAGGAGATAGGAGGAGAGGGGAGGGGAGGAGAGGAAAAGAGAGGAGAGGAGATAGGAAGAGAGGGGAGGAGAGGGGAGGATAGGAATGGAGAGGGTAGGAGAGGGAGGAGTGGTGAGGGGGAGATAGGAGGAGAGGAAAGGAAAGGAAATGAAAGGAAAGCAGAGTTGAGGAGAGGAGAGGAGGGGAGGGGAGGGGAGGGGAGGGGAGGGTAGGGTAGATTACATTAGACTTTTTCACACCACTTTAAAACAAAGCGAGGGATGTGGAGGGAGGAGGAAGAGTATCAGCCAAAAAAGAGAGAGAGGTTGAGGGTGGGAAGTCAGAATAATGCCTCATCCTCCTCCATTTTGTGGAGAAGTATGAAGTTGTGGTTTTTAACTGTCTGCTCATAGGGAAGAGTGGGGTATGTTGAGCCATCTGTTACATTCAGCATCACACCATCAAGGGAAATATAGTATTCTTTCTAACAAATATATTTGTACATATATTTCAGGATGTTGTCTATCCCTGGAAAAAATAAGAGTTAATGTAAACATTACAGTTTTGAAGACATAGCTTGTCCGAAGAAAGGGGGGATGTTGTTCCATTACCTGACCAGTTGTCTTGGACAGGGGTGTTGTTCCATTACCTGACCAGTTGTCTTGGACAGGGATGCTTTCCCATTACCTGACCAGTTGTCTTGGATAGGGGTGTTGTTCCATTACCTGACCAGTTGTCTGGGACAGGTATGCTGTTCCATTACCTGACCAGTTGTCTGGGACAGGGATGGTGTTCCATTACCTGACCAGTTGTCTGGGACAGGGATAGTGTTCCATTACCTGACCAGTTGTCTGGGACAGGGATGCTGTTCCATTACCTGACCAGTTGTCTTGGACAGGGATGCTGTTCCATTACCTGACCAGTTGTCTTGGACAGGGATGCTGTTCCATTACCTGACCAGTTGTCTTGGACAGGGGTGTTGTTCCATTACCTGACCAGGTGTCTTGGACAGGGGTGTTGTTCCATTACCTGACCAGTTGTCTGGGACAGGGATGTTGTTCCATTACCTGACCAGTTGTCTTGGTTCCATTACCTGACCAGTTGTCTGGGACAGGGATGTTGTTCCATTACCTGACCAGTTGTCTGGGACAGGGATGTTGTTCCATTACCTGACCAGTTGTCTGGGACAGGGATGTTGTTCCATTACCTGACCAGTTGTCTGGGACAGGGGTGTTGTTCCATTACCTGACCAGTTGTCTTGGACAGGGATGTTGTTCCATTACCTGACCAGTTGTCTTGGACAGGGGTGTTGTTCCATTACCTGTTGTTCCATTACCTGACCAGTTGTCTTGGACAGGGGTGTTGTTCCATTACCTGACCAGTTGTCTTGGACAGGGATGTTGTTCCATTACCTGACCAGTTGTCTGGGACAGGGGTGTTGTTCCATTACCTGACCAGTTGTCTGGGACAGGGGTGTTGTTCCATTACCTGACCAGTTGTCTGGGACAGGGATGTTGTTCCATTACCTGACCAGTTGTCTGGGACAGGGATGTTGTTCCATTACCTGACCAGTTGTCTGGGACAGGGTCATTGTTTCGATGTGCTAAGTCATAGACAAGTTCTCTGCATTTGAGGCTACTAAGCCTATGAAACTGGTCCATGAGATTGTTGATACGTTTAGCAAGCTCAGACTCAATGCATTCAGATAAGACCTTGTGTTCCTCTGCTTCTCTATCATGGCTTCTCTTTCACACAGGTACATGTTGGTATTCGTTTTGTCAATGTACCTCTTCATTGTCATTCGGTCTATGTTTTTCATTTGCTGCTGCTCAAATTGACTTCTTCCCTTCTCTCACTTACTTGGCTGCTCTCTCAAGAACCTCAAGGAGGGCTAGACCCATGCTTGCTTTACGTTTGCATACACGGGGCATGAGGCTGTCTGCTCTGTAACAATACAAATGCACTTTTTTGAATTCAAAATGCATGACACGTTGCAAAAATACTATGCATATTATGAATAAAGCTGACAAAATGTAGTCAATGTGTATTGTGTATGGTGACCATTAGCTCAAATTGCCCCAATGGACATTGGCTCAACTTATCCTGAGGCAATTATTTGGACTATATTAGCCTAGACAGCTACAAGGATGCCCTTTCGTGCTCGGTCAATGTATTCATATTGTAGCTTGTAAAGACCCCAACAAAACAGTCTGAAAGGGAGAAAAGGATTCTGCCAGTCCGTGGTGAGTAATCGCAGTCCTGATATCCACGTTATTTTCGGTCATAGGATACGGTAGCAGCAATATTATGTAAACATTAACTAAAAAAATAAGTTACAAACAATGCAAATACTAAAACAATTTTTTTGAATTGTTTGGGGACAAGTACTATGTCAGCCTTCTTCTCCGGAGCCATTGTTGGAGTTAATTACCATATGTACAATAGACAGCTATGTTCCAATGCCCAACTGTCTAGACAAGTTGACAACACAGAAAATTAAGGCAGAGGATGTGGGCCAGATAGTCATTAGAGAACCCCAACAGAACTACACAACCTAGTTGGAGAAGCTCTTGTCTCTGTAAAAGGTACAGTATAGTTTTCCACCGGGAGCTGTTTACTGCTGCGCAGGGACTCAGTGGTGCTAATTCAAATCACGTTGTGTGCCTTTAACATTTAAAAATACCTGGGTCTCTGCTGTTTCTGTCTTTCTGGTGGTGAATGTTTTTTCTCCATTAGTCAACATAAAGCTGTCAATAGCTTCTCGCTGACTGAAGGAGCTACTGCATCCAAAATGGCACCCTAGTCCTTACAAAGTGCACTACTTTTGACCAGACCCCTATGGGCCCTAGTCAAAAGTAGCGCCCTATGTAGGCAATAGGGTGTCATTTGGGACGCAGGCCCAGACTGCATCAATGGTGGCTGGGTGGCTGGGTTCCTTGCTGGTTTCTCTGTGTTACAATAGCAGGCACGGTGGGGTAATGTTTGTTTAGCCGTACTGAGAGGTGAGACGATGTAGAAAGGTGTTGAGGATGGATTGTTGACTGAAAACCACTGGGTTCCAATAATGGAAGTAGTCATTCTAGAATGAATGACGACAGGCACCAATGTTCTAGAGTCTGTGAATTATATGTTTGAATACGAGGAAATGACTAATAGCAGGTCTGTAATTGGTCTGGAAATCCTCAAGGGATATGACCCATATGTGTTGCAAATGGCACCCTATTCCCTTTATAGTGTACAGCCCTGGTCATAAGATGTGCACTGTATAGGGAATAGGTTAGCGTTTAAGAAGCAACCCAAGCAATATATTTTAAACCTGGAATGTGTGTCTATTAAAAACCAGGCCTTTATGGAGTTTTATATTACCTCCAACCTATATACCAAAACCATGCTTATATATATAAACAGTACAATAAGTGATCGTGTCTGTCTATTCAATAGATTATTTGTAAAATTAACTCAACCCCTACGGGATCGGTGACCCTCCGACGGGATGGTTTAGCTAACGTGCGCTAATGTGATTAGCATGACATTTTAAGCAACAAGAAAATGTCTCAGGACATAGACATATCTTATATGGGCAGAAATCTTGCATTCTTGTTAATCTAATTGCACTGTTCAATTTACAGTAGCTATTACAGTGAAATAATACCATGCTATTGTTTGAAGAGAGTGCACAGTTATGTACTTGAAAATCTCTCAACAAACCAATTATGCACATTTGGGTAGACTTACAACATTTTGAACAGGAATGCAATGGTTCATTGGATCAGTCAAACACTTTGCACATACGCTGCTGCCATCTAGTGGCCAAAATCTAAATTGCACCTAAACTGCAATAATACATTGGCAAATCAAATTGTATTTGTCACATGCGCTGAATACAATCGGTGTAGACCTTACAGTGAAATTGTTACCTACACACTCTTAACCAAAAATGCAGTTTTAAGAAAATAACTTAAAAAAGAAAAAACAGTAAGAGATAAGAATAACAAATAATTAAACAGCAGCAGTAAATAACAATAGCGGGATACATACACAGGGGGTACTTGTACAGAGGCAATGTCAATGTGCAGGGGCACCGGTGTCAATGTACTTGAGGTAATATGTACATGTAGGTAGAGTTATTTAAAGTGACTATGCAGAGAGTAGCAGCAGTGTAAAAGGGGGGATGCAAATAGTCATACAAATAAAAATGGGTAGCCATCTGATTATCTGTTCAGGGGTCTTATGGCTGGGGACTAGAAACTATTTAGGAGCCTCTTGGACCTGGACTTGGTGCTCCTTTACCGGAGTAAAGGTGGTCTAGATTTTTTCCCCCTCTGGTTGCACATTTAACATGCTGATAGAAATGAGGTAAAACTGATATAAGTTTCCCTGCATTAAAGTCCCTGGCTACTAGGAATGCCACCCCTGGATGAGTGTTTTCCTGTTTTCTTATGACGGTACACAGCTCATTGAGCGCAGTTTCAGTGCAAGTGTCAGTCTGTGGTGGTATGTAGACAGCTACGAAAAATACAGATGATAACTTTCTAGGTACAACACAACAGATGTGATGGAGTCAGTGGAAACACCCTCCCAGGAGAGAAAGTGTCAGTGGAAACACCCTCCCAGGAGAGAAAGTGTCAGTGGAAACACCCTCCCAGGAGAGGAAGAGTCAATGAAAACACCCTCCCAGGAGAGGAGGAGTCAATGAAAACACCCTCCCAGGAGAGAAAGAGTCAGTGGAAACACCCTCCCAGGAGAGGAAGAGTCAATGAAAACACCCTCCCAGGAGAGGAGGAGTCAATGAAAACACCCTCACAGGAGAGAAAGAGTCAATGAAAACACCCTCCCAGGAGAGAAAGAGTCAATGAAAACACCCTCCCAGGAGAGGAAGAGTCAATGAAAACACCCTCCCAGGAGAGGAAGAGTCAATGAAAACACCCTCCCAGGAGAAGAAGAGTCAATGAAAACACCCTCACAGGAGAGGAAGAGTCAATGAAAACACCCTCACAGGAGAGGAAGAGTCAATGAAAACACCCTCACAGGAGAGAAAGAGTCAATGAAAAACACCCTCCCAGGAGAAGAAGAGTCAATGAAAACACCCTCCCAGGAGAGAAGAGTCAATGAAAACACCCTCACAGGAGAGGAAGAGTCAATGAAAACACCCTCACAGGAGAGGAAGAGTCAATGAAAACACCCTCACAGGAGAGAAAGAGTCAATGAAAAACACCCTCACAGGAGAGGAAGAGTCAATGAAAAACACCCTCACAGGAGAGGAAGAGTCAATGAAAACACCCTCACAGGAGAGGAAGAGTCAATGAAAAACACCCTCCCAGGAGAGGAAGAGTCAATGAAAACACCCTCCCAGGAGAGGAAGAGTCAATGAAAACACCCTCCCAGGAGAGGAAGAGTCAATGAACACACCCTCCCAGGAGAGGAAGAGTCAATGAAAACACCCTCCCAGGAGAGGAAGAGTCAATGAACACACCCTCCCAGGAGAGAAAGAGTCAGTGGAAACACCCTCCCAGGAGAGAAAGAGTCAATGAACACACCCTCCCAGGAGAGGAAGAGTCAATGAAAAACACCCTCCCAGGAGAGAAAGAGTCAATGAAAACACCCTCCCAGGAGAGGAAGAGTCAATGAACACACCCTCCCAGGAGAGGAAGAGTCAATGAAAACACCCTCACAGGAGAGGAAGAGTCAATGAACACACCCTCCCAGGAGAGGAAGAGTCAATGAACACACCCTCCCAGGAGAGGAAGAGTCAATGAAAACACCCTCCCAGGAGAGGAAGAGTCAATGAAAACACCCTCCCAGGAGAGGAAGAGTCAATGAAAACACCCTCCCAGGAGAGGAAGAGTCAATGAAAACACCCTCCCAGGAGAGAAAGAGTCAATGAAAACACCCTCCCAGGAGAGAAAGAGTCAATGAAAACACCCTCCCAGGAGAAGAAGAGTCAATGAAAACACCCTCCCAGGAGAGAAAGAGTCAATGAAAAACACCCTCCCAGGAGAGGAAGAGTCAATGAAAAACACCCTCCCAGGAGAGGAAAGAGTCAATGAAAACACCCTCCCAGGAGAGGAAGAGTCAATGAAAACACGCTCCCAGGAGAGGAAGAGTCAATGAAAACACCCTCCCAGGAGAGGAAGAGTCAATGAAAACACGCTCCCAGGAGAGGAAGAGTCAATGAAAACACCCTCCCAGGAGAGGAAGAGTCAATGAAAACACCCTCACAGGAGAGGAAGAGTCAATGAACACACCCTCACAGGAGAGGAAGAGTTTCGTTGTACCCTGTGGGTATAGCGAGAGCCATTCAGAGAGAGACAGAGAGACAGGGATGTGCCCTGGGCCTTGTTCCACATCGCAGGCATCACCACATTCGGCCTCCCGTCACCAATGCTCTGTTATGTTCTGCTCCCTCACCCTCACTCCTCCTCCTCCTCACTGAAACCTCTGTTGCATTTCTATTATATATCACTTGTCCAACTGTTCTGACAAAATGGAGTACATGTACAGAGAAACTTGTGAATTCCGTTGAATCATGTTGTACATTGCTACTCCCCTAAACACTCTTCCTGAAGCCCAAAGACAACATCTCTTTTCTACCTGTCTGACTCTGGCTGACTGAGCCATCTGTGTGTCTGATGCTTGGCACGTCTGTCTGAGTTTGATGTGTCTCTTTCATAAAGCACCTGCATCTCTCTGCTGGATGACTTACAAGTTCTGCCAAGAGGAGCAGTCCAGATGTGCTGCAAGAATAAAACCCCAGACATCGTCATCACTCTCTTTTCAGTATCCTCCTTCTAACAGAATAATATTTTTTTATTTCACCTTATTTCACCTTTACTTAACCAGGTAAGCTAGTTGAGAACAAGTTCTCATTTACAAGTCCGAACTGGCCAAGATAAAGCAAAGCAGTGCGACACACGCCAACAACACAGAGTTACACATGGAATAAACAAGAGTACAGTCAATAACACAATAGAAAAAAAGAAAGTCTATATACAGTGGGTGCAAATGGCATGAGGTGGTAAGGCAATAAATAGGCCATAGTAGCGAAGTAATTACACTTTATCAAATGAACACTGGAGTGATAGATGAGCAGATGATGATATGCAAGTAGAAATACTGGTGTGCAAAATAGCAGAAAAGTAAATAAAAACAATATGGGGATGAGGTTTGCTGAGTAGAGTGTTGGAAGCTATTTCGTAAATGACATCACTGAAGACGAGGACGAGGATCGGTAGGATAGTTAGTTTTACGAGGGTATGTTTGGCGGCGTGAGTGAAGGAGGCTTTGTTGCGAAATAGGAAGCCGGTTCTAGATTTAATTTTGGATTGGAAATGTTTAATATGAGTCTGGAAGGTGAGTTTACAGTCTAGCCAGACACCTAGGTATTTGTAGATGTCCACAAATTCTAAGTCAGAACCGTTCAGAGTAGTGATGCTAGTCGGGCGGGCGGGTGCGGGCAGCGAAAGGTTGAAAGCATGCATTTGGTTTTACTAGTGTTTAAGAGCAGTTGGAGGCCACGGAAGGAGTGTTATCTAGTGTTAACTATCTCTCTACATATGTCTCTGTTTCTCTCTCTCTATGTCTCTTTCTCTCTATGTCTCTCTGTCTCTTTCTCTATGTGTCTGTGTCTCTCTCTCTATGTCTCTGTATCTGTCTCTCTCTCTATGTCTGTGTCTGTCTGTCTCTCTCTCTATGTCTCTGTGTCTGTCTCTCTCTCTGTCTCTATGTCTCTTTCTCTCTGTCTCTCTGTCTCTTTGTCTATGTATCTGTGTCTCTCTCTCTATGTCTCTGTGTCTGTCTCTCTCTCTATGTCTCTGTGTGTCTGTCTCTCTCCCTCTATGTCTCTCTCTCTTTCTCTCTCTCTATATCTCTGTGTCTCTCTGTCTGTCTCTCTCTCTCTGTCTGTCTCCTTCTTTCTCTCTCTCTCTCTCTGTCTCTGTCTCTCCTTTCTCTCTGTCTCTCTTTTTGTCTTTGTCTGTCTTTCTGTCTCTGTGTCTCTCCTTCTTTCTCTCTCACTATGTCTCTGTGTCTCTCTCTCTTTCTCTCTCGTTTTGTCTCTCCTTCTTTTTCTCTCTCTGTCTCTCTCCCTCTGTCTCTGTATCTCTCTCTTTCGCTCTCTGTCTCTGTATCTCTCTCTCTGTCTCTCTCCTTTCTGTCTCTCTATGTCTCTGTCTCTCTCTCTTTCTCTCTCCCTCTTTTTCTCTCTCTATGTCTCTGTATCTCTCTCTCTTTCTCTCTCTATGTCTCTGTGTCTCTCTCACTTACATTCTGTCAATGTTTGATGCAGTTGTCTACAGTGTCTCATTACTTGTGTCAATGGGTGGATGAACAAGAAGTCAGCTAGCGTATTTGACCTCCTCAGAGCGAGCGTTGCAACAAAGTTATCATCCCCCGCTTTACTTTCTTTGGGAACTGTAGAGTTACTGGCCTGTGGTTGATGATCTGTGTCCCAAATGGCACCTTATTCCCCAATCCCTACATAGAGCACTACATCTGAACAGATCCCTTTGGGCCCTGGTCAAAAATAGTGCACTACATAGGGAATAAGGGGCCATCTGGGACACAACAATGGTCTGAACCAGATGTGGTAGATGGCAGAGTTCTTCTACTAGCGCTAACCCATAGAGCTCTATAGAAATTGTGGCCATGATGTGTGACATGCTACATTGATTTTCATAGTCTATTATTGAACTAGTCGGCAGATTTTACTCTGACTTAGTGATGGGGCACTATTAAGCCAAACATGGCCCTCTTGGGACGGTTCCCTGGACCTGCACTTTCTAATACAGTCCAGTAAAATACACAATTACATTCTTCAAATGATTGTGTTGTAATAAATGTAAGATTACTCCGGCCTAGTATTCGGTTAGATGTTGGAAAAGTAGCGGAGCTACTGACACATATATTAGTTCTGTAGTGCCAATAACAAGAGAGACTTGTCACTAGGCACATATTAAATATTGAACAAGGAAGGGTGGACGAGGATGGTCGGGGTTGGTTTGGGAAATGGCCGACTACAAAGGAATGATTAATTGATGGATGGAGACAGAGGGGAGAATTAAATTGAAAAATGGCACCCTATTCCCTATTCAGTGCACTACAATTGACCAGAGCCCTGTGGCGCAGTACAAAGGGAATAGAGTACCATTTGGGACACAACCAAAGAGAAGGGTCATTTGGGATGGAGATAGCGCTGGCTCAAGAAAGATGAGGCTCTTGGATTGTTCTTCAGACATTATGAATAGACAGTGAAACAGTCAGTATATGAAGAGACAGTGAAACATTCAGTATATGAAGAGACAGTGAAACAGTCAGTATATGAAGAGACAGTGAAACAGTCAGTTCATGAAGAGACAGTGAAACAGTAGGTTCATGAAGAGACAGTGAAACCGTTAGTATATTAAGAGACGGTGAAACATTGAAAGTCAGCCATGCTAGTTTTTAGTGCCTCTCGGACTCGTCACTCTTTCTCCTCAGTCTTCTGATGGAACAGAAAAATCCAAACAAATGCCTCCTTTAACATCAAGGTGGTACAGTGCCTTGCGAAAGTATTCGGCCCCCTTGAACTTTGCGACCTTTTGCCACATTTCAGGCTTCAAACATAAAGATATAAAACTGTATTTTTTTGTGAAGAATCAACAACAAGTGGGACACAATCATGAAGTGGAACGACATTTATTGGATATTTCAAACTTTTTTAACAAATCAAAAACTGAAAAATTGGGCGTGCAAAATTATTCAGCCCCCTTAAGTTAATATTTTGTAGCGCCACCTTTTGCTGCGATTACAGCTGTAAGTCGCTTGGGGTATGTCTCTATCAGTTTTGCACATCGAGAGACTGACATTTTTTCCCATTCCTCCTTGCAAAACAGCTTGAGCTCAGTGAGGTTGGATGGAGAGCATTTGTGAACAGCAGTTTTCAGTTCTTTCCACAGATTCTCGATTGGATTCAGGTCTGGACTTTGACTTGGCCATTCTAACACCTGGATATGTTTATTTTTTAACCATTCCATTGTAGATTTTGCTTTATGTTTTGGATCATTGTCTTGTTGGAAGAGAAATCTCCATCCCAGTCTCAGGTCTTTTGCAGGCTCCATCAGGTTTTCTTCCAGAATGGTCCTGTATTTGGCTCCATCCATCTTCCCATCAATTTTAACCATCTTCCCTGTCCCTGCTGAAGAAAAGCAGGCCCAAACCATGATGCTGCCACCACCATGTTTGACAGTGGGGATGGTGTGTGTTCAGGGTGATGAGCTGTGTTGCTTTTACGCCAAACATAACGTTTTGCATTGTTGCCAAAAAGTTCAATTTTGGTTTCATCTGACCAGAGCACCTTCTTCCACATGTTTGGTGTGTCTTGTGGCAAACTTTAAACAACACTTTTTATGGATATCTTTAAGAAATGGCTTTCTTCTTGCCACTCTACCATAAAGGCCAGATTTGTGCAATATACGACTGATTGTTGTCCTATGGACAGAGTCTCCCACCTCAGCTGTAGATCTCTGCAGTTCATCCAGAGTGATCATGGGCCTCTTGGCTGCATCTCTGATCAGTCTTCTCCTTGTATGAGCTGAAAGTTTAGAGGGACGGCCAGGTCTTGGTAGATTTGCAGTGGTCTGATACTCCTTCCATTTCAATATTATCGCTTGCACAGTGCTCCTTGGGATGTTTAAAGCTTGGGAAATCTTTTTATATCCAAATCCGGCTTTAAACTTCTTCACAACAGTATCTCGGACCTGCCTGGTGTGTTCCTTGTTCTTCATGATGCTCTCTGCGCTTTTAACGGACCTCTGAGACTATCACAGTGCAGGTGCATTTATACGGAGACTTGATTACACACAGGTGGATTGTATTTATCATCATTAGTCATTTAGGTCAACATTGGATCATTCAGAGATCCTCACTGAACTTCTGGAGAGAGTTTGCTGCACTGAAAGTAAAGGGGCTGAATAATTTTGCACGCCCAATTTTTCAGTTTTTGATTTGTTAAAAAAGTTGGAAATATCCAATAAATGTCGTTCCACTTCATGATTGTGTCCCACTTGTTGTTGATTCTTCACAAAAAAATACAGTTTTATATCTTTATGTTTGAAGCCTGAAATGTGGCAAAAGGTCGCAAAGTTCAAGGGGGACGAATACTTTCGCAAGGCACTGTACATGAATGTATAGTTATAGTGACTATGCATATATGATAAACAGAGAGTAGCAGCAGCTTAAAAAGAGGTGTTGGGGGGGCCACACAATGCAAATAGTCCGGGTATCCAATGTTCATGTTACCTGTTCAGGAGTCTTATGGCTTGGGGGTAAAAGAGAGAACAGTAGAGAGAGAACAGTCTATGACTGGGGTGGCTGGGGTCTTTGACAATTTTTAGGGCCTTCCTCTGACACCGCCTGGTGTAGAGGTCCTGGATGGCAGGCAGCAATGCTCCAGTGATGTATTGGGCCGTACTCACTACCCTCTGAAGGGCCTTGCGTTCAGAGGCCGAGCAATGATGCAACCGGTCAGGATGCTCTCGATGTTGCATCTGTAGAACCTTTTGAGGAGCTCAGGACCCATGCCAAATCTTTTTACAGCCCGTTGATGAGAATGGGGGGTGCTCGGTGCTCCTTTTCCTGTAGTCCACAATCATCTCCTTAGTCTTGGTTACGTTGAGGGATAGGTTGTTATTCTGGCACCACCTGGCCAGGTCTCTGACCTCCTCCTTATAGGCTGTCTCGTCGTTGTCGGTGATCAGGCCTACCACTGTTGTGTCATCTGCAAACTTAATGATGTTGTTGGACTCGTGCCTGGCCATGCAGCCGTGGGTGAACAGGGAGTACAAGAGGGGACTGAGCACGCACCCCTGGGGAGCTCCAGTGTTGAGGATCAGTGTGGCAGATGTGTTGCTACCTACTCTCACCACCTGAGGGCGGCCCGTCAGGAAGTCCAGGATCCAGTTGCAGAGGGAGGTGTTTAGTCCCAGGTTCCTTAGCTTAGTGATGAGCTTTGAGGGGTACTATGGTGTTGAACGCTGAGCTGTAGTCAATGAATAGCATTCTCACATAGGTGTTCCTTTTGTCCAGGTGGGAAAGGGCAGTGTGGAGTGCAATAGAGATTGCATCATCTGTGGATCTGTTTGAGCAGTATGCAAATTGGTGTGGGTCTAGGGTTTCTGGGATAATGGTGTTGATGTGAGCCATTACCAGCCTTTCAAAGCACTTCATTGCTACAGACGTGAGTGCACCTGTCTGTATTCATTTAGGCAGGTTGCCTTTGTGTTCTTGGGCACAGGGACTATGGTGGTCTCCTTGAAACATGTTGTTATTACTGACTCAATCAGGGACATTTTGAAAATGTCAGTGAAGACACCTGCTAGTTGGTCAGCACATGCCCTGAGCACACGTCCTGGTAATCCATCTGGCCCCGCAGCCTTGTGAATGTTGACCTGTTTAAACGTCTTACTACGTTAGCTACAGGGAGTGTGATCACACAGTCGTCCGGAACAGCAGTCGTCCTGACCTTGAACAACAGTTCAAGGTCAGGGTGAACAAACCTCTTTCACCCCATTCCTGATTTACAAGAGACACTGTGTTATGACCTGAGAGGCCATTTCTCAGTAACACCCTGGGAATCATATGATATAAGGCCTAGGTCCTTGGGGGCCACACCCTGGATGGGGATGTTTGATGAGGATGCTTGATGAGAACAGCCAGGTGTTTTCTGAAATGGGGATGTTTGATGAGAACAGACAGTTGTTGTCTGAGTCCCAAATGACATCGTACTCCCTATAGTGCTCTATTGGACCTGGTCAAAATTTGTGCACTAAATAGGGAAAAGGGTGGTGACATTTGGGTTGACGACGGGCTGTACACTGGACATAGGTCAGGAGGAACAGATACATGGCTAATCCATTCAGCCTGACCAGGTTAAGGGAATGTTACGTTAGGTGTCTGGAATAAGTACAAATATGCGGGAGAAATTTCAAATTTTATATAGCATGAAGCAACTTTTGAGTGAGTGAGTGAGTGAGATTAGTCTGTGGTGACCTAAATGCCAGAACTGGACAAGAACCCGACACCCTCAGCACACAGGGGGACAAACACCTACCTGGAGGTGACAGCATTCCCTCCCCGATTTTCCACCCTAGACACAACTACAATAACATACTTTAACCAATATAATGGGTCAAAACTCCTGCAGCTCTGTCGGCTGCTGGGTATGTAGAAAGTCAATGGTAGGCTTCGAGGGGATTCCTATGGTAGGTACATCTATAGCTCATCTCTAGGCAGTAGTACTCTAGACTACTTTATCACTGAATCCAGAGTCTCTTAGAGCATTCACAGTCAGTCCACTGACACCCCTATCAGATCACAGCGAAATCATACTCTACTTGAACAGAGCTATGCTCAGTCATGAGGCATCAAAGCCAAAGGGACTGAATAACATTAAGAAATGCTATAGATGGAAGGAAAATAGTGTGGAAATCTACCAAAAAAACAATTAGGCAACAGAAAATGAAATCCCTTCTAGACAATGTCCTGGACAAAAGGTTTTACTGTAATAGTGAAGGTGTAAACTTGGTAGTAGAAAACCTAAACAGTATATTTGACCTCTCAGCTTCCTTCTCAAATCAAAAAATGTCAATCAGACACCCTAAGAAAATGAACAACAATGACAAATGATTTTATGAAGAATGCAAAAACCTAAGAAAGAAATTGTGAAACCGATCCAACCAAAAAGATAGAGACCCAGAAAATCTGAGCCTACGCCTTCACTATGGTGAATTACTAAAACAATACAGAAATACACTACGGAAAGAGAAGGAACAGCACATCAGAAATCAGCTCAATGCAATTGAAGAATCCATAGAATCTAACCTCTTCTGGGAATATTGGAAAACTCTAGATAAATAACAACACGAAGAGTTATCTTTCCAAAATTGAGTGTAATGATAAACCACTTCTCCAATCATGTTGGCTCTGTAACAAATAGTAAAAACATACAGATGATCAAATACAAATCTTAGAATCAACTATTAAAGACTACCAGAACCCACTGGATTCTCCAATTACATTGAATGAACTACAGGACAAAATTCAAAATCTCCAACCGAAAAAGGTCAGTGGGGTTGATGGTATCCTAAATTAAATTATACAATTTACAGACCACAAATTGCTATTGGCTACACTTAAACTCTTTAACATTATCCTCAGCTCAATATTTGGAAGCAAGAACTGATCACCCCAATCCAAAAAAGTGGAGACAAATTTGACCCCAATAACTACCGGGAGATATGCATCAATAACAAACTTGAGAAAATCCCCTTCATTATCATTAACAGCAGACTCACACATTCCCTCAGCGAAAACAATTTACTTAGCAGATGTCAAATTGGCTTTTTACCAAATTACCATACATCAGACCACATATTCACCCTGCACACACTAATTGAAAAACGAACAAACAGAATCAAGCTTAGTTTATTTAAAAAAATATATTTTGACTCAATTTGGCATGAGGGTCTGCTATAAAAATTTATGGAAAGTGGTGTTGGGGGGGAAAAGACACTACATTATAATATCCATGTACACAAACAACAAGTGTATGGTTAAAATGGGCAAAAAACACATATTTCTTTCCACAGGGTTGGGGGGGTCAGATAGTGACTCAGCTTAAGCCCCACCCTCTTCAACATATATATCAACAAATTGGCGAGGGCACTAGAACAGTCTGCAGCACCCGGCCTCACCCTACTAGTATCTGAAGTCAAATGTTTACTGTTTGCTGATGATTTGGTGCTTGTGTCCCCAAACATGGAGGGCCTAGAGCAGCACCTATATCTTCTGTACACACAGTGGGGCAAAAAAGTATTTAGTCAGCCACCAATTGGGCAAGTTCTCTGACTTAAAATGATGAGAGAGGCCGGTAATTTTCATCATAGGTACACTTAAACTATGACAGACAAAATGAGAAAAATCACATTGTAGGATTTTTAATTAATTTATTTGCAAATGATGGTGGAAAATAAGTATTTGGTCAGTAACAAAAGTTTCTCTATATTTTGTTATATACCCTTTGTTGGCAATGACAGAGGTCAAAAGTTTTCTGTAAGTCTTCACAAGGTTTTCGCACACTGTTGCTGGTATTTTGGCCCATTCCTCCATGCAGATCTCCTCTAGAGCAGTGATGTTTTGGGGCTGTTGCTGGGCAACACGGACTTTCAACTCCCTCCAAAGATGTTCTATGGGGTTGAGATCTGGAGACTGGCTAGGCCACTCCAGGACATTGAAATGCTTCTTACGAAGCCACTCCTTCGTTGCCCGGGCGGTGTGTTTGGGATCATTGTCATGCTGAAAGACCCAGCCATGTTTCATCTTCAATGCCCTTGCTGATGGAAGGAGGTTTTCACTCAAAATCTCACGATACATGGCCCCATTCATTCTTTCCTTTACACGGATCAGTCGTCCTGGTCCCTTTGCAGAAAAACAGCCCCAAAGCATGATGTTTCCATCCCCATGCTTCACAGTAGGTATGGTGTTCTTTGGATGCAACTTAGCATTCTTTGTCCTCCAAACACGATGAGTTGAGTTTTTACCAAAATGTTCTATTTTGGTTTCATCTGACCATATGACAGTCTCCCAATCTTCTTCTGGATCATCCAAATGCTCTCTAGCAAACTTCAGACGGGCCTGGACATGTACTGGCTTAAGCAGGGGGACACGTCTGGCACTGCAGGATTTGAGTCCCTGGTGGCGTAGTGTGTTACTGATGGTAGGCTTTGTTACTTTGGTCCCAGCTCTCTGCAGGTCATTCCCTAGGTCCCCCCGTGTGGTTCTGGGATTTTTGCTCACCGTTCTTGTGATCATTTTGACCCCACGGGGTGAGATCTTGCATGGAGCCCCAGATCGAGGGAGATTATCAGTGGTCTTGTATGTCATCCATTTCCTAATAATTGCTCCCACAGTTGATTTCTTCAAACCAAGCTGCTTACCTATTGCAGTCTTCCCAGCCTGGTACAGGTCTACAATTTAGTTTCTGGTGTCCTTTGACAGCTCTTTGGTCTTGGCCATAGTGGAGTTTGGAGTGTGACTGTTTGAGGTTGTGGACAGGTGTCTTTTATACTGATAACAAGTTCAAACAGGTGCCATTAATACAGATAACGAGTGGAGGACAGAGGAGCCAGAGGAGGTGATTTTCTGGATTTTTGTTTCTCATTTTGTCTGTCATAGCTGAAGTGTACCTATGATGACAATTACAGGCCTCTCTCATATTTTTAAGAGGGATAACTTGCACAATTGGTGGCTGACTAAAGACTTTTTTGCCCCACTGTATTTAGTCAGACCTGGGCCTTGACAGTAATTCTCAGTAAGACAAAGATCATGGTGATCCAAAAAAGGACCACCTGCCAGGACCACAAATATACATTTCATCTAAACACCTTTGACCTAGAGCACGTGTTCCCAAACAGGGGTATGGGTAGGCACATTGCCGTTGGGGGTACCCCAAATAAGTATGTGATTCACATAAAAAAATTGTATACAGTGCCTTACAAAAGTATTCATCCCCCTTGGCATTTTCCTATTTTGTTGTATTCCACCCCCTTGGCATTTTCCTATTACAACCTGTAATTTCAATTGATTTTGGGGGGGATTTCGTGTAATGGACACACACAAAATATTCCAAATTGGTGAAGTAAAATCAATAAAAAATAGCATGTTTCAAAAACGTTTAAAAAATAAAAAACAGAAAAGTGGTGTGTGCATATGTATTCACCCCCTTTGCTATATAGCCCCTAAATAAGATCTGGTGCAACCAATTACCTTCAAAATTCACATGATTAGTTAAATAAAATCCACCTGTGTGGTCACATGACCTGTCACATGAACTCAGTATATATACACCTGTTCTGAAAGTCTCCAGAGTCTGCAACACCACTAAGCAAGGGGCACCACCAAGCAAGCGACACCATGAAGACCACGGAGCTCTCCAAACAGGTCAGGGACAAAGTTGTGGAGAAGTACAGATCAGAGTTGGGTTTAAAAAATATATCTGAAACTTTGAACATCCCACGGAGCACCATTAAATCCATTATTAAAAAATGGAAAGAATATGGCACCACAACAAACCTGCCAAGATAATTCACAGACTAGGCAAGGAGGGCATTAATAATCAGAGAGGCAACAAAGAGACCAAAGATAACCCTAAAGGAGCTGCAAAGCTCCCCAGCGGAGATCTGAGTATTTGTCCATAGGACCACTTTAAGCCGTACACTCCACTGAGCTGGAATTTACGGAAGACTGGCCAGAAAAAAAACATTGCTTAAAGAAAAAAATAAGCAATTACGTTTGGTTTTCGTCAAAATGCATGTCGGAGACTCCCCAAACATATGGAAGAAGGTACTCTGGTCAGATGAGACTAAAATGTAGTTTATTGGCCATCAAGGAAAACACTATGTCTGGCACAAACCCAACACCTCTCATCACCCCGAGAATACCATCCCCACAGTGAATCATGGTGGTGGCAGCATCATGCTGTGGGAATGTTTTTCATCGGGCAGGGACTGGGATACTGGTCAGAATTTAAGGAACGATGGATGGCGCTAAATGCAGGGAAATTCTTTTGGGAAACCTGTTTCAGTCTTCCAGAGATGTGTTCCTTCAGGACAACCCTAAGCATACTGCTAAAGCAACACTCAAATGGTATAAGGGGAAACATTTAAATGTCTTGTAATGGCCTAGTCAAAGCCCATACCTCAATCCAATTGAGAATCTGTGGTATGACTTAAAGATCACTGTACACCAGCGGAACACACCCAACTTGAAGGAGCTGGAGCAGTTTTGACTTGAAGAATGGGTAAAAATCCTAAGCTTATAGAAACATACCCCAAGAGACTTGCAGCTGTATTTTCGGCAAAAGGTGGCTCTACAAAGTATTGACTTTGGGGTGAATAGTTATGCTCAAGTTTTCTATTTTTTGGGGTATTTTTTCTTGTTTGTATCACAATAAAAAAAAGTTGTATCTTCAAAGTGGTGGGCATGTTGTGTAAATCAAGTGATACAAACTCCCCAAATATCTATGCTAATTCCAGGTTGTAAAGCAACAAAACAGGAAAAATGCCAAGGGGGGTGAATACTTTTTGCAAGCCACTGTATATACAGTCGTATGCAAAAGTTTGGGCACCCCTGACAATTTCCATGATTTCCATTTATAAATAATTGGGTGTTTGGATCAGCAATTTTATTTTGATCTATCAAATAACTGATGGACACAGTAATATTTCAGTAGTGAAATGAGCTTTATTGGTTTAACAGAAAATGTGCAATATGCATCAAAACAAAATTAGACAGGTGCATAAATTTGGGCACCCCAATAGAAAAATCACATCAATATTTAGTAGAGCCTCTTTTTGCTAAAATGTAACAACAGCCTCTATACGCTTCCCATAGCCTCTAATGAGTGTCTGGATTCTGGATGAAGGTATTTTTGACCATTCCTCCTTACAAAACATCTCCAGTTCAGTTAGATTTGATGGTTGCCGAGCATGGACAGCCCGCTTCAAATCATCCCACAGATTCTCAATGATATTCAGGTCTGGGGACTGGGATGGCCATTCCAGAACATTGTACTTGTTCCTCTGCATAAATGCCTGGGTAGATTTTGAGCAGTGTTTTGGGTTGTTGTCTTGTTGAAATATCCAGCCCCGGCTTAACTTCAACTTTCTGACGGATTCTTCAACATTATTCCCAAGAATCTGCTGATATTGAGTGGAATCCATGCGACCCTCAACTTCAACAAGATTCCCAGTACCGGCACTGGCCACACAGCCCAACAGCATGATGGAACCCCCACCAAATTTGACTGTGGGTAGCAAGTGTTTTTCTTGGAACGCTGTGTTCTTTTGCCGCCATGCATAACGTCCCTTGTTATGACCAAATAACTCAATCTTTGTTTCATCAGTCCACAGCACCTTTTTCCAAAATGATGCTGGCTTGTCCAAATGTGCGTTTGCATACCTCAAGCGTGTGTCCAGAAAAGGCTTCTTCCGCATCACTCTCCCATACAGCTTCTCCTTGTGCAAAGTGCGCTGAATTGTTGAACGATGCACAGTGACACCATCTGCAGCAAGATGATGTTGTAGGTCTTTGGAGGTGGTCTGTGGGCTGTTTTTGACCGTTCTCACCATCCTTCGCCTTTGCCTCTCCGATATTTTACTTGGCCTGCCACTTCTGGCCTTAACAAGAACTGTGCCTGTGGTCTTCCATTTTCTCACTATGTTCCTCACAGTGGACACTGACAGCTTAAATCTCTGCGATAGCTTTTTGTAGCTTGCCTCTAAACCAGAATGTTGAACAATCTTTGTTTTCAGGTCATTTGTGAGTTGTTTTGAGGCCCCCATGTTGCCACTCTTCAGAGGAGAGTCAAAGAGAACAACAACTTGCAATTGGCCACCTTAAATACCCTTTCTCATGATTGGATGCACTTGTCTATGAAGTTCAAGGCTTAATGAGCTCACCAAACCAATTGTGTTCCAATTAATCAGTGCTAAGTAGTTACAGGTATTCAAATCAACAGAATGACAAGGGTGCCCACATTTTTGCATAGCCTATTTTTCACATCTGATTTAATTTCATACAACTTAATATTGCTATACTAAAAATCTTTGTCTGGACAATACCCCAGTACTCAGCTTTTATTAGAAAATAAATGGCATGCCACTGTGATCATTTTCTGTGACGGCAGAGTAAATTATTATGCAGCCTCAGAGGGGTGCCCAAACGTTTTCATACAACTGTATATACAGTATATATATATATATATATATATTTCTTTTTACTTTACATTTTCAAACAGTCCATTTATATTTTCCAATGGGGCTATACATTTGGATGACTTTAATTTCTTGCTTGAGTAGCCTCATTTCACCGCCGAAAAATTAAATTAAAAGATCTAGTGTTCATCGAAATAACAACGCAATGTCAAATACAGGTAGCGTAGTCAAATAATTAACATCCAATCACATTCACTGTTACTCTCTTGCGGGAATTCCACTAACGGTCCATATGCAGCCAAACGTAGCTGCTGCTCATTCTGTTTGCTCCAGAATGGATAAATGGGTAAAAAATGTTTAAGGAAGACATCCTCTTCTGGAAACCACTGGAAACCAGGACAACAGGAGAGGATATTATTAAAGCACTGAACAGCTTTCTGACATCAAATGGACTTTGTTGGTCAATATGTGTTTGTATCTGTACTGATGGTGCAAAAGCCATGACAGTGGAATGGTAACGGGCATGCAAGCATTTGCTCCCAACACCATTTGGGTACACTGCAGCATTCATTGATAGGCTCTTGCTGCCAGAGGAATGCCTGACAGCTTGAAATACGTTTTGGACATGCAGTGAAAATGGTTAACTTTGTTAAAGCAAGGCCCCTGAACTCTCGTGTATTTGCTGCACTATGCAATGATATGGGCAGCGACCATGTAACAATTTTACAACATACAGAGGTGCGCTGGTTATCAAGGGGCCAAGTATTGACACCTTTTTTAAAATTGAGAGACGAGCTTAAAGTTTTCTTTACTGACCATCATTTTCACTTGTCTGACCGTTTGCATGATGAGGAGTTTCTCACACGACTGGCCTATCTGGGTGATGTTTTCTCTCACCTGAATGATCTGCATCTAGGATTACAGGGACTCTCCGCAACTATATTCAATGTGGGGGACAAAATTGAGCCTATGATTAAGAAGTTGGAACTCTTCTCTGTCTGCATTAACAAGGACAACACACAGGTCTTTCCATCATTGTATGATTTTGTATGTGCAAATGAACTCAAGCTTACGGACAATGTCAAATGTGATATAGCGAAGCACCTGAGTGAGTTGGGTGCGTAATTACGCAGGTACTTTCCCAAAATGGACGACACAAACAACTGTATTCGTTATCACTTTCATGCCCGCCTCTAGACCACTTACTGATATCTGAACAAGAGAGCCTCATCAAAATTTTGGTTCTGTGAAAATTAAATTGAATCAGAAGCCACTGCCAGATTTCTGGATTGGGCTGCGCTCAGAGTATACTGCCTTGGCAAAATGCTCTGATAAGATACTGATGCACTTTGGAACCACGTACCTACTGTATGTGAGAGTGGATTCTCGGCCCTCGCTAGCATTCAAACTAAATACAGGTGTGTGGAAAATGATTTAAGACTGACACTCTCTCCAATACAACCCAACATTTCCGAGTTATGTGCATCCTTTCAAGCACATCCTTCTCGTTAACCTGTGGTGAGTTATTCACAATTTTCTATGAACAAATAAAGTTTTATATGTAAATAAAGAGCAAAATGATTGATTATTATTATATTATTATTTGTGCCCTGGTCCTATGAGAGCTCTTTGTCACTTCCCACGAGCCGGTTTTGTGACCAAAACTCACACTCATTCTTATGTTTAGTAAATGTATCATTATAGTGTGTGTGTGTGGCAGGCTTACAATGATGGCAAAAAACAACATTTGAGAGTGCGCTGACCCTGGTGCTAGAGGGGGTACGCAGCTGGAGGTTAAATGTTTGAATGGGTACGGGACTATATAAAGTTTGGGAACCACTGTCCTAGAGCACCAAAAAAACTATACATACATCAGAGCCACAGATAACTTCCATTAAGCTGTGAAAGATCTGAGAGACAAGGCAAGAAGGTCCTTCTATGCCATCAAAAGGAACATAAAATTTGACATACAAATTAGGATCAGTTATAGAACACATTTCCCTTTATGGATGTGAGGTCTGGGATCCGCTCACTAAACAATGATTCACTAAATGGGACAAACACCAAATTGAGACTCTGCATGCAGAATTCTGCAAAAATATCCTCCCTGCATAATGTAAAACACCAAAAAAGCAGAATTGGAAAGAATTGACAAAAAAAACAGTGCAAACTAGAATGCTATTTGGCCCTAAACAGACCCAGAATTAAGGAAATATTTGACTATGTACAGACTCAGTGAGCATTGCTATTGAGAAAGGCCGCCGTAGGCAGACCTGGCTCTCAAGAGAAGACAAGCTATGTGCACACTGCCCACAAAATGAGGTGGAAACAGCTGTTATTCCTAACCTCCTGCCAAAACTATGACTGTATTAGAGACACATATTTCCCTCAGATTACACAGACCCACAAAGAATTCGAAAACAAATTACATTTTGATAAACTCCCATATCTATTGGGTGAAATACCACAGTGTGCAATCACAGCTGCAAGAAAGAGAGCGAGAGAGAGAGTTTGAGTTTTAAATAACCTTTTTTGGTCTGGGAACCCACAACACAATAAACACTGAAACGAACAAAACCATGGTTACACATCAACTAAAAACACAACACCAAATGTTCCTCCACAGTAACTAAACACAACAGCCTCTGAATACCCCATATTTTCATAAACAGCCCAATGTTGTTCACCATTTTGTAATAGACAAACTCAACTCTCAGTCTAGATGTCAACATCCCCTCCAGCATTCCCATCACATCCACAGACTCTGTCCCCGAATACTGTTCTTTGTGTCTTCCAAACTGCTAATTTAGCTGCCCCTGACACATAGTTGAGCAAGGGAACTACACACCTTCAACTAAACCTGTACTTTAGCCCAAATATAAACTGTTGGTAAGAGAAAACCTCTCCCAGAGCTGAGAACCAACTCGTGATGGACTTGTAAGTAAGCATTTCACTGTAAGGTCTACTATACCTGTTGTATTCGACGCATGTGACAAATACATTTTGATTAGATTTAAGTTGATCAGGTCAATCATCCCGACCAACCACTGTAAGAACAGATATGACAAAGTTTCAGACTAAGCACAGAATGGACACCCCTCCCCAACAGTAGGATCCAGGTGTACCAGATGCATATTGGTGGCTATGGCTCCATGTATTATCCTCCATTGGAGGACTCTTTTCAATAGGCAGTTTGTATAAAGACCGCCAACAGCCTTTTGGGGAGTCACCTGGACCAAACACACTCGCCCACCTCGACGATATTTCCCCTTCCCGGGAAGTAGCACGGGACATTTTTACGTCGATTTTGTACATGGCCTTCTTTCCCACCGCCTTGAAATCACCCAGATCCGGTGTATCGAAGGAAAGCAGCATCCCCACGTCCTCCTCGAATGCCCCTGACGCAACACTAACATTCAGCGCAGGGAACACATAATCCAGACCCTCCGTCCACAGATCAGATTTGGAAGTGTCAGTCGATGCGGTACTGGCAAGGAATCGCAGACCTCAGCTACGACCTTCCTGAGTAGGCGAGATGATCGGATCCCCACTCTTTCTCCCTGCTCCTCCAATGATCTGCTCCTGCTCTGCATCAGATGACCCAGCTTGGTACACGCCACACCTAACAGGCAAGAATGTAGGCTGGCTGAACCCATAGCATGGGACTGGAAGGCAGTGTTATAAATAATAGTCTCTTCAAAAACCCATATCCCCGGTGGTGTGTCGTCCTTACAGGACATGATGAAAACTCTCCAAGCCTGCATAACAGACTCATAAAATGGAGTCAGACCAGACAAATCACCCCCCCCCCCTCTAGCTTTAAGAGAAAAAGAAGCTTGTTCAAGCCCAAACAGTCCACTCTCCTCATCAATGTGTAGGCTGTGCCAACCCAGCTAGAACCGTCACTGTACAACAGTCTCTGGGCTGCTTGAAGCTGGAAAGCCATGATCCTGGAAGAAATGTCCACCAGGCCTTGCCCACCCTCGTGCACTGGCAAGTACAGGGCTGCAGCTTTAATCCAGTGTTGTCCAGACCAGACGAAATTGACAAGGGTCCTCTGAAGCTCTTGTATCAGACAGTAGCTGTAAAATCATTAGTCTGTGCCACAGGGTAGAGGTGGATAGATTATTGGCTACCAGCACCCTTCCCCTATAAGAAGTAGCACCCATTTCCACCTAGATAATCTGGCACACACTTTCTCCACTACACCCTCACAGTTCTGTTTTTGAAAGTTATCAGAGCCTAGATGATCCCCCAAAGTCTTCATCCCATCTCTGCCCCACTGAATCCCCCGTGGTAAACGTGGAGCGGACACCATCTGAAGCTGACCTGCACATAGCGATTCACGCTTTTCCCAATTGACTGTAGCTGAGGAGGCCTCATACATCTTCTAAGCATTTGAGAGAACCTTTACATCCCCACCCCTGTAATAGAACCTTTTGGGTCATCTGCGTACACAGACAGTGCTATTGTGGGACCCTTCATAACCCCTGGCACAGTGAAAGCAGTAAGCCTCTTAAAAAAGTATTGGTTCAATTGCCAGACAATATAACTGTCCTGAAATTGGGCATCCCTCCCTGATACCCCTTTGGAAAGGGATGGGGCAACTCAAACCACCCCCCACAATCACCATACATGAGGCCCCAGCATACAGTAAACTCTTCCAAGACAAAAAAACATCCCCAAACCCAAAGGCTTGCATTATTTTGAAAAAGTACTGGTACAACCTGTTTTAGAGACACTTAGATATAATGTAATATTCTGTACACAGCAATGCAACCGGTCACCAGTTTTTTAAAAGAGCCAAATCCACCTTTTTTGGCCACAATGAAAGCACAACACATTGACAGGATATAGGAAGAGAATCACACACCACTTCATAAAATCCCCCCCAATAGACCCTCAAAAGTGCTAATAGAATTCAGATGGTACACCATCGATGCCAGGGGCTCGGCCTGATGAAAGCTGCATAACTGGAGTGGAAAGCTCCTGTAGAGTAAGCAGATTTCTGCTCAGGGCCTAATTGAGGAAGTCCATGTAACAACTGTTCAGCACACAGAGAATCACAATCCTTCCACCTTATAGAGGGCAGAGTACAAATCCACAGCATGATGGCGCATTTCACTGTCATCCGTGGTCACCTTCCCATCAGTGAGACTAAATCAGACCATCTGTTTGCGTTGCAATGTCGACTGCGCTAGGTTTTTTAAAAAGGCGCTAGGAGCATCCTAGCCTGAGGGTAGTAAAGCAAGACCTAATCAACCCCCCCGTTCACTCTTTCATGTAAAAACCACCTCAGTTCTTGTCTCTTGTCCTGTAAGTTCATGACTAGTCCGGGGTCATTCTGAGTGAGCAACGTCAACTCAATAGATTTGATGTCCTGTTCAAGGGCCCTGATAGTCTCTTTAATTTCAATAGGAGACAGAGAAGTATACTGTTGACAAAATACTCATATACTGGGCCTTCCCAACATCCCACCATCTCAAGGACTCAAAATTCCATTTAATAACCCTCCATTTTTCACAAAACATGACATCATGTAACAACTTAACATTAAAATACCAATAAGGTGATGAGCTTTGTGGACAGGACAAGTGAATATCAACAGTCACATTATGATTATCAGAAAACCCCACAGGGGTAATGTCACACCTTCCAACCCTACTACAGTCGTGCTCAGATACATACAACCTGTCAAACCTTCCAACCCTACTACAGTAGTGCTCAGATACATACAACCTGTCTAACCTTCCAACCCTACTACAGTAGTGCTCAGACACATACAACCTGTCTAACCTTCCAACCCTACTACAGTCAAACATACAACCTGTCTAACCTTCCAACCCTACTACAGTAGTGCTCAGATACATACAACCTCTCTAACCTTCCAACCCTACTACAGTCCTCAGATACATACAACCTGTCAAACCTTCCAACCCTACTACAGTAGTGCTCAGATACATACAACCTGTCTAACCTTCCAACCCTACTACAGTAGTGCTCAGATACATACAACCTGTCTAACCTTCCAACCCTACTACAGTAGTGCTCAGATACATACAACCTGTCTAACCTTCCAACCCTACTACAGTAGTGCTCAGACACATACAACCTGTCTATCCTTGCTGCACTGACTCCACCTTCATTAACTTTTAACCACGTGTACTGCCTAACTTTTGCATTCCTTACTCTCCACACATCAGAAAGCTCAAACACAGTTAATAGACCAGACAGGCAAGTAGCTGACCGCAGGTGAGGTTCTTCAGCAGTGCGGTCAACAGTAAAATCCACTGTACAGTTCCAGTCCCCCCCTAAAACCATAGACCCATCTTGGTCACACTTTCATTGGTTGCATAAACATAAAAAACACAAAGAAAATAAAAATATAACATTCGCATTGACCAATAAAAACCGACCCTTGACAAAATTGCTACCCCAGCATTGAAATTAGTGCCATGACTGAGTATATGCTGACCCTCCCACCACATACCCTAGTCAACCTCGTTAGCCTCATCACGTATCTCCTGTAGAAAAACTACATTTAGCCCTTTCTGTTTTATTACTTCTAATACCCAAGCCCTTTTATTCCTCTCCCTTCCCCCATTAATATTGAGAGAACCTACCCTTAGTACCTCCATGTAGAAAAGAGAAAGGAAAAGCAGAAGCAACTACATAGAAACCAGACAAGGGTTAAAAAACACCCTATGTGTCACGATCGTCGTAGTGAGGAGACCAAAGCGCAGCGTGATGGGAATACATACTTTTAATATAAGACGAATGACAGAATGAACACAAAGTACACAAAAAATATATATATATATATTTTGTTTGTTTGTTTGTTTAGTGTACTTTGTGTGTGTGTGTGTGTATATATATATATATATATATATATATATATATATATATATATTATATATATATATATATTTAGTGCAGACACAGGCAACTAACCATAGACAACCCACGAAATACCCAAGGAATATGGCTGCCTAAATATGGTTCCCAATCAGAGACAACGATAAACAGCTGCCTCTAATTGTGAACCAATCTAGGCAACCATAGACATACATAACACCTAGACCAGGTAACACCCATAGACATACAAAACCCCTAGACAGGAGCAAAAAACACATACATCACACAAGTCACACCCTGACCTAACCAAAATAATAAAGAAAACAAAGAATACTAAGGTCAGGGCGTGACACTATGAGGCATGATCATTATCATTGTTTTAATTTTCTCTAAACCTTACCACGTTTCCCACTACCTTTTGCTGCTGGGACAGCAGTAACACATTTCATCAAGCAGAAACACTTCTTCACATTCAACTGGTCTAACCCCACCGTCTTCTGTAACACCACAGCTGACCTCACAAACTTTTCAACATAAAAAAATCGGACTTTTCCCAAAAGTCTGATCCAGGAAACTTTTTACCTCCTCTAACTTGTAAATTGAGTCGTCACAGCTGCTACCATATCAAAATAGATGTCGATATCCTTCTCCTGATCTTCCTCAACTGAGGCCACAGACCCCTGACTCCCCTCTGCCACATCCCTCTCAACACTCCCCACTTGTACCCCATCACTCGTACCAGGCATCTTCTCCACTACCTGGGAGACTAGCTCCACCGGAACCCCCTCCTGTACCCCGTCACTCGTACTGGGAATCTCCTCACCAGTCTGAGGAAATAGCTCCCCAGATCCCTCCTTACCTCCTACAACAATATTTTTCTGCTGCATAATGGATGCTATGTTCCCATCTGGTACAAGCTGCAACTCAGTACCCGCAACACAGACAACTTGTTCCTCAGCAACAGGTGCTTGTGGGTCCTCTACAACTGTCAGTCTATCTCTCCCTACATCAGTGGGCCCAGACGTTACGAGGACCACCTGCATCCCTCCCTCCGCCTTCTCTCTTTTTGGGCAAGCATGTCGCTTATGGCCAACATCCCCGCACTCAAAACACTGTTGACTGCCCGTACTAGCATAAGCCATATGCAGACTGTTGTCATACTTGACTTTAAACAATAACTCCAAAGTCTGCTCTGGTGAGTCCAAAAACATAAACACCTGTCGCCGAAACAACATAACCTGTTTCAAAGCCGGGTGTTTTCAACCCACTGGACAATCTTAATTGAACTTGCAAATTTCCCAAACTGCAATAACTCGCACTCCAATAGCTCATTGGAAATAAACGGCGGTACATTCAAAATCGTTACCCTTGTGGACGGAGAAAAAAGCAGAGTAACTTCAATAAACATACCTTTAAGAAGTACGCCATGCTCAACCATCTGATCAACAAGACGCTCTTATTCAAGAAAAACCACCACCTCTTTATTCATTGGTGATGCATAAGCAACATTCTCATAGCCTACGTTCTCTCCTACGGCGACCAGAAACTCCTCCACAGTGACAGTAGCTTCAGTAACACACCTAAAGCCGTGCCGAAGTGACAGGGACGGCCATCCCCGCCAAAACCAGGGCAATTCCGACAAGAAATACAATATTCTTAATTATAACAAATTTAAAAATAACAATAATAACCTTAATCATGCATAGAAAAGGGAAAACCCCCAAGAAAAGGAAACAAAAAAGAAAACACGAGCGATCTAACCGCAGACAACACTCGCTCATACAATTCCCAGCATGCACCAAACACTCCCAGCATGCAGAGTGAGAGAGAGAAAGAGAGAAAGAGAGAGAGAGCGGGAGTGGGAGAAAGAGAAAGAGAAAGAGAGTATTGCCCTTTATGGTTGTGAGGTCTGGGGTCCAATCACCAATGAAGAATTCACGAAATGGGACAAAACACCAAAAAACATCCTCTGTGTAGCCGATACCGGCTAATTATCAAAATTCAGAAAAGAGTTCTAAATTCTACAACCACCTAAAAGGAAGTGATTCCTAAACCTTCCATAACAAATCCATCGCCTACAGAGAGATTAACCTAGAGAAGAGTCCCCTAAGCAAGCTGGTTCTGGGGATCTGTTCACAAACACAAACAGACCCCACATAGCCTCAGGACAGCAACACAATTAGACCCCACAGAGTCCCAGGACAGCAACACAATTAGACCCCACAGAGTCCCAGGACAGCAACACAAACAGACCCCACAGAGTCCCAGGACAGCAACACAATTAGACCCCACAGAGCCCCAGGACAGCAGCAGGCCATGGTGGCAAAGTAAATACAATATAGCAAGTAAAACACTGGAATGGTAGATTTGCAATGGAAGAATGTGCAAAGAAGAAATAAAAATAATGGGGTGCAAAGGAGCAAAATAAATAAATAAATAAAATACAGTAGGGAAGGAGGTAGTTGTTTAGGCTAAATTATAGGTGGGCTATGTACAGGTGCAGTAATCTGTGAGCTGCTCTGACAGTAGGTGCTTAAAGCTAGTGAGGGAGATAAGTGTTTCCAGTTTCAGAGATTTTTGTCGTTCGTTCCAGTCATTGGCAGCAGAGAACTGGAAGGAGAGGCGGCCAAAAAAAGAATTGGTTTGGGGGTGACTAGAGAGATGTACCTGCTGGAATGTGTGCTACAGGCGGGAGATGCTATGGTGACCAGCGAGCTGAGATAAGGGGGGACTTTACAGAGCAGGGTCTTGTAGATGACATGGAGCCAGTGGGTTTGGCGACGAGTATGAAGCGAGGGCCAGCCAACGAGAGCGTACAGGTCGCAATGGTGGGTAGTATATGGGGCTTTGGTGACAAAACGGATTGCACTGTGATAGACTGCATCCAATTTGTTGAGTAGGGTATTGGAAGCTATTTTGTAAATGACATTGCCGAAGTCGAGGATTGGTAGGATGGTCAGTTTTACAAGGGTATGTTTGGCAGCATGAGTGAAGGATGCTTTGTTGCGAAATAGGAAGCCAATTCTAGATTTAACTTTGGATTGGAGATGTTTGATATGGGTCTGGAAGGAGAGTTTACAGTCTAATCATACACCTAATATTTGTAGTTGTCCACGTATTCTAAGTCAGAGCCGTCCAGAGTAGTGATGTTGGACAGGCGGGCAGGTGCAGGTAGCGATCGGTTGAAGAGCATGCATTTAGTTTTACTTGTATTTAAGAGCAATTGGAGGCCACGGAAGGAGAGTTGTATGGCATTGAAGCTTGCCTGGAGGGTTGTTAACACAGTGTCCAAAGAAGGGCCAGAAGTATACAGAATGGTGTCGTCTGCGTAGAGGTGGATCAGAGACTCACCAGCAGCAAGAGCGACCTCATTGATGTATACAGAGAAGAGAGTCGGTCCAAGAATTGAACCATGTGGCACCCCCATAGAGACTGCCAGAGGTCCGGACAGCAGACCCTCTGATTTTACACACTGAACTCTATCAGAGAAGTAGTTGGTGAACCAGGCGAGGCAATCATTTGAGAAACCAAGGCTGTTGAGTCTGCCGATGAGGATGTGGTGATTGACAGAGTCAAAATAATTTGTAATAAATTTGCAAACATTTAAAAAAACATGTTTTTTCTCTGTCATGATGGGGTATTGTGTGTAGTTTGATGATGAAAAAACAGAAATATTTCAACCATCTTAGAATAAGGCTGTAACTTAACAAAATGTGGAAAAAGGTAATGGGCCTGAAAACTTTCCGAATGCACTTTATATCTAAAATCTAAATTCCTCACTTAACATCATTACACTGTTCTTCTAGTGCCAAGAACATCCAAGAACATCCAAATACATTGCGGAATTATGGAGCACTCCACATCAGCACAGTACTCAATATATTTACAGCAGACTGAGACCGAGGTCCAAGGAGTCAATCTCTTTAGCTGTCTATCCAAGTGTCCAAGAGATGCTGAATGTGAAATGAATCAGAAAAAGAGGTGGGCATTGGGGAGAGGAGATTCATCTTGTGCTAGTTACGCCAGAGGGAAGAGGAAATACTCATGAACCCCCATTTCTCACATTCTGTTACACACACTCACAGGGGCACACACACACACACACAAGGATATACACACACTTGAATGAGAAATATCACCCTGCACAGAGAGCCAGCATTTACTCTCTAACTGTGAGCCTGACAAAACATAATTGTAATTAACTATAATTATCTTCATATATACAATATATATATATATATACATATACAGTTGAAGTCGGAAGTTTACATGCACCTTAGCCAAATACATTTAAACTCAGTTTTTTACCATTCCTGACATTTAATCCTGTCTTAAGTCAGTTAGGATCACCACTTTATTTTAAGAATGTGAAATGTCAGAATAATAGTAGCGAGAATGATTTATTTCAGCTTTTATTTCTTTCATCACATTCCCAGTGGGTCAAGAAGTTTACATACACTCAATTAGTATTTGGTAACATTGAGTTTAAATTGTTTAACTTGGGTCAAACGTTTCGGGTAGCCTTCCACATGCTTCCCACAATAAGTTGGGCAAATTTTGGCCTATTCCTCCAGACAGAGCTGGTGTAACTGAGTTAGGTATGTAGGTCTACTTGCTTTCACACACTTTTTCAGTTCTGCCCACACATTTTCTATATGCTTGAGGTCAGGGCTTTGTGATGGCCACTCCAATACATTGACTTTGTTGTCCTTAAGCCATTTTGCCACAACTTTGTAAGTATGCTTAGGGTCATTGTCCATTTGGAAGACCCATTTGCGACCAAGTTTAACTTCCTGACTGATGTCTCGAGATTTTGCTTCAAGATTTTTTTCGAGATTTTGCTTCAATATATCCACATAACTTTCTTCCCTCATGATGCCATCTATAAAGTGCACCAGGCCCTCCTGCAGCAAAGCACCCCCACAACATGATGCTGCCACACCCGTGCTTCACAGTTGGGATGGTGTTCCTCGGCTTGCAAGCCTCCCCCTTTTTCCTCCAAACATAACAACGGTCATTATGGCCAAACAGTTATATTTTTGTTTCATCAGACCAGAGATCTTTGTCCCCATGTGCAGTTGAAAACCGCAGTCTGGCTTTTTTATGGCAGTTTTGGAGCAGAGGCTTCTTCCTTGCTGATCGGCCTTTCAGGTTATGTCGATATAGGACTTGTTTTACTGTGGATATCGATACTTTTGTACCTGTTTCCTCCAGCATCTTCACAAGGTACTTTGCTGTTGTTCTGGGATTGATTTGCACTTTTCGCACCAAAGTACGTTCACCTGTAGGAGACAGAACGCGTCTTCTTCCTGAGTGGTATGACGGCTGCAAAGTCCCATGATGTTTATACTTGCGTGCTATTGTTTGTACAGATGAATTGTGGAATTGTGATACAGTGAATTATAAGTGAAATAATCTGTCTGTAAAAAATGGTTGTAAAAATTATTTGTGTCAAGCACAAAGTAGATGTCCTAACCGACTTGCCAAAACTATAGTTTGTTAGCAAGACATTTTTGGAGTGGTTGAAAAACAAGTTTTAATGACTCCAACCTAAGTGTATGTAAACTTCCCAACTCTACATAAACTCTATTTTTAGCAAACTAACATGTTTAAATATTTGTGTGAACATAACAAGATTCAACAACTGAGACATAAACTGAACAAGTTCCACAGACATGTGACTAACAGAAATGTAATAATGTGTCCCTGAACAAAGGGGGTAAAAATCAAAGTAACAGTCGGTATCTGGTGTGGCCACCAGATTAAGTACTAAGCATTAAGCATTAAGTACTGCAGTGCATCTCCTCCTCATGGACTGCACCAGATTTGCCAGCTCTTGCTGTGAGATGTTACTCCACTCATCCAACAAGGCACCTGCAATTTCTCGGACATTTCTGGAGTGAATGGCCCTAGCCCTCACCCTCCGATCCAACAGGTCCCAGACATGCTCAATTCGATTGAGATCCGGGCTATTCGCAGGCCATGGCAGAACACTGACATTCCTGTTTTGCAGGAAATCACGCAGAGAATGAGCAGTATGGCTGGTGGCATTGTCATGCTGGAGGGTCATGTCAGGATGAGCCTGTAGGAAGGGTACCACATGAGGGAGGAGGATGTCTTCCCTGTAATGCACAGCGTTGAGATTGCCTGCTATGACAACAAGTCAGTCCGATGATGCTGTGACACACCGCCCCAGACCATGACGGACCCTCCACCTGCAAATCGATCCCGCTACAGAGTACAGGCCTCATGGTAACGCTCATATCTTCAACAATAAACGCGAAACCAGACCATCATCATGGGTGAGACAAAACCGTGACTCGTCAGTGAAGAGCACTTTTTGCCAGCCCTGTCTGGTCCAGCAATGGTGGGTTTGTGCCCAGGCGACGTTGTTGCCGGTGATGTCTGGTGAGGACCTTTCTTACAACAGACCTACAAGACCTCAGTCCAGCCTCTCTCAGCCTATTGCAGACAGTCTGAGCACTGATGGAGGGATTGTGCGTTCCTGGTGTAACTCGGGCAGTTGTTTTTGCCTTCCTGTACCTGTCCTACAGGTGTGATGTTCGGATGTACCGATCCTGTGCAGGTGTTGTTACATGTGGTCTGCCACTGCGAGGATGATCAGCAGTCTGTCCTGTCTCCCTGTAGTGCTGCCTTAGGCGTCTCACAGTACGACCATTGCAATTTATTGCCCTGGCCATATCTGCAGTCCTCATGCCTCCTTGTTGCATGCCTAAGGCACATTCAAGCAGATGAGCAGGGACCTGGGCATCTTTCTTTTTGTGTTTTTCTGAAGCAGTAGAAAAACCTGATTGGTGTCCTAAGTTTTCACAGTTGCATGTTCATTAATTGTTCATGGTTCATTGAACAAGAGTGAGAAACAGTGTTAAAAACCCTTTACAAAGATCTGTGAAGTTTTTTTTCTCCGAATTATCTTTGAAAGACAGGGTCCTGAAAAGGGGACTTTAGGCTATTTCCTGTATTACAAAAGTCATGTTGAATTGTGTTTTGTTGACAACACAACCAAATATCAACATTTGAAGGATATGTTATTAGTGTTTGGATAGTTTCATCTGAACCTCTGACTTAGTTTGGCTTTAAAACATGTTTGTTTACAATTTAATAATTGATATGTTGGATTCACGTCTCCATCTCAACCAAAAAAACAAAGTTAGAGCATAGGACTATATCAAATGTTAAATGCACTTTAAATAAAGTTTGATTTAGTCCTATTCTTTTTAGGGGGGGGGTCTCTACTATCCGTCTCCATTGTAGTTTTATGTTTTTTTTTTTTCCATCTCCATTGTAGTTTAGTGGGGTTTCTATTGTACAGCTCCAATGTAGTTTAGTGGGGTCTCTATTGTACAGCTCCAGTGTACTTGTAGGGGAGGTCTCTACTGTCCATTTCCAATATAGTTATGAGGGTGGTCTCTACTGTCCATCTCTGTAGTGTAGGTGGTGTCTCTTTTGTACATCTCCAGTGTAGTTTTAGGTCTGGGTCTGAACTGTACATCTATTTAGTTTTAGGGGTGGTCTCTACTGTATATCTCTAGTGTAGTTTTGGATGGTGCCTCTTCTGTCCACCTACAGTGTAGTTTTAGCAGGGGTCTCTGCGGTCCACTCTGTAGTTTTATGGGGGTTCTCTACTGTCCATTTCCAGTGTAGTATTTTGGTGGAGGTCTCTACTGTCCATTTCCAATGTAGTTTTAGGGTGGTCTCTACTGTCCATTTCCACTGTTGTAATTTATGTTGGGGGTTCTCTAATGTCCATCTCCAGTGTAGTTGTAGGGGGTCTTGACTGTCCATCTCTGTAGTTTTAGGGACGGGGTGCTACTGTCCGTTTCTGTAGTTTTAGGGGGACTTCTCTACTGGCCATCTCCAGTGTAGTTTTAGGTGGGGTCTCTACTGTACATCTCCACTGTAGTTTTACGGGGGGTCGCTACTGTCTATCTCTGTAGTTTTAGGGAGGAGGGTCTCTACTATCCATCTCCAGTGTAGTTTTAGGGGGGGTCTCTTCTGTCCACCTCTGTAGTTTTAGGGAGGAGGGTCTCTACTATCCATCTCCAGTGTAGTTTTAGGGGGGGTCTCTTCTGTCCACCTCTGTAGTTTTAGGGAGGAGGGTCTCTACTATCCATCTCCAGTGTAGTTTTAGGGGGGGTCTCTTCTGTCCACCTCTGTAGTTTTAGTTGGGGTCTCTACTATCCATCTCCAATCTATTTTTAGGGTGTGGTCTCTGCTATCCATGTCTAGTGTAGTTTAGGGGGGTCTCTGTTGTCTACTCTGTAGTTTAAGGGGGTCTCTACTGTCCATTTCCAGTGTAGTTTTTTGGGGAGGTCTATGCTGTTCACTCTGTAGTTTTATGGAGTTTCTCTACAGTCCACCTCTAGTGTAGTTTTAGGGGTGGTCTCTACTGTCCATTTCCAGTGTTGTTTTAAGGGGTGTCTCTGCTGTACACCTCAGTAGTTTAGTGGGGGGGTCTGTACTGTCCATAACCTTGTTTTTTTTTTTTGGGGGGGGGTTCTCTACTGTCCATCTCTAGTGTAGTTGTGGGGGTGTCTACTGACCGTCTCTGTATTTATGGTAAAGGGTGTCTCTACTATCCAGCTCCATTGTAGTTTTAAGGGGGGTTCGCTACTGTCCATCTCTGTAGTTTCAGGGGGGAGTCTCTTCTGGACATCTCCAGTGTAGTTTTATGGGGTGTCTCTACTGTCCATCTCCAGTTTAATTATTGTGGGTGTCTCTTCTGTCCATCTCCAGTGTAGTTGTGGGGGTGTCTACTGTCCATCTCTGTAGTTTTAGGGATTGGGGGTCTCTACTATCCATCTCCAGTGTAGTTTCAGGGTGTGGGTCTGTACTGTCCATCTCTTTTGTTTTAGGAGGGGTCTCTACTGTCCATCTCGATTGTGTTTGTGGGGGGGTGTCTCTTCTGTCCATCTCCAGTGTCATTTTAGTGGTTCTCTACTATCCATCTCCATTGTAGTTTTAGGGGGGTCGCTACTGTCCATCTCTGTAGTTTCAGGAGGGCGTCTCTACAGGCCATCTCCAGTGTCGTTTTAGGGGGTGTCTCTACTGTATATGTGCAGTTTAGTTTCATGGGGAGTCTCTACTATCCATCTCCAGTCTATTTTTAGGGGTGGTCTCTACTATCGATCCCCAGTGTAGTTTTAGGGGAGGTCTCTGCTGTCCACTCTGTAGTTTTATGGTGGTTCTCTACTGTCTATTTCCAATGTAGTTTTTGGGGGAGGTCTCTCTCTTTCCAATGTAATTATATGGGGGGTCTCTACTGTCCATCTCTGTTGTGTAGTTGGGGTCTCTACTGTACATCTCTAGTGTAGTTTTTTTTGTGGGGGGCTGTACTGTCCATCTATTTGGTTTTAGGGGGTCACTACTGTCAATCTCGTGTAGTTTTGGGGGTGTCTCTTCTGTCCATTTCCAGTGTAATTTTAGGGGTGTCTACTGACCGTCTCTGTATTTATGGTAAAGGGTGTCTCTACTATCCATCTCTATTGTCGTTTTAAGGGGGGGTCGCTACTGTCCGTCTCTGTAGTTTTATTGGGGCATCTCTTCTGGCCATGTCCAGTGTAGTTTTAGGGGAGGTTCTGCTTTCCACTTCCTGTGTAGTTTTAGGTTAGGTCTCTGCTGTCCCCTCTGTAGTTTGATGGGGGTTCTCTACTGTCCATTTCCAGTGTAGTTTTAAGGTGTATCTCTACTGTCCATCTCCAGTGTCATTTGGGTGGGGTCTCTAGAGTCCACCTTCAGTGTAGTTTTAGAGTGGTCTCTACTGTCCATTTGTACTGTTGTTTTTTTGGGTGGGGGTTCTCTTATGTCCATCTCCAGTGTAGTTTTAGGGGAGGTCTCTACTGTCTATCTCTGTAGTTTAGGGAGGGGGAGTCTCTACTATCCATCTTCATTGTAGTTTTTTTTGGTGGGGGCTACTGTCTGTCTCTGTAGTTTTAGGGGAGCTTATCTACTGGCCATCTCCAGTGTAGTTTTAGGGGGTGTCTCTACTGTTCCTCTCCAGTTTAGTTTTTTGGGGGGGTCTATCTATAGTTAAGTTTTAATAGTGCTCTCTACTATCCATTTCCAGTGTAGTTTTAATGGGTGTCTCTACTGTCTATATCTACTGTCTATGTAGTTTTAAGGGTGTTCTTTACCGTCCATATCCATTGCAGTTTTAGGGGAGTCTCTACTGTCCATCTCTACTGTAGTTTTAGGGGGTGAGTCTCTACAGTCCATATCCAGTTTAGTTTTATGGGGAGTCTCTACTGTCCATCTCTACTGTAGTTTTAGGGGGTGAGTCTCTACAGTCCATATCCAATGTAAATTTAGGTGGGGGAGTTTCTACTGTTCATCTCCAGTGTAGTTTTAGGGGGTGAGTCTCTACAGTCCATATCCAGTGTACATGTAGGTGGGGGAGTTTCTACTGTTCATCTCCAGTGTAGTTTTAGGGGGGAGTTCTCTACTTTCTATCTCCAGTCTAGTTTTAGGGGGGAGGTCTCTAGTGTCCATCTCCAGTCTAGTTTTATGGGGTTTGGTGGTCTCTGCTTTCTATCTCCAGTGTAGTTTTAGGGGGGAGGTCTCTACTGTCTATCTCCAGTCTAGTTTTAGGTGGGAGGTCTCTAGTGTCCATCTCCAGTGTGGTTCTCTACTAAGTCCAGTTGGTGTAAGGGGGACGATCAGGGACTCACACACTGAGAGGAGAGTCTGCATCAGCTTTAAGGAGGCCTCTACTCCTTGCACAACTGACATCACTGTACTTGTCATAAGTAATACAATATGGTCCTACTGTATACTATGGATATATGTTTGGCTTGACTAGTCATAGGTCATGTATGGGCCTATACTGTCTGTGGTAATGTGTTAGGCTTGAATAGTCATGAGGGGCCTATATTGTATGGGGTTATGTGTTAACCTTGACTGGTCATGGACGGGCCTATAACGTCTGAGGTAATGTGTTAGGCTGACCAGTCATACAGGCGCTTATTGTGTAACTATGGAGTTAGCTAAACTTGTGAATGGTGGCTGTCCATCTCCATTGAGTGGTGACATTTCCAATGATTGGTCATGCTGACCTTTCCTATTGTGAACCAGTCACCCAAGAAGGACCCGTAACCCACCTGTTCTCTATTGAACCCAACACTGACTCCCCTAAGCCTTTATCACTGTAAATAATTCAAACAGGCCAAACAAACATCTGACAAAGAGTGATGGTTTGCATGAGACCTTTTTTATATAAGAGGGAGAGCGAGAAAGAGAGATATAGAGAGAGAGGAGAGAGAGAAACCTGTGGGCTGCCAAGCGACTCCTCTGGAGCTCATTAAGTTTTCAGAATGAAAAATGTTTTTTTAATGATGACCTTTTGAGAAAGAAAAAAGAGAAAATGCTAAAGAGAAACCTCAGCATGTCATCTGTTCCAGACTTGATCATTCAGTCATTCAGTCTAACTGTGCTGCTCCCTCTGCTCTGCCAAAATTGTGTGCAGAGTAGGGTCTTCATCCGCCAACCCCCCACTTTCTGATGAAGCATCATCCAAGAAGAGCACACACACACACACACATACACACACACACACACACAATAACAGAGTGCATGACCCGGTGCCCTACGAAGCTTCATCATAAGCATCAGTACAAAAAAGTAATAAAATGTATGCACTCTGGATAAGATTGTTTGCAACATGAGTAAATTGTAAAAATTGCAAACGTAAGCTCCATCTGCATCTGATTATAATGTGCTGCCTGGTGCTTCATGAGGTGACATGACATCCCAAACAACTGATGCTCTGCTTTACATATAAAATGTGTATAAAAAACAAACAGAAAACATTGAACCTGATGTTCATATGATCGGCTGGATGTCTGTTACATTCCTTGATCCCTTCTGAGATGCCAACATTTACAGCAGCATGCTTTGTCTCTCTTACTCTCGCTCCACATACAGTACACCTGGACATTATTCATGTAAGGCAAGACAAAATAAGGCAAGATAAAATTGATTCACTGTTTAACGGATTTTCCCCCCAGAAAAGTGAGACGAGCGAGCTAAAGAAATAAAAATACAAAAATGAAATAAAAACATTAAGTGGATAAGAAATAACATGTCACACCCTGACCATAGAGAGCTGTTTATTCTCTGTTGGTTGGGGCGTGATAGTGACTAGGGTGGGTCATCTAGGTGATTCATGGTTTATGTTGGCCTGGTATGGTTCCCAATCAGAGACAGCTGTTTATCGTTGTCTCTGATTGGGGACCATATTTAGCCAGCCATTTCCTCATTGTGCTTTGTGCGATCTTGTCTACAGATAGTTGCCTGTGTGCACACCAGTAGCTTCACGTTTCATTTGTGCTTGTTTTTTTGTTTGGTGAGTTTCTATTAACTAAAGTATGTGGAACTCTACTCACGCTGTGCCGTGGTCCAATCATTTTGACGAGCGTGACATAACAGTACTTTACCACATTGTCCTAGGCTCTTGTGCAGGCTCTAGGTCTAATGTGAGCTTCAAAAGTTATATTAATCAATGAAAAACCTACTCTATTTTTCATTTAAAAAAATGCTACAATGTTGTTATAACCATGAGAAATGAAACACAATGGGAAGTACAACTTGTGACAGTTTCTTTATTCCAGATTTTAAAAAAGTGCAATCCAATCTCGTAATTGAATGTGATGTATAGGGTAATAGAGAATACTAAGTAACATTTTTTTTCTAATTCAAGAATGAATGACAATGAATTACTGTAATCAAATTAAAATGTTGATGCACAATAACGAGTTCATTACCTGAATGCATCTCTATAGCCGAGGCATACAAATATGATTAGGTCTATCATAGACTAGTAGGCCTTGTAGAAAGAGGGTCAATCAAGTTAGGTCTGCAAAATGAACATAGCATTGGAAAAAATACATACATCCAGCCATAGAGTATAACCTTTAATAATAAAAAATTAGAAGCATCAATCTATACAGAGTAAGCTTGACTAAATTCGAGCCCAGAAACTTTGCTCACCGGATACTCCTTCGATTGTCTCATCTGGCTGTCACGAAAAGCCCGCACCTTGGAGACAGTCGATCACATCATTGCGGAGCTGCTGATCTGCTCGAAGTGTGTGCATCCCACTGGCAATGTTTTTCGCTGAACATGCTAGCTGTTCTCGGTGGCGAATCATCACTTCAAACAAATTCCGTCTTGGTGTTTCCGGAAAAATGTAAGTTATGGATCGTAAATCACCATACAACAACATCTCTCCAACTACAGACACCAGTGTCTCAGGTCAGGCAGTTTCTCTTCCCTCAAAAACATATTTTAAGCCCAAGTCCACCGTTTGTCCCATCGTCCAGAATCCCACACTAAATGCATTTGCCAAGAAGGTCAATTTTGATGTGGAGTATCTGTTTAAGGGTAAAATTGACTCCAACCAAACATGACATAATCTTTCTAAGACAGAGAGGGATGCAGTTGAATAATTGTCCAGAAATGAACAGATTTTGGTTAAAAAAGCAGACAAAGGTGGTGCTACAGTAGTGTGGCGTAAAGACAAATATGTGACAGAAGCCTATCGTCAATTAGACAATGATGAATTCTACCAATCTCTTACCTTCAACCCTACAGAGGACCTAAATACTGAATTGAAAGGGATCCTCACAGAAGCTAAGGAGAATGGCTACATTTCAGACAATGAGTTCAAATTTCTTTTCAATGGCAGTCTGGCTTCTTTTTACCTTCTTCCAAAATTCCACAAACATCTTGAAAATTCCCCAGCAGACCAGTCACTAAGTTAGAGATGGGTTCTGTCAGACTTTCATTAACACGAATGACTGGTCTGCCTGGGGGATTTTCAAGATGTTTGTGGATTTTTGGAAGACGTCTTTTCTGATGTCACTCCCAGCCCATCTGGAAGATACCACAGATGTTTTGAACAAAATGAAGGAATTAAACAATATAGGTACAGCTTCCTTTTTAGTCCCCATGGGTGTGGAGTCTCTATACATCACCATTGAGCATGAACAAGGTTTGGCAGCTATGCACCATTTCTTGAGTACCCGGCCTGAGACTGAGATGCCTCCTACAGAATTCATTGTCTCACTGACTGAATGGACTCTTAATCATAACATCTTTATCTTTCAGGACTGTATTAAACAGGTCAAAGGGTGTGCCATGGGAGCTACAGCCCTTCCTATTGTCACGTTCTGACCATAGTTCTTGTTTGTTTTCCTTGTTTTAGTGTTGGTCAGGACGTGAGCTGGGTGGGCATTCTATGTTGTATATCTAGTTTGTCTATTTCTATGTTTGGCCTGATTTGGTTCTCAATCAGAGGCAGGTGTTAGTCATTGTCTCTGATTGGGAACCATATTTAGGTAGCCTTTTTTGTGTTGGGTTTTGTGGGTGATTGTTCCTGTCTTTGTGTTTGTTACACCAGATAGGGCTGTTTCGGTTTTTCATGGTTTTTGTTTTGTATATTGTTCTATTTTCATCTTTCATTAAAGATGTATAGAGATAACCACACTGTATTTTGGTCCGCCTCTCTTTCACCAGAAGAAAACCGTTACACCTATGCTGGTTTTAACTTGGGTAAATGGGAAAATGACTTCATTTTGAATCCTTCTAATATCCATTTCTTTGACTGGATTATATGGTGGGGACACTATATTGATGATGTTTGCCAGTTTTGGTCCAGAATACTAATCTGAGGGCAGACAGCTTTCACCCCAAAAGGCTATAAGAGAATATTCCATATGGCCAATTCCAAAGAGTCAGCAGAATTTGCGATCAGGAAACAGACTACAGTGTCAAATCTGCTGAATTGGGGAATTGCTTGTTGAATTGGGGCTACAGCCTTCAGGTCCTGAAAGATGCAGGTATAAGGGCTGGATTACTTGACAGAGAGAACTTGTTGCGAAGGGGAGAGCCTCGTGATACATCAGAGAGAGTGTATTTTGTTAAAAAATACAGCACTGAAGCAGAGAACATTAAAAGAATCATTAAATCATAATTGGTGAACCATCCAAAGTGATACGCTACTACGCCAAGTATTTTCTGAGCCACCAGTCATAAGCTTTAAGAGATGTCCTACCCTAAATGACAAATTAGTCCACAGTTATCTTCCGGGTGACTCTCAAAAAAAAAAACTTGGCTTGGCTTGCTTTGTTTGCTAATGAGGGGCGTCCCCACGTTTAACCTGGACACATACAGTTGGAGTTTGCGCTGACTTCAGCCATGACTGCATGAGAGAGAAATTAAACATCTGCACGTCACCTACAGGTGTGAGGGTGTGTGTTTCACTGTCCAATCCGGAGCTTGAACATGATCTGAGAGTGTGATCTGAGGCTGTCTGGTCTCTTGCGCATCAACTTGGGAAAGCATCAAGGGAGAGTGGACAGTGCATTATAATGAAAGTAGCACGTGCATTTTTTTTGTGGGGTGTGGAGAAAAGTGAGGCGGGGCATCGGTTCAACTTTGTCCAGCCTAAAGGTCTTTCTTACTCTCGCTCCACAATCAGTACACCTGGACATTGTTTCATGTGGAACAGGAACGATAAGTCTGTGGATATATTGATGGAGGAAAGAGGGACACAGCATTATGACCACCTCTGAGCATTCAGTTTCATGACTTCAGAGAGAGAGGGTCAATTTCAAACCCCTTTCTGACATAATAAAGCCTGTAACGATTTGCATTACTGTTCCTAGATGGCTGAAAGAGACTCACAAACATTGGCTGTTTGTTTGTTTAATCTAATGTATTGTCACTAAAACATTGGAGGACATAGATGATAAAATAGAACAATGCTCTTTGTCTATCTGTAGAACTCAAGGTGTCATCACCTCTGTCACACTTGACCATGAAGCCCAAACAAAAACAGATCGCTTGAAATGTCCTAGTCAGCTGTAGGTTGCAGATAAGCCAGTGATATTTCACAGCTGACAGTAATCAAAGCTGACACACTTAATGCTCTTCTCTCAGCATAAATTTGGAAGAGTGGGGTTACTGAATCTTGAATCTGTAACTCTACCTACATGTATTGTACATATTACTTCAACTAACCGGTGCCCCCGCACATTGACTCTGTACCGGTACCCCCCTGTATATAGTCTCGCTATTATTTTACTGTTGCTTTTTAATTACTTGTAACTTTTATTTCTTACTCTTATCCGTATTTTTAAAACTGCATGGTTGGTTAGGGGCTCGTAAGTAAAGCATTTCCCATTGTATTCGGCCCATATGACTAATAACATTTGATTAGATTTTTGATTTGAGATATGGGGTCAGTCTCTAATGGGGACCACCGATTTGGAGAACTTAGCCTTCCTTCCCCCTTGTATTTTCTTAAACTTGTAGACATCCACAATGTCTAAGTCTGGAGAGGGAGAGGGCAGTGTTGATCCGCTTGGAAGTCTTCTACCCTGAAGTTTCTCCGAAGGAATGGAGAATCTGTTCCTGTTCAACATCTCTGGCCACGCCGGAACGCCATGATGGAATGTCCATTATGATGTATGGCCCAAGACTGTCACGTTGACATTCTTCTGCCTGGTCTTCTGATGCCACAGACTGTAGCAGGCATGTGATGAATGTCTGGCCTACATTTCAGATGCAAGTGCTCCCATAGATTACTGCAACACTTTGGACACTGCACTGGCACAAATGTGTTTTGATGACACCTCATCTTTCTTCTGTCTCAACTCTTTCCCCCCTCCCCCCAATATTCCACGGACCTTTTGACAAATAGGGTAAAAAAAGTATCCAATCAGATTTCCATTTGAGAGAAAGAAGATTGAGAGAGTGAAGGGTTGAAGGGGGATAGACTGAATGCTCCAGGGGTATATTTAGTGACTGTGGACCACACCTGGGTTCAAGACTATTTGAAAAAGTTTCAGATGCTTTCAGGGTTTGCTTTAGGCTGCCTAGGGTGCTGGGTGGACACAATATTAGGGGTTTAATATTAGGTGTTTAATATTAGGTGTTTGATATTAGGTGTTTAATATTAGGTGTTTAATATTAAGGGTTTAATATTAGGTGTTTAATATTAGGTGTTTAATATTAAGGGTTTAATATTAAGGGTTTAATATTAGGGGTTTAATATTAGGGGTTTAATATTAGGTGTTTAATATTAAGGGTTTACTATTAGGTGTTTTATATTAAGGGTTTAAGGTTAGGGGTTTAATATTAGGTGTTTAATATTAGGTGTAAAGAACCATCAGTCTACTCCTGCTGATGTCCTGATGGTCCCCCCCACTCCTACACCCGAGCCGCCCTACTCTGGACACACACACACTAACACTGACACACACACACACACACACACACACACTCTAACACTGACACACACACACACACACACACACACACACACACCTCCACACAGCTGGGAATTATTTGGGCTTTAGCAGAACTTCAGTGGAATAATGAGGGTATTTACCCCTAGGTCATGACCTGAGTTGACCCCTGACCTCTACAAGCCACTGATACCTGATGGGGACTTTGACAGTGACTGGCCCAGACACACAGAGTGCATCCCAAATGTCTTGCTATTCCCTATATAGTGCACTACTTTTGACCAGAGCGCTATGGTCAAAGGTAGTGCACTAGAGAATGGTGTGTCATTTGGTGCCCACAGGTTTGCCAGATCAGTGACCTCCAACCAGCTCTGACTGATTGGAAGAGGATGATTGGATGATTGTTATCCACAGAAGTAGTCACATCTCCTTTTGTTAAACAAGAGTAAGAAGTAAGTTGTAATTAAAAAGCACAGGGACAGACGGAAGTCCGTCCGAGACGAAGAAAGAGAGAGGCTGGAACACTCTCTCCTCTCTGCTGTTCTGCGGTTTGCCTTAAAGAATAGCCATTGACTTCTCATAAACGACAGACTTATTACCGCTGCTACTGTTTTCCATTTATTATAACTATTTTGCCACCTCGACTTAATCCACGTTCCACATCAGCAAGAAACACTCCATGAAGATTGCATGTTCGTGGGTTTCTGTTACCCCGAATGCCCTTTGAGCTAACTGAATAGTCAATATGATAATTGAGTGTTGTTGTTTTTAATGGAAGTTTGATTTTTTTAATCAGTTTGTCTCTTTCATTACAGTTTTTCTCAATTGCTAAAACACAATTTCTGAAAATTTGTTCCATTTCCTGAAAACATTAAAGCACTACTTTACTTAACCTCTGACTCCTCTCGCAAAATGAAACATTCGCCTCAAAACAGTTTTACCTGTGTTCAAAATCAAACACTGCTCTCAAATCATAAACAAAGTGATCAAAATGATGTACACTCTCAAGCAGTCAGTAAACAAAACACCGAAAAATGGAAAACACATAGTTAAAAACATACAATTCTCAGGGAGAAGTAAATTGTTAATCTAAAAAAATATTCATATTTTTCCGTTATTGTCTTTTGATGAACGAAAACATGTTCTATCATAGTAGCTCAAAATTTATCAGAAATTACTACTCTGCTTTGCTCTTTGCAATTTTGTTTTTTGTTCTTCCTCCTCCTTGTACCCCTATTTTTACAGTACTGTACCCTGCATCTCACAAACTTCTCTCTGTGATACTGTAATTCTTGTTCTTTGTTGATATGAACCTGCAACCAGTCAAAATCTGTTGAGCAGTCAGTACTGTTAATAAATGGAAAGCACAATGTTCAGGGCCATACAATTTGTCCATTGTACAGTATACAGCCTACAATGCACTATACTACAGTATACCATACTAAAAGGGACAAAAATCAAAGGAGTAAACATGTGATCAATGTGCTTCTTCTTGTCTTTGGGCTGGGTCAGGCCAGAGCACTTCGTCGACATCACAAGAAATATTGTCCCTCCTGAGGCAACGGGGGAAGAAGCCTCTTTTGTGCCTTGTCCAGCTCTGACATGATTCCTCACCTATATCACCACAGGCTAAATCCATGGCTTGCAGCAGATTTACTCTGGTGTAGGGTTGTCTATCATACACTTTCCATCTCCAAGAGGAGAAAAACTCCTCAATCGGATTCAGGAAAGGCGAGTATGGAGCAAGGTACAAGTTCATATACTGCCCATTGATGTTAAACCATTCCCTTACCTGAGCAGCTCGGTGGAAACTGACATTGTCCCACACTATCACATAGGTGGGAATGGGATTCTCATTTAGCTCTTGACCCTGCTGCTCTTGAACCTGCTGCTCAAATAAAATATCTCTTAGATTGGCAATAAATCTTAGAAGGTGCTGGGTGTCATGTGGCCCGAGTGTAACATGGTGATGTAGAACACCATGGTTGCTGATAGCAGCACAGATTGTGACATTGCCACCTCGTTGACCAGGGACTTCAACAATGGCCTACTGTCCAATCATGTTTCGGCCTCTCCTTCTCCTCTTTGTTAGATTGAAGCCTGCTTCATCGACAAAGATGAACTCATGGGGTCTGTCCAAGGATTCCAAGTCAAATATTGTCTGTGTAGAAATACAATATACTGTATGTAGGATTTTGTAAGTCGTACAGAGACACTGCTATACTGTAGAGTACATTTAGGCTTCTGTTTCACATACACTGATTCACATGTATGTACTGAAGAGTAATGTCATTCACATAGTATGTGTAAGTACTGTAGACAATCTGGATTACAGTAAATGTTTCTGAATGTACACTTACTTGCACATACTGAGCTCGCAGTTCTTTCACCCTTGGTGAGTTGCGCTCAAAAGGTACTCTGTATACTTGTTTCATTCACATCCTGTTACGATGGAGGACACGGTCAGTTGTGGAAATGCTCACACTGTCGATTGTGGAAGTGTGTGTTGTCTTGGTCTACAATTTTGTTTCTGGTGTCCTTTGACAGCTCTTTGGTCTTGGCCATAGTGGAGTTTGGAGTGTGACTGTTTGAGGTTGTGGACAGGTGTCTTTTATACTGATAACAAGTTCAAACAGCTGCCATTAATACAGGTAACGAGTGGAGGACAGAGGAGCCTCTTAAAGAATAAGTTACAGGTCTGTGAGAGCCAGAAATCTTGCTTGTTTGTAGGTGACCAAATACTTATTTTCCACCATAATTTTCAAATAAATTCATTAAAAATCCTACAATGTGATTTTCTGGATTGTTTTTCCTAATTTTGTCTGACATAGTTGAAGTGTACCAATGATGAAAATTACAGGCCTCTCTCATCTTTTTAAGTGGGAGAACTTGCACAATTGGTGGCTGACTAAATACTTTTTTGCCCCAATGTATATATCAACGAACTGGCGAGGGCACTAGAACAGTCTGCAGCACCTAGCCTCAGCAAACTAGAATCTAAATTCAAATGTCTACTGTTTGCTCATGATTTGCTGTGTCTGTCCCCAGCCAAGGAGTGCCTAAAGCAGCACAGAGATATTTTGCACAGATTCTGTCATACCTAGGCCCTAACAGTAAATCTCAGTATGAGAAAAATAATGGTATTCCAAAAATGGTCAAAATCAAATCAAAATCAAATTTATTTATAAATCCCTTAATACATCAGCCGATGTCACAAAGTGCTATACAGAAACCCAGCCTAAAACTCCAAAGAGCAAGCAATGCAGATGTAGAAGCACAGTGGCTAGGAAAAACTCAGTAGAAAGGCCAGAACCTAGGGAGAAACCTAGAGAGGAACCAGTTTGAGGGGTAGCCAGTCCTCTTCTGGCTGTGCCGGGTCGAGATTATAACAGTACATGGCCAAGATGTTCAAACATTCATAGATGACCAGCAGGGTCAAATAATAATAATACCAGTGGTTGTAGAGGGTGCAACAGGTCAGCACCTCAGGAGTAAATGTCAGTTGGCTTTTCATAGCCGACCAGTTGCCAGGACCACGAAAACAAAATTCCATCTCGACACCATGCCCTAGAGAACACAAAAAATGATACATACCTCGGCCTAAACATCAGCGCCACATGTAACTACCACAAAGCTGTGAACGATCTGGGAGACAAGACCAGAAGGGCATTCTATGCCATCAAAAGGAACATAACATTCAACATACCAATTAGGATCTGGCTAAAAATACTTGAATCAGTTATAGAACCCACTGCCCTTTATGGTTGTGAGGTCTGGGTTCCGCTCACCTCTCTGAAATGTTTTGCCGTCTAAATTTCCCTTACTTCACAACCACCCCAACACCCCCTGAGATTGACTGGACCGCAAAACCAGAAGTTACAATCATCCATTTTCCACACCCTGATATCTCTCAGTAGCTGCATAACCCTTTTTAATTGAAGTGAGTTTTACTATTCGATTATGAATGCATGACAGGAGGTAGGTCTGGTAAGAATAATGGCATAAATCTAGAGCCTCACTGATTTCACGAGACAGGCTGTAAATTTGTTTTGAATTATGTCCACTGCTTGTGGCACTCTCTTGGCCAGACAACCAAACCCTGCCTGAGAGGAAACGTTTTGTGATGAAGCCTTGAACAAACTCCACTAAGTTTCTTAGGACTAGTTTTTATATCTAAAAAGTAACCAGAGGTTAATAATGCATGCCACACATGAATAACTGGTGACTGCACAGGGAGAGCATAAATGTATTTTAATCACACTGCTTCCATTGGAGGCATGTAAAAGAGAGTAGATAGTAGATGTTTTCATTGATCCACCTGTACCCGAAAACCCGAGACCCGATCTGGGACCCGAGGGGTTCCGGATCCAGAATTCTAAGAAATGTCACAGGTCTGGGCCGGATCTGATTGTCACAGGTCTCTGGTATGTGTAATTTGAACTTTGTCCAGAATGTCCATACAGATCTTAACAGACTACTGCAGTAGAGAGAGAGATGTTAAAATTGATCCTGCTGCTCTTGCATTGAGTGACAGTGGAACATGGCGCGTTTAGCTTGTTGTTGGCCAATCAGAAGACATCAACGAGGCAATAGGCTACAGTCATAGAGCCTTCGTGTGGCAAAAGTTAGTAGGTATCTAATCAATGGAAGATGGAATGATAATGACAGAATTAAAAGTGAATTTCTACGGTATTGGTGACACTAAACTGGACGGTTGTTGCTAACGTGCGTGCCAATGTGACTAGAATGACATTGTAACAGCCAACTTTCCAGGACATAGACATACGGGCAGAAAGCTTAAATTCTTGAATTCTAAATGTACTGTCCAATTTACTGTAGCTATTACAGTGAAAAATACCATACTCTTGTTTGAGGAGAGTGCACAACAACAACAATACCATGCTCTTGTTTGAGGAGAGTGCACAACAACAACAATACCATGCTCTTGTTTGAGGAGAGTGCACAACAACAACAATACCATGCTCTTGTTTGAGGAGAGTGCACAACAACAACAATACCATGCTCTTGTTTGAGGAGAGTGCACAACAACAACAATACCATGCTCTTGTTTGAGGAGAGTGCACAACAACAACAATACCATGCTCTTGTTTGAGGAGAGTGCACACCAACAACAATACCATGCTCTTGTTTGAGGAGAGTGCACAACAACAACAATACCATGCTCTTGTTTGAGGAGAGTGCACAACAACAATACCATGCTCTTGTTTGAGGAGAGTGCACATACCATGCTCTTGTTTGAGGAGAGTGCACAACAACAACAATACCATGCTCTTGTTTGAGGAGAGTGCACAACAACAACAATACCATGCTCTTGTTTGAGGAGAGTGCACAACAACAACAATACCATGCTCTTGTTTGAGGAGAGTGCACAACAACAACAATACCATGCTCTTGTTTGAGGAGAGTGCACAACAACAACGCTTTTATCACTGCAACTGGTTTGATACATTCACCTCTGAAGGAAAATAATGTACTTACATTCAATAATCTTGCTCTGATTTGTCATCCTGAGGGTCCCAGAGATAGAAGGTAGCATTGTTTAGTTTGATAAAATGTATTTTTATATTCAAATGTAGGAACTGGGTTCACAGTTTGAACCCCTGCTGTCTCTAAATTGCGCCTAAACTCCTATCTGATTAGATGGCCTTTCTTTTGCATTTCAAAGATGATGGATTTCTTTTTTGAAAATGCATGTTTTTTTCTTTATATTTTCTTTTACCAGCTCTAATGTGTTATATTCTCCTACATTGATTACACATTTCCACAAACGTCAAAGTGTTTCCTTTCAAATGGTATCAAGCATATGCATATCCTTGCTTCAGGTCCTGAGCTACAGGCATTAATTTGGGTAGTCATTTTAGGCAAAAATTGAAAAAAAGGGTACGATCCTTAATAGTAAAGAAGGATAGGCTACAACGACCAAGACCCGACATAACACAGGCATGATGACAAACATTAGTGAAAAACCAAAATGTTCAACAAAAGAATCTTGCCTAGAGAAGTACTGAGATTATAGAGTTGGACTTTGAAGTCAACAACGCCATCATCCAAGATTGTGGGCACACCCCATCTACATAGCGGGAGGTATCTGCATTCGCTATGAATGCCGGAGTTTGTGGTTCACTATGAGCAGATGAATACACCGGAAGTCGAAACTTCCCGATTTTACCAGTGAAATGAAAATGCCTTCATTATAGCTTGTGGTTTGGAGAATTTTTATGTTTATGTTAAAATGTCAATTTAATATTCTGAAAGGAGTTGTTGTTTATTTGTCAATGTAGGATGAGAAAGAGCATGCTACACTGCAGCCTCAATTAGCCTAGGTATCCAACATTAGCTAGCTCAACTAGCTTTTCCTGGTTTGAAGCAGTCAAGACAGGCACTACGTAATCATATTGGATGATAAATAACCTAGCTATGGCAGCTATTAGTCTACTATAGAGCGAATCAGCTTAGTTATTTGCGGTCTCTCCTCTCCCCCGTTCCTCCTCCCTGCTCCCTCTGTCACTCCCTCACTGTACGGCACCTCCGCTGCCTCTCTCCCTCATCTCGCGCTTTATCATCCTGGTTAATAATGTATCTTAAAAAAATGACTTTTCTGCTGTTTCTCTCACTCGGATTGGATCCGGCCAGGTCTATAAGGAACGGGTCTCGTTGTCCTTGGGTCCTTTCAGGAACAGGTGTCTATATTTAAAAGAATATATATGCATATTCGGTCCGGGTGGGAAAGTTACAGGTCCATTTCGGAATGTGTCCAATTTTTGGACCCATGAAGATCTGTAGTAGGTAGCAATGTCATGGTTATCTTTCTGATCGTATGCTAGTCTCATTCAACAGGTATACAAGCCTGGTATATGAGGCTAGGATTATGTAAACAGCAAAAGTGTTTTCTTATGAGACAGCTATTTTTTCTCTAGTCATGAGATGATCTTCTGAGTTATGCCAAATGCCAGCAGACTATATTGTAGGTTATCCCATGTTCAGTTGCCCCAACAATGGATGACTGATAATAGGCTACTGTACCAGAGGTGGTGGGGACAGCATTTGTGTTGGCCATCACTGCGGCTTCAGAATCCCTAACGTTGTGCCTGCATGGGATATTTAAGACCACTGTCTACATGTCTAGGTGGGACACCAGGCCATCTGTGGTCAACCAGGGATGGGATCTCTACTGGTACTTAAATTGACTTAGAGGACAGGACAGTCCAAGCACAATAACCAGTACGGTTTGGCCTCATTAAACATGTCTGTCAGTCACACTATGATTCTTGGGGTTGGGTATGAGGTGATGGTGTGTACATGTCTTAGAGGAGGAAAATGACAATATACAGACAGACATCCCCAAATAATTCCTCTTTAATTACGCCACTCGTCATGTTCTTCCACTTGACATCTTCCTCCATTCATCTCCTGTTCTTCAGAAAGAGAAAAAAGGTAGATTAATTATATTCATTCAGAAAGGAATGTTTTTCACAGAGAAATGGAGCTGCATACTGTATGTAATACCAAACTATGTTGGAGTTGTTGTCCTAGCTGAGATGGAGGTAGAATGTTGCTCTTGATGCACTTGAATGGACTTCTGCCAATACACTTGAAGTATTGGAAGAAAACAGAGCTGATAGAGCTGATGATTGACCACGGTACTGTGCTCTGGGCGAGAAGTGTTGTCAATGATCGACTTAACGTTCTCCCTCCATCAAATTGTCCATTCAAAATAATTCCACTTAATCTCTACAGACAGACAGTCTCTTACCAACACCAAAGACTTCTTCTGAATTGTGCAAATTACAAATTGCACTGTCTGCATCACAGAAGAACCAAAGAATGTGGGCAAAACAACTCAGATTGTAAAATAAAATGTACAGTACCACAGGTTCCATTCTGCATGGTAAAATGATTTGCCCTCATCAGAAACATATGTGGCAGATCCCCCCTTCCCTCCCATGTAATTTTTATTCAGACATTTGGAACAACACAAATAAATAATCACAACATTTAGAACTACTGTATATAATTACAAAAATATATACAACAATAAGACTCTTAAAGATCAAAAAGAAGTACAAATAAAAAAGAGAATCCAAATATTACACTATTGCCCTATTGCTAACAAAAAACACACAAATCCTATATCACACAAATAGAATAACACACTTACAAAGAAGATAATCTGATTATTACACTATTGCACTTCAAACAAGAAACACACAAACTAAATTGCCATCTAAACCCTGACCTTTCTTGCCTTCCTTGATGCAAAGTCATTAATTACATCATCATAAGAAAATCTGCCCAGCAATTGCATGGTTAATACTGATAACAGCAAGGCTACTAAGGCGTTCCTGTGACATGGTGGACCTCAGGTAGGATTTGATGAGCTTCAGCTCTGAAAAGCTCCTCTGCTTCAGCTACGGTCACTGGAAGAGTAAGACAAATTCCCGAGAGCAGTCCACAAATTTGGATACATTTCTGAGAGCTCCCTTTCGTGTATAAATTTCAGCACCTCAAGCAGACTCATGGTCTTTGATGGCAAGTCAGGCAAGTTCTTCAGATCCTGTGCAAGCTCTCTGTCTTCCTTGTCTGAGTGTTCTTTATAGTGCAGTCTCATACTAAGGGCCTCACATTGTTCTGTCAGCTCCTCATTTGAGAGACTTTGGAAGGTTGACAGCACTCTAAATTTCTCTCCCACATTTTCCAATGTGGAAAATCTTTCCTGAAGGGCTGAGGTTGCAGCATTAACAACGACATTGAAACATGTCACTTCCAGCTTCTTCAGGGCATCACTCAAAGGCTTATCAAATGATTCATATGAAAAGTGAGACTTTGTGGACCTCAGCTTTTTGTTGTTTCATCACTCACCAAGGTCTTCCTGAAATACTGGTGGTGGTAACTTCTTCCATCACTCTCATTCATTGGGAAAACAAAGTCAGTCAGGTGGTACCTCACTTGGTCCTCTGCAAACTAGTTGTGTCTGAATTCTGTCAGTCAGAACTGAAGGCCAGTCAGCAGGGTCATTAGACTGTGGTTCAACCTCAGCAGCAGGGTCTGTAGACAGTGGTTCATCCTCAGCAGCAGGATTTGGTGGGATGCTGCTACAGGCATTTCTAATGGAGAGCACATTAGTTTCCACAAGTTATTCACATTATTTATAGTGGTGGAACATCCCACATCAGGGTCTGTAGAAAAACTAACCTGTCTCACGACGGTCTAAACCCAGCTCACGTTCCCTATTAGTGGGTGAACAATCAAACGCTTGGTGAATTCTGCTTCACAATGATAGGAAGAGCCGACATCGAAGGATCAAAAAGCGACATTGCTATGAACGCTTGGCCAGTAATAGCCAGTAATAATAAAATCATCATTGTTACCTACAATTTGGAATATTAAAACTTTATTTATGTATTTATGTATGGAAATTATGTATTTTGTTTATAAACATATGTGTGTAGCCACACACACACACACATGTACACGTGCGCACAGACACACTTGAAGAATATAGAATATAGATGTATTTTAAGTTAACCTACAGCATTGGAAATTCATCTTACTGAGCTCAGGACCTAGTCAATACAATCACAGAAAACCTTTATGATGTCACCTCAATGAAAGTGAACCAAATCAATAACGTGCTAGTTAGGTTGTAATAGTTTTGCTGCAGGCTGCACACATTATCATGATGAAACTGTGTGAAATTATATCCAATGTTATGTAAGCTAGTTGGACAGAAAACTGAATATTGTCGCCCTATGTGTAATAGCATAGCAAGCAACATACCAACGTAGACTAACAAACATAAGTGTTAATGCCTATTTCATTACATGCATAATATATTACACTTTTCTTCTCTTCTTCTTTCCTCTTCTTCCTAAACTGGGCACCTGATGGCTTAGACTTTGTCTCATCCATTTGTGTTGATTTGGCACTAGAGCATTATACATTACCCATCCCCCAACACTGTCAACCAAGAGTCAAGACTACATTACCCATCCCCCAACACTGTCAACCAAGAGTCAAGACTACATTACCCATCCCCCAACACTGTCAACCAAGAGTCAAGACTACATTACCCATCCCCCAACACTGTCAACCAAGAGTCAAGACTACATTACCCATCCCCCAACACTGTCAACCAAGAGTCAAGACTACATTACCCATCCCCCAACACTGTCAACCAAGAGTCAAGACTACATTACCCATCCCCCAACACTGTCAACCAAGAGTCAAGACTAAACCAATTCACTTTGATGGTGTGCAGACTGGTTTTTATATTATTCTTAACGATTTCAAACAAACCAGAAAAAAGGCAACAATATGTCTGTGAAACTATATATTCACAGTATTATGAATGAATTGTGGTTTATTTGGTAGCATTTTGTAGTGTGACTGATTTTACTAATTGCATTAGTACTGTACAAAGTTAGAGGTACGCTATTTGATAGATTCCCCCACTCCCCCTACCTCGGGTTCCCAGTTGGGAGAACTGAGGTCAACCTACCCCCGCCCGCCTCCCCATCTCAGTAGCCTGCCTAGCTCCCAAACTAGAATCAGGGTGCCCACTCCAACAAGGTTAATTGACCCACAGTCCCACACGGTGACATGATATCATTGACGTGACGTGCAAATGAGCGATAGACAACTGATCGCGCAACTGTCACCATTCCAATCTTTTTTGTGCGGGCGCCCCGTGCCGTCCCCGGCAAGATGCCGCTGTGGGCGCCTGCCCGTGTAGTGTTTCTGTACGTCCCTCGGTGTGTAGGGTGCTGTTGAGTTGGAACCTGACCCTGGCGTTATTATTGGAGTGATGTAGCAGGAGCTGATAGCTCATCTCATTGGCTGTGATCCAGTGTAACTGGTCTGCCTCTGTGGCTCTGTGACAGCCCTGGGTTCAAGTACTACTACTGTCTCTGTGGCTCTGTGGCAGCCCTGGGTTCAAACACTACTACTGTCTCTGTGGCTCTGTGGCAGCCCTGGGTTCAAGTACTACTACTGTCTCTGTGGCTCTGTGGCAGCCCTGGGTTCAAACACTACTACTGTCTCTGGCTCTGTGACAGCCCTGGGTTCAAACACTACTACTGTCTCTGTGGCTCTGTGGCAGCCCTGGCCTCCAACACTACTACTGTCTCTTTGGCTTTGTGACAGCCCTGGGTTCAAGTACTACTACTGTCTCTGTGGCTCTGTGACAGCCCTGGGTTCAAACACTACTACTGTCTCTGTGGCTCTGTGGCAGCCCTGGCCTCCAACACTACTACTGTCTCTGTGGCTCTGTGACAGCCCTGGCCTCCAACACTACTACTGTCTCTGTGGCTCTGACAGCCCTGGCCTCCAACACTACTACTGTCTCTGTGGCTCTGTGACAGCCCTGGGCTCAAGTACTACTACTGTCTCTGTGGCTCTGTGACAGCCCTGGGTTCAAACACTACTACTGTCTCTGTGGCTCTGTGACAGCCCTGGGTTCAAAAACTACTACTGTCTTTGTGGCTCTGTGGCAGCCCTGGCCTCCAACACTACTACTGTCTCTGTGGCTCTGTGACAGCCCTGGCCTCCAACACTACTACTGTCTCTGTGGCTCTGTGGCAGCCCTGGGTTCAAACACTACTACTGCCTCTGTGGCTCTGTGACAGCCCTGGGTTCAAACACTACTACTGCCTCTGTGGCTCTGTGACAGCCCTGGGTTCAAACACTACTACTGTCTCTGTGGCTCTGTGGCAGCCCTGGGTTCAAACACTACTACTGTCTCTGTGGCTCTGTGGCAGCCCTGGGTTCAAACACTACTACTGTCTCTGTGGCTCTGTGACAGCCCTGGGTTCAAACACTACTACTGTCTCTGTGGCTCTGTGACAGCCCTGGGTTCAAACACTACTACTGTCTCTGTGGCTCTGTGGCAGCCCTGGGTTCAAACACTACTACTGTCTCTGTGGCTCTGTGACAGCCCTGGGTTCAAACACTACTACTGCCTCTGTGGCTCTGTGGCAGCCCTGGGTTCAAACACTACTACTGCCTCTGTGGCTCTGTGGCAGCCCTGGGTTCAAACACTACTTCCAACACTACTACTGGCTCTGTGGCTCTGTGGCAGCCCTGGCCTCCAACACTACTACTGGCTTTGTGGCTCTGTGGCAGCCCTGGCCTCCAACACTACTACTGTCTCTGTGGCTCTGTGGCAGCTCTGGCCTCCAACACTACTTCCAACACTACAACTGTCTCTGTGGCAGCCCTGGCCTCAAACACTACTACTGTGTCTGTGGCAGCCCTGGGTTCCAACACTACTACTGTCTCTGTGGCAGCCCTGGCCCCCAACACTACTACTGTCTCTGTGGCAGCCCTGGCCTCCAACACTACTACTGTCTCTGTGGCAAGCCCTGGCCTCCAACACTACTCCTGTCTCTGTGGCTCTGTGGCAGCCCTGGCCTCCAACACTACTACTGTCTCTGTGGCTCTGTGGCAGCCCTGGCCTCCAACACTACTACTGTCTCTGTGGCTCTGTGGCAGCCTTGGCCTCCAACACTACTTCCAACACTACAACTGTCTCTGTGGCAGCCCTGGCCTCAAACACTACTACTGTGTCTGTGGCAGCCCTAGTAGTAACACTACTACTGTCTCTGTGGCTCTGTGGCAGCCTTGGCCTCCAACACTACTTCCAACACTACAACTGTCTCTGTGGCAGCCCTGGCCTCAAACACTACTACTGTGTCTGTGGCAGCCCTGGGTTCCAACACTACTACTGTCTCTGTGGCAGCCCTGGCCCCCAACACTACTACTGTCTCTGTGGCAGCCCTGGCCTCCAACACTACTACTGTCTCTGTGGCAAGCCCTGGCCTCCAACACTACTCCTGTCTCTGTGGCTCTGTGGCAGCCCTGGCCTCCAACACTACTACTGTCTCTGTGGCTCTGTGGCAGCCCTGGCCTCCAACACTACTACTGTCTCTGTGGCAGCCCTGGGTTCCAACACTACTACTGGCTCTTTGGAAGCCCTGGGTTCCAACACTACTACTGTCTCTGTGGCTCTGTGGCAGCCCTGGCCTCCAACACTACTACTGTCTCTGTGGCAGCCCTGGCCTCCAACACTACTACCTCCTCGGTGGCAGCCCTGGGTTCCAACACTACTACTGTCTCTGTGGCTCTGTAGCAGCCCTGGGTTCAAACACTACTACTGTCTCTGTGACAGCCCTGGGTTCAAAACACTACTACTGCCTCTGTGGCTCTGTGGCAGCCCTGGGTTCAAACACTACTACTGCCTCTGTGGCTCTGTGGCAGCCCTGGGTTCAAACACTACTTCCAACACTACTACTGGCTCTGTGGCTCTGTGGCAGCCCTGGCCTCCAACACTACTACTGTCTCTGTGGCTCTGTGGCAGCTCTGACCTCCAACACTACTACTGTCTCTGTGGCAGCCTTGGCCTCCAACACTACTTCCAACACTACAACTGTCTCTGTGTCAGCCCTGGCCTCAAACACTACTACTGTGTCTGTGGCAGCCCTGGGTTCCAACACTACTACTGTCTCTGTGGCAAGCCCTGGCCTCCAACACTACTCCTGTCTCTGTGGCTCTGTGGCAGCCCTGGCCTCAAACACTACTACTGTCTCTGTGGCTCTGTGGCAGCCCTGGCCTCCAACACTACTACTGTCTCTGTGGCAGCCCTGGGTTCCAACACTACTACTGGCTCTGTGGAAGCCCTGGGTTCCAACACTACTACTGTCTCTGTGGCTCTGTGGCAGCCCTGGACTCCAACACTACTACTGTCTCTGTGGCATCCCTGGCCTCCAACACTACTACCTCCTCGGTGGCAGCCCTGGGTTCCAACACTACTACTGCCTCTGTGGCTCTGTGGCAGCCCTGGCCTCCAACACTACTACTGTCTCTGTGGCAGCCCTGTCCTCCAACACTACTCCTGTCTCAGTGGCAGCCCTGGGTTCCAACACTACTACTGGCTCTGTGACAGTCCTGGGTTCCAACACTACTACTGGCTCTGTGGCTCTGTGGCAGCCCTGGCCTCCAACACTACTACTGTCTCTGTGGCAGCCCTGGGTTCCAACACTACTACTGGCTCTGTGGCAGCCCTGGCCTCCAACACTACTACTGGCTCTGTGGCAGCCCTGGCCTCCAACACTACTACTGTCTCTGTGGCAGCCCTGGCCTCCAACACTACTACTGGCTCTGTGGCTCTGTGGCAGCCCTGGCCTCCAACACTAATACTGTCTCTGTGGCAGCCCTGTCCTCCAACACTACTACTGGCTCTGTGGCAGCCCTGGGTTCAAACACTATTTGACATATTTCAAATACGTTTGATCTAGTCTTCCTGTAGTGCCAGGTGGGCGGGGTTTGCACTGCTAAAATGTTTCTATTGGTTCATTAAAGGCAGATTTCAACTGGTATTTGAACCCAGGCCTGCTTTGTAGAGCCTCTAAAAGACAGGGGCAGGTGTGTGATAGATCCAGGCGTTAGGGGATGGCTGAGACCCCCCAGAGATGACAGCTTCTTGGCCTGTCCTATGGTCTGATTAGGGGCCCGGTTGGCAGTCCATGCTGCCTGTTACTCCGTACCCCTCCATCGACTCCCACAACCACCCTCCAACCCCCCTCCTTTCATGTGTGGAACTGGAGACAGGGTCAGCCAGCACTTACACTGCCAATTTCATTTCTCTGATTTAGCAAGCTTTTTTTACAGGGAGATGCAGAAAATACAACGACTGGGCTGGAGAGACGGAGGGGCAACTGGCAGTTGAAAGGCTGAGAGTGGACAGGGTTAGGCTGGGATGAGTGTCAAGTCAAGGGTGGCCAAAGCGTGGAAGGGAGGGTGGGGAAAGGTGGTCCTTAAGTCTCAGATTCAGAAACAAGTGCCATCATTGTCATCACCTTGTTGTGATTTCATCTCATCTCTCGCCGCCACTATAGCAGGCAGTATCTGGCTGTTGGGTTACAGAGGGGCCTACCTCAAATGTTTTTCATGGGAATCCACTGACAGAGGCCTGTGGAGGACCATTCTCCACCACCAGGCAGGGATGAGTATTCTGGTCATTTATGAGCAGTGATGAGTGGGTATTTATATGAATATATTGTGTTCGCAGGGCAGAGGGACATTTAATAGTTATCTATGAATAGTATCAGAGGCTCTCAAACCGACAAGGAAGTTAATATCATGTCTTAATATAGTATAATGTTTATGTGTTTTATATCGGCCCTACGCCAGCTGGTTCTTCCTCCTGATGAGATGGCACTGTCATTCTCAGTGTCTACTTTCACAATGTGCTGCTACTTCTGTAATTATCATTATCTAACCAGAAAAAAATCGACCACACTGCAGATTTAGCAAGAAAAAACAAACCCGTATTTGACTTTGATAGTAATGGCTCTTGTCTCATAGCCATCCCGTTTAGTTAGTCTCCCATCAGCATTTCTAGATGACTGGCACGGTGCCTGCCTGTGATGTGGTGTGGGCTATATCCTAAATGGCACACTATTCCCTACATAGTGATCTACTTTTAACCAGCGCCCTATGGTAGTGCACTATTAGGGAATAGGGTGCCATTTAGGACCCAGATGTGATGTGTCTGATCAGTTTTAATGGCAGTCCTCTCAGTAGTAACATGTCTAGTCAGGGGGTAATGATGGAGTTCTGAGCAGATCAGAGAGCTGTTAGACCTAATGATGAAGTGTTGGCAGGTTAACAGGGTCTGCCTTCGAAATGGCTCCCTATTCCCTACATAGCCCCATTGGGCTCTGGTTAAAAGTAGTGCACTATAACAGGGAATAGGGTACCATTTGGGACACAGTCAGGGTCTACAACCAAGAGACGTGGCTAATTTCACTTGGGGAGGGAAGGTCTCGTAAAACACAAGAAGGGTGGAAAGAAACCAGAAACCCCATCAAGATTAGATATACCCATCAACCTTTTACTGTAAACCATTAATGTTATGGACAAATGTGGGGTGACGTTCTGCTTCAAACAGACTTCAACTCTCTCTGTGTAACTCAACACTTCTGGCCGGTAGATTCAGTAAGTCATCCAGTCATTTTCCTGTTAACTCTGAGAGCTGACAAGGAGACATGAGATTGTGTTTGATCCAAGTGTCACTTCATTTTAGAGGTTGAGAGTGATGTGACGTGCCAGCAAGCTCACGATGCAGGGGTAATCCTGGGGTTTTGGTTGAAAGCCCCCACACATATCATTGTCCTTCCTCATCCAGATGTTTTACAGGTATGGGATTGTAAATTAGTGGGAAGATGTGAGTTGTCAGTGTGATAATCAGGATATTATTTATTTATATTCCACACTGATTCATCCATTTCAGTTTTCCAGATACAAGAAGATAGAAAGATTTTGGAGAAACTTACTGAAAATACCTAATAAAGATATTGTACTCTAATCATACATTATAATGGTTTCAATTCTGTCATTTGACTACAGGTGAAGACTTGACTGAGATGTGGTTGTCCCACCTAGCTATCTTAAAATGAATGCACTAGCTAATAGCGGCTCTGGATAAGAGCGTCTGCTAAATTACTCAAATATCAAATGACTCCAGAACGCACGCACGTGCTATTAATGTTCAAGAATCCAGACAGGAAGGACCAGAACTAATGCCACAGAGGGCCCGTTACCATGCCGTTACCTAGCTGACCCAAGACAGCTGCCAGGGTACCCTAGCAACCCCTAGCAACAAGTGGCATCTGACAGCGTCAAACCCACTAAGGTCAGGAGCACCGGTGGGAAAGTGACATCACAGCCCATATTGCCCAGCGTGCTTTACCACTATGGTGCCCTTAACCACGCAACCTGGCGTGATGGCGGAGATCAAAGGGACCATGTGACACCAGCCGCTGTCGCCACACACAGCTCCTGCAGTTTTGTGCCCTTTCAGACACAGGGCAGCTTGGGCAGAGGAGAGTCATAATAACAGCTCTGTATTGAAGTGGTGTTCTCTGTGGATCTACAAAGAGTCTCTCTGGGCCCCAAAGCGTGACATGCATTGAAATCGTTCACCTCATTAAAATAAGTGTTGTAAACAACATGATTAATATAATGAAGTATTATGTTTTATGACATGCGTAGTAGGACTCCAAAATGGATGACAATTCAAGACATTGAGAGTGAACAACTAAGCAAAATGCCTCGCGGGGATGCACACTATGCCACAGTTTATAGTGAACTATAAGTTAACTACAGATGTGCCAAGTAAATAATCTCCAGTTCATTGCTCCAGCTATGCATTTGGTTTGCTAACTTGTTAACTATGTGGCTAGATGGCAAGATCAAGCTAGTCTATGTTCTTTTTTCTATGTTGTGTTTATGTGTTTGGCCTGGTATGGTTCTCAATCAGAGGCAGGTGTCGTTCGTTGTCTCTGATTGAGAATCATACTTAGGTAGCCTTTTCCCACCTGTGTTTTGTGGGTGATTGTTTTCTGTTTAGGTTGTTTCCCTCCTGAACACCTTGCATGACAATATGTTTCAGCCAAACTCACATTGTAGCTTTCGGTTTCTCTGTTTGTCATTTTGTTTGAGTGTTTTTTGTGATTAAATATGAACAATTTCCACGCTGCGCTTTGGTCTCATTCCAACGACGATTGTCACACACACACACACACACACACACAGAGTGAGTTAAACTCCCATTACCGTCACAATGTCACAGGAATGGAGGAACGATGTCTAAAGTAAAAGCATTTTGTTGGCTGCTTGCACAGATGGGTTCATTCCAGTGTTTTGGTCAATTTTATGTTTCTGACTTGAGGCCCTGTTTTTGCATCTTAATATTTGTCTTACGTGTTTTTTTAGCGTTAACTATTTCTGAAGTACCAGTGTTTGGCGACTTCCAGTTTTTCCCAATGGTTAACACACGTTTGCTGAAACTACATCTCAGGTACTCAAAACTCTGAACACAAAACAGTTAGCCAATTTCCCCTAATCCCAAAGACTTGCAAAATGAAACACACCAATCAAAATCATGTACTCCCTGCTCAGAATGAAACTCTGCCTACAAATGAGACACACACACGTCAAATGACTCTAACTTAGTGACAACCGATATATTTTGCATATGCAAAGGAAAAAAATAGGCCTATTTGTACTACTGTACTGTACGTTAGATCAATTGTACAGAACAGATAAAGAAACGGTCAAAATACAGTAAAATCAAAATGATGAGTCAAAAAACAAATACACCATTGCGAAAACAAAATCAGTCATATCAGTTGTTCTGGCCTTGGTCAAACAGAGGGAGAAATATCTTCTGGCATGCCACATCCACCCCTGACAGACTGGAATGTCATCACAGGCCTCCTCCTTTGCCTGGAGAACGGCCATATGTTCATGGGGTTTGCAATCATACACCTCTCACCACCATGCTGAAAACAACTCCTGATTGAGGTTGAGAAATGGGGAATATGGTGGGAGATAAAGAATTGTATACCTGGGGTGGTCATGGAAGCATTTCCGGACCTGAGCAGCCAAATGGAAACTCACATTGTAGCAAATTAGAACATACATTTGCCGCTCAGGATCACCTGGCCCTTTCTGCTCTGGCTGAAACATATTGTCATGCAAGGTGTTCAGGAAATAAAAGGAGATAGGCTGTGTTTTATGGTCCAAGGGTGGCATGTCAGTGGAGGAGCTCATTGTGGCTAATAGCTGCGCATATGGTGACATTTCCCCGGTGCTGGCCAGGTACCCAAATGATGGCACATTGACCAAAGTTACCACGTTCCTCTCCTCCTCACCATTGCTAAATTGAATCCAGCCTCATCTACAGTTGCAGTTGGAAGTTTACATACAATTTAGCCAAATACATTTCAACTCAGTTTTTCACAATTCCTGACATTTAATTACAGTAAAAATTTCCTGTCTTAGGTCAGTTAGGATCACCACTTTATTTTAAGAATGTGAAATGTCAGAATAATAGTAGAATTATTTATTTAGGCTTTTATTTCAATCATCACCTTCCCAATGGGCCAGAAGTTTACATACACTCAATTAGTATTTGGTAGCATTGCCTTTAAATAGTTTAACTTGGGTCAAACGTTTCTGGTAGCCTTCCACAAGCTTCCCACAACACGTTGGGTGAATTTTGGCCCATTCCTCCTGACAGAGCTGGTGTAACTGAATCAGGATTTTAGGCCTCCTTTCTCGCAGACGCTTTTTCAGTTATGCTCACACATTTTCTATAGGATTGAGGTCAGGGCTTTGTGATGGCCACTCCAATACTTTGACTTTGTTGTCCTTAAGCCACTTTGGAAGTATGCTTGGGTTCATTGTCCATTTGGAAGACACATTTGTGACCAAGCTTCAACTTCCTGACTGATGTCTTGAGATGTTGCTTCAATATATCCACATCATTTTCCTTCCTCATGACGCCATCTATTTTGTGAACTGCACCAGTCCCTCCTCTATAGCAAAGCACCCCCACAACATGATGCTACCACCCCCATACCTCATGGTTGGGATGGTGTTCTTCAGCTTGCAAGCCTCCCCCTTTTTCCTCCAAACCTAACGATGGTCATTATGGCAAAACAGTTCTATTTTTGTTTCATCAGACTAGAGGATATTTCTCCAAAAAGTACAAGCTTTGTCCCCATGTGCAGTTGCAAACTGTAGTCTGGCTTTTTTATGGCAGTTTTGGAGCAGTTGCTTCTTCCTTGATGAGCGGCCTTTCAGGTTATGTCGATATAGGACTCGTTTTTACTGTGGACATAGATACTTTTGTACCTGTTTCCTCCAACATCTTCACAAGGTCCTTTTCTGTTGTTCTGGGATTGATTTGCACATTTAGCACCAAAGCACGTTCATCTCTAAGAGAAGAAGAAGAAAAAGAAGAACGCGTCTCCTTCCTCAGCATTATGACGGCTGTGTGGTCCCATGGTGTTTATACTTGTGTACTATTTTTTGTACAGATGAACGTGGTACCTTCAGGCATTTGGAAATTGCTCCCAAGGATGAACCAGACTTGTGGAGGTCTACCATTTTTTTCTGAGGTCTTGTCTGATTTCATTTGATTTTCCCATGAAAATCACTGAGTTTGAAGGTAGGCCTTGAAATACATCCACAGGTACACCTCCAATTGACTCAAATGATGTCAATTAGCCTATCAGATGTCCTAACCGACTTGTCAAAACTATAGTTTGTTTAACAAGAAACTTGTGGAGTGGTTGAAAAACAAGTTTTAATGTCTCCAACCTAAGTGTATGTAAACTTCCAACTTCAACTGTATGTATATGAGTTCCTGCGGAAAAGGACTTGCATCCGACTCCATAATTGTCTAAAATTACAATAAATACTGTATTTGCAGTATACTAAAGTTCACTGGTGACATCAATGAGTCTCTAATGTTTCAAGAGTGTAATACTAGTACATTACATACTTGCACATATTTGTACAGTTTATCCTTCACTCCTTGGGAATTCCCTTCAAATCAGACCCTGCAGATTTGCTTCATCTGGGAAATGTTGTTTCTTAAGGATGCAGCCCATGATTGATAAGCTCACTATGATGTTATGGAAGATAGTAGGGTTTTAAATAATCTGTTGTTAGTTTTCCCTCAGTCTTATGGCGTTAATCTCAACTACAATTTGCACAATAGCAGCCTCCTGTTCGTCTGTAAATAGACGGGTTCTACCACTACGTGGTGGTCGTCTTTCAGTTCTACAAAAACAAAATAGCATTCAGTACAGTAATACAGTATACAAGATAAACATGTTACAAAATAGTATAGCTCCAAATTTCATACATACAGTAATACATGAAACATTTACTGTGATTACAGTATGTATTGGAAATTACAGTGTTAAGGATACAGGTATTCTGTGTGTATCCTGTGTGTGTGTGTATTTCTTTTCTCTCCTTCTCCCCTCCTCACAGATGGCAATCATTCCCCAATCAGTCATCAATCAGTCGCTAATCAGAAGACACACCTCCTCCTGTTTCCATTACCCAATCACATCCCCTTTCCCTTGGTTTAACAACCCATTCAGTTGTTTCCCTGGACCTCGATCTCTCTGTGTTTCAATCTCTCTCTCTTTCTCTTGTCCTCTCTTTCTCTGGATTGGGCTCTTTGTTTTGCTTTAGCACCTCCATATCACTTTGTCCCCACCTGTGAGTATTGTATTTGTTATGGTGTTTGATGGTGGGAAAAAGGGGAACCAAGACAAGTTGCCCATGGGCATACACTACCCGTAGGAATACTTTGTCTATGAACAGTAGTTAGAACTGGGCGGACCACCCAATGTATTTTTGATTAGTTAGTTAGCTGTATGGATGTAGGCTAGTCTAGTTTAGGGGTATTTTGGGATACATGTTTCTTTCCTTGGGTCCAGCTCAGCCCCCCTATGAAATAACACGTATGGATCATGTGGTAACCAAAAAAGTGTTAAACAAATCAAAATATAATTGAGATTATTCAAATAGCCACCCTTTGCCTTGATGACAGCTTTGCACACTCTTGGCATTCTCTCAACCAGCTTCATGAGGTAGTCACCTGGAATGCATTTCAATAACAGCTGTGCCTTCTTAACCCTTGTGTTTTGTTAAGGGTTAAAATTGACCCACCACTATGTTTAACGGCAGAGAAAACCCACTAAATTATATTTTTTCAACTTGAAATTTGATTAATTTTCCTAGAGTGACCCCAACATTAGAAGAAGTGAAACATTGCCTTTTCATATATCCATGAAAGCTGTACACCACCAGTGTAAGAAGATTGTCATAGGGTCCTTTTTGACCCGGCATAAATGAAATCATTTACACACCAGAAAAACCAGACACACACAATGAGAAATTGAGATTGTATGCTACTGATTGAATCACCATGGTGGGCACAGTTAGAAAGAACAAGCCAGAGCTCCCCTGCACTCCTCGTAACAAGAGAGAGGCCTTCTCATCAAAGTTTGCCTTCACCCTCGCCATCACTCTAGTTTCTTACCTCCCAAAGAGGAACAAGAACATGGTCCTCCTGAGGACACTGCACAAAACACTTGTAACCCCACACATTCAAAGAAGAGGGCGCCTCCCCAGCACAGCAGCCTCTGCAGCGCTTGTGAAAGCTGTTCAGGGGGCTGAATCTTGTCCTGATCCACCTGAGGCTGCAGCTGGGGCAGGAAAGTGGAGTAGATGCCAATTCTGCCCCCAAAAGAAGGACGGTAAAAACAAATACTATGTGCTGCACATGTCAGAAATACATCTGCAAAGTCTTAGGCTATACAAGCGCTATCGCTTGCTAAAAATAATTATGTTTACACCCCATGCAGTACCTTCAGCAATAATAATAATAAACCTCTACTTAGTAAAGAAAACAATTATGACAGGTCTGTTGTAATAAAAGTCAATGGTGTCCACTGATTAAATGCAGTCATTCTGTTGCATTGTGATGAGGGAAAACACAGATATTCACAAAGTTTGATGACCGACATGTTATTTCTTCATGCAAAATAGATTTGGGATTAATCATTCAAATAAGCTGCTTTATTTTAAGGGTTTAGTGAAGGCGGGTCATTTTTGAACCTTAGGACAAGGGGAATATACAGAATGCTAAGACTACACAAGGGTTTACATTTGTGGAAACAAATATTTAAAACTTGATATTCTACAAAGTAGCCACCCTTTGTTTGATGCCAGCTTCGCACACTCATGCCATTCTCACAACCAGCTTCATGAGGTAGTCAACTGGAATGCATTTCAATGAACAGGTGTGCCTTTTTGAAAGACAATTTGTGGAATTTCTTTCCGTCTTAATACATTTGAGCCAATCAGTTGTGTTGTAATAAGGTAGGGGAGGTATACAAAAGATATCCCTATTTGGTAAAAGACCAAGTCCATATTATGGCAAGAACAGCTCAAATAAGCAAATCTTTAATGCAAATAAGCCATCTTTAATGTGTAGGACTGACTGATTCAATAATGTGTTGGACTGACTGAATCTTTAATGTATGAGACTGACTGAATCTTTAATGTGTAGGACTGACTGAATCTTTAATGTGTAGGACTGACTGAATCTTTAATGCGTAGGACTGACTGAATCTTTAATGCGTAGGACTGACTGAATCTTTAATGCGTAGGACTGACTGAATCTTTAATGCGTAGGACTGACTGAATCTTTAATGCGTAGGACTGACTGAATCTTTAATGCGTAGGACTGACTGAATCTTTAATGCGTAGGACTGACTGAATCTTTAATGCGTAGGACTGAGTGAATCTTTAATGCGTAGGACTGACTGAATCTTTAATGTGTAGTGTCTGTTGGATAATGTTAATAGTGTTAAAAGGGCAAGACAACGCTAGAAAGTGAGATCAGGCACAATTTCTCAATTTGCCTTCGAACATGTAGGCTGTGTTAAAACAGGAACCTCAATTCTGATCTTTTTTCTTCACTAATTGGTCTTTTGATCCATCAGATGAACTCTTATGCCAAATTTATTGAAAAACATCTGAATTCGGTTGCCTGTGCAAACACAGCCTTAGATGTTCCATATTCAAGTGTTGTCACGTTTAAGTAAGACCGTGACACATTTTATGCCATGCCACTTTTGATGTCACAGTTTCTTTGTCACTCACATTTCAATCAATCACGGCATATGTAAGCAAGCCTCAATTCAGGATAAAACTGTTGAACTGTAACCCACGCTGATAATTATACAATTCTGTTTACATGAAGTGTTGGAGTCTTCAAGTTCTTTTTTGCAATTTCAGCCACGTACAAGACACCCAGAGGCTAGAGTGATTATTCTTTCCTTCCTGCAAATTTCATTAGGCCTTCAATTTGTAAATTTGTCCCAGTCAATAGTCAAATTGTGTTCCCTTTTTGAATTACACCCTCTTTGTTCTGTCTCACCAGAATAACCCACCAACACGGTGTCATGATGATCAATAAAATGTAGTTCTGTAATTCTTACAATACAGTATGTCTAAACTTCTCTTTAATTCTGTCCACCCCCCACCGCTTACATTTTTTAAACACTAAAAATCCTATCCTCTGAAGTAAATCTCTTAACATATCCTTAAATAGGTTACTCCTGGGGTAGAAACATCCCCAGAGCCCTTAGAAGCCTTTAGATGAAACAACCTTCCACGAAGGCAGCATATGTTAGTGGTGTGGAAGAAAAGGAAAACTGTAAACATCAAGGCAAAGAAGATGAGTTGTTCTGGAGGAGAAGAGAGCAGGTGGCTGCTGAGTTCAGACTGTCAGGACAAAGTTGTTTTCAGGATGAGGCTTTTTTCTTTTCTCCCTCACTTGTTCTTCCTTCCATCAAGTATTGTCCTGCTAGGCTTCCAATGTTCTTCTGTCTGCCTGTCTGACTGCCTGTTTGCTCTGTCTTTCTGCCTCTCCTCATGTCTGTCTTTCTGCCTCTCCTCATGTCTGTCTTTCTGCCTCTCCACATGTCTGTCTGTCTGTGTCTGTTAGTTCGTTCTGCTTCAGAGTGGCATTATTATCAGTAAAGTGCTTCTAAATCCGTCTAGCGCACAACAACATCGATGTCTTCTGCATGGTAATCCCCTAGGATACTGATCCGTCACTCCTCCCTCACTCTCTCTTGCCTTGCGTGCCTAAGACAGCTGGGAAAGCAGTCTCTACCCAATGATCCCTGCACTGCACACAATGGGGATCTCTCAGACAGGGCAGGCCATTGAGGCCACGGACCAGACAGAACAGTGACTGGTCTGTACAGTGGTTTTACAGTAGGGTTGTCTGTGTGCTTGAGAAGAATAACATGAACTCTTCACAGAGTCAAGGGAGACTGGGGGAATCAAGGCAGAACAGGAGGGGTATCAAAGCACAGACACTGATGTCCAGCCCATCATCCTCAGATCCCTCTGAGAAGATCTTGGGGTACGTCCCAAATGGCACCCTATTCCCTAATAGTGCACTACTTTAACAGAGGTTAGTGTAATCCTAGCTCCACCATAATGACCAGAAACTAAGCACAATCACTTCAGCGGTATATACTTTATTCTGCCCGGTAACACCACTATACCTTCCCCTAATACTTTTCAGTCAATGATCTGAATGTCTTCTATTGAGAAGCCTACAGCAGGGTTGTCAAACTCATTCCAGGGCTGAGTGTCTGCAGGTTTTTGTTGATTCCTTTCAGTAAAGACCCAGACAACGAGGTGAGGGCAGTTCCTCTCTAATTAGTGACCTTCAATCTAGTACAAGGGTGGAGCGAAAAACCCATAGACACTCTGCCCTCTGTGGACTGAGTTTGACACGTGATATAGAGGATGACTGTAGGAGAGAAAGTGATAGTCTACTCAGGACTCCTTAGGACTGAAAAACATCCACCGAAAGTGACAGCAGTAGAGAGAGAGATAGACAGAGAGATAAATTAAAGAGGTATTCATCTGTACTCAAAGCATATTCATACACAGTTTTATTATGAGTAAGGAGATGAGTGGAGTCTACACAGAAAGCCTCTCTCTCTGCTCCTCTATCTTGGCATAATGCCCAGCCCTCTCTTAAGTACTTAAGGCAGTTTCAAGGTTTTTGCTGATTCAGTCTTTCAGCTGATAAATAGGCAATTGAAAGTGTCACAAATGAAAGATATGATGTATAATTTAAGAGTTTTACTTCCCCTCCCTTCCACTCCTTCTACTCTTTTTATTGTCCTGTCTCTCATTTGTTCTGTATTATTTGAGCTGTCGTTTGCTTATCAAGGACTCTTTGACTTAGTCTGTGAACTTGGTCTTTGAGTTTGTCTTGAAAGTTTTGCTTGTTCATGAAACCTGCATCCATTCTTGAACATCAATCATCAACCAAAACAGAGACACAAACCACACAACCAAGAATGTGACCAAGGACAAACATATCTAACTTCATAAAGACAAACTACAGGATCCTGTCTACACAACATGATCCTTGTTGTTTGACTGAGAAGATAATGCCACAATGAATCTGACAGATAGGGGGCAGCGTAACCAAAGGGACTATACTCATCTTTACAGCAGCCAAACGTGGCTTTGACAGAAGAGAGCGAGAGCTTCAGAGGGCTACAGCACTCCTTGGAGAACAAACAGACCATTTGATCCAACTCCATTAACACAACAGTGTGGTTAGGTGGCAACTTAAAGAGTATATCAGAGACTTTAAAACGTACATGATAAAGACTTCTGCACTGCATTGCACAAAACTGATTCCTTTTTACTAACATATGCATTGAAATTCTATTCTAAGTCATCTGTAACAAAAATGTACATTAACGTTATATGTAAATCATATCAAATGCTTTAATATTGTCATCTATGAGAGACCTCAATCATATCAGAGGTAGTGACTGGTTTATGTGTGTATGAGCTCCCGGGTGGCGCAGCGGTCTATAAGGCACTGCATCTCAGTGCAGGAGGCGTCACCGCAGTCCTTGGTTTGAATCCAGGCTGTATCACATCCAGCCGTGATCGGGAGTCCCATATGGCGGTGCACAATTTAACCAGCGTCGTCCATGTTTGGCTGGGGTAGGCTGTCATTGTAAATAAGAATGTGTTCTTAACTGACTTGCCTAGTTAAATAAAGGTTACATTTTCATTGTTCATTGCAGCAGTAGGCTGAGAAGAATATCACTGAAAAAAGGGCCAGAAGCGAAACCTTGCTATGTCACCACTCACAGGAACGCCTTACCTTCACATTCTGCTCATGGCTGAAATTAACCATACACATCTAACTTGCTATATTATGTTCATTATTTATCATTTTATTATCAGTATGTTTGCATCCTATATGGCACTTTATTCACCATAGGTATCTGGTCAAAGGTAGTGGACAATATAGGACATAAGGTGCCATTTAGGACACATTCCATTAAAAAACAGGAAAAGGGTGAATTTCCATCAGTGGACTGGCTTTGCCTTAAAGCTCAGTTGAAATGCATGATTGGAGGATTTAATTATAGAGTATAGAGCAGTGGATGCTGCTGAGGGGAGAATGTCTCATCATAATGTCTGGAACAGAGCTAATGGAATGGCATCATACAACTGGTAACCATGTCGTTGATGTATTTCATACCATTCCTGTGAACTGTGTAGGTAGAGATATCATCTCCTGTAGCCTACCATCTGAACGGTGTACTGTAGGTAGAGATATCATCATCTCCTGTAGCCTACCATCTGAACGGTGTACTGTAGGTAGAGATATCATCATCTCCTGTAGCCTACCATCAGAACGGTGTACTGTAGGTAGAGATATCATCATCTCCTGTAGCCTACCATCAGAACGGTGTACTGTAGGTAGAGATATCATCATCTCCTGTAGCCTACCATCTGAACGGTGTACTGTAGGTAGAGATATCATCATCTCCTGTAGCCTACCATCAGAACGGTGTACTGTAGGTAGAGATATCATCATCTCCTGTAGCCTACCATCTGAACGGTGTACTGTAGGTAGAGATATCATCATCTCCTGTAGCCTACCATCTGAACGGTGTACTGTAGGTAGAGATATCATCATCTCCTGTAGCCTACCATCAGAACGGTGTACTGTAGGTAGAGATATCATCATCTCCTGTAGCCTACCATCAGAACGGTGTACTGTAGGTAGAGATATCATCATCTCCTGTAGCCTACCATCAGAACGGTGTACTGTAGGTAGAGATATCATCATCTCCTGTAGCCTACCATCTGAACGGTGTACTGTAGGTAGAGATATCATCATCTCCTGTAGCCTACCATCTGAACGGTGTACTGTAGGTAGAGATATCATCATCTCCTGTAGCCTACCATCAGAACGGTGTACTGTAGGTAGAGATATCATCATCTCCTGTAGCCTACCATCAGAACGGTGTACTGTAGGTAGAGATATCATCATCTCCTGTAGCCTACCATCTGAACGGTGTACTGTAGGTAGAGATATCATCATCTCCTGTAGCCTACCATCTGAACGGTGTACTGTAGGTAGAGATATCATCATCTCCTGTAGCCTACCATCTGAACGGTGTACTGTAGGTAGAGATATTGGTGATCCATCCTTCTCACCCTTGTTCGTGGCCAGACCTGAATATCTACTTAATACCTGCCTCTCTCCTCCTACAGTAGTCGACCAGTAGTCTAAGAAAAGTGCCGCTGATGCCTGCAGAACAGAAATAGCTCTTCATAATGAAAGATTGATGTGGAGTAAGCTTGTCATTACATGCTGCAATAGACGATTAGGTGCCGCCCCCCCAACACCATTTAGTCCTCTCTTCCTGTCTCGTCTCCTTCCCTCTCTCTCCCTATCTATCTTTCTCTCTTTCTATTTCTGTCTCCCTTTCTTTATTTCTTTCCCTCACTCCTTCATCTCTCTTTCTGTGTGACCCAGGACTAGCCTCTCGAGGTCACTGAAGTCATTGGCTACAAATGACTTAGAGCACACTAGTTATAGAACACATTGAGTTCAGCTTGGAAATGTTTCCCTCCTCCTAGATGTGACTAGCCACTGTTATCCAAACCTGTGTCTCTCCCCTGTAGCCTACCCCAGGTGTTCCTCTACCACAGCCCCTCAAGTCCCTCATCCCATCAATCCAATACCTGCTGCTGCTGTGACTGAACACACACACACACACACACACACACAGGGAGCATTGACGTCCCAATAGGCTGTCTCTATTCCCCCTGCTATCAACTTACATGCTATAATCATAGCCAATCATATTGGATCAGGCTTGTCTGCCTGAACAGCCCAATGCAGCATCTGCTGCCTCTGTGTGTGCGTTCATTTACCTGCTCCAACAGGCTTCAAGCCAGGGATGCTCTGATAAGTCCCATAATAAACCTGATAATTGTGTTTGTTGAAGGGGTTGGAGAGGTATGTTTACAGGTATGATATGTAGACATATAGCTGTGGTGTGTTTTTGTAACAGGTGCTCTGAGATAATGCTTATCTTTATGCCAGTGTAACGGTATGTTTTATTTACATAGTAAAAATGCTTTAGGGCATTGAGATAAAAACAGTCTGGAATATTTGAATCACAATAAAAGGAATAGTTACTGCTGTGAAAGTTGTTTACCTAGGGGAGCTAGGTTACCCAATGAGTTGTTTACCTTGGGGAGCTAGGTTACCCAATGAGTTGTTTACCTAGGGGAGCTAGGTTACCCAATGAGTTGTTTACCTAGGGGAGCTAGGTTACCCAATGAGTTGTTTACCTAGGGGAGCTAGGTTACCCAATGAGTTGTTTACCTAGGGGAGCTGAGTTGTTTACCTAGGGGAGCTAGGTTTACCTAGGGGAGCTAGGTTACCCAATGAGTTGTTTACCTAGGGGAGCTAGGTTACCCAATGAGTTGTTTACCTTCGGGAGCTAGGTTACCTAAGGAGTTGTTTACCTTGGGGAGCTAGGTTACCTAAGCGTGGTTTAGACTTGCTCATCCTATCGCAGGCGCTCAGGCTGGTCCCTGCCTCTTGGCGCTTCTTGGAGTCCTCCCTCCGTCGATGTATAGATTCTTACTGTTCTGGTATCACAGCCTAGTTATAACAGTTGCTCAGTTCCTGCTATTGTGTTGTTCGGTATTTTTCCATCTCAGTTAAACCTCGTGATGACCACCCCTCCCTATACCTGATTAACCACAACTTTGTAAGATACAGCAAGTCACACCATGTGCTCAATATTGTCACATACAAACACAAGGACAAAGCATCTGCTGGGCTGTTATCTACAGTTTTGCAACATGCAGGTCACACCATGTTACTCAGTTATTGTCACACACACAAACAGGCAGGTAGATGTAGCAAGCAGTTGTTCAATCTGATGATGCTCAAGTGCACAAATGCAGAAACCTCACACAGCCAACATCAGATAATATTTAATCATATATATATATATATATATAGTACTGGCTATAATGTAAAATACAGAATCCCACAACCCCCCTTTTCACACCCCCAAGGGTGTGAATAAAAATTCAGCAATGAATCATATAACAGTTACAAAGTTTAAAATACCTTCATGTCCTCCATTTGATCCCACTATGTACTAGATTGGCTACCAGCCACCTAGGAACTTAAAACCCTCATGTCAAAAGAGAACAACAGCTCATTTAAAAACAGAATAAAAGAAAATGGTGTCAAATTTAAAGTCCCCCTTTTGACACCCCCTAGGGTGTCACTCATTATCCTTTACTTCAGTGGTCCCAACATAGCAATTTCATGAAAATAATAAAGTTTATTAATGAAACATTATTTGTATTTCTTTATTTACAGAAAAACAGAAAAGAAATCCAAGAAAAATAGAAAAAAGAAAAGAATAATCAAGTGATATTATGCTTTTGTCTCCCCCTTTTGTCTCCCCACTTATCAAAAACAGGATCAAACTTGATTGTTTATTGACATGTAAGATGTAGGATAAAAACAGAGTAAAGCAGAGCAAAGCATTGTAGTGTGGCAAACCAGGCTCCCAACCAATAAACCATCTGGTCCTCTCAGCTACTCCTATCCTGTACCAGATGGGCACCAAGCCACCCAGGGACTCCAAACCTTCACAACAGGGAGAACAAACATACTGGAAAGAGAACTTATCATAAAACAAATATGTAAAAGAAGGAACTGTGGTGGTGTAATATTTATTCTACTACCTCACCCACAGCATACCATAAGTCATCCTAAGTCAGTCCCAACCTCCCCTGAAAGCTTGATTCAATATCAGCATCTCCAACTGGAGCATCAAGCAAAGGCATCATGCCTGAAGCCTTCACCACATCTGTATCAGACTTCTTAAAACACTGTATGATGCAAGCAGCACAACACATCAATAATAAAAATACAAGAATTAGGGTCAGAACTCCAGTAACCACCATACCAGTGTACTTACCAAACCAGGCTCCCAACCAAGAGAACAGTCCAAACTCCTCCACCCCCGCCATGGTCCTCATCTCAGCAGATGGTGCATCAAGCCCACTAAGGACCTTAGATATAAATGTGCAACATTGTTCACCGAACATCTTACAGACACCCCCCTGACTGGCAAGAAGCATATCCAAAGCAAGTCTATTCTGTCTGGCAACCCTAGATGTGGCCTCCAGCTGTTCAGACATACCAGTGAGTGCATCACGAGTGTAATTCACAAAACGCTGTTGATTATAGTAGATATAATTGATCCATGCAGTCTGTCTTGCATCCACTATGGCTGGACCCATAATAGGTAGTAAATGCCAGAGTCCGTCATTCCTACCCAATGAGTTGTTTACCTAGGGGAGCTAGGATACCTAAAGAGTTGTTAAAACCTAGAGGAGCTAGATTACTTAATTAAAGAGTTGTTAACCTAGGGGAGCTAGGTTACTTAAGGAGTTAACCTAGGGGAGCTAGGTTACTTAAGGAGTTGTTAACCTAGGGGAGCTAGGTTACTTAAGGAGTTGTTAACCTAGGGGAGCTAGGTTACTTAAGGAGTTGTTAACCTAGGGGAGCTAGGTTACTTAAGGAGTTGTTAACCTAGGGGAGCTAGGTTACTTAAGGAGTTGTTAACCTAGGGGAGCTAGGTTACTTAAGGAGTTGTTAACCTAGGGGAGCTAGGTTACTTAAGGAGTTGTTAACCTAGGGGAGCTAGGTTACTTAAGGAGTTGTTAACCTAGGGGAGCTAGGTTACTTAAGGAGTTGTTAACCTAGGGGAGCTAGGTTACTTAAGGAGTTGTTAACCTAGGGGAGCTAGGTTACTTAAGGAGTTGTTAACCTAGGGGAGCTAGGTTACTTAAGGAGTTGTTAACTTAGGCTCACCGCAGTGTCATTGTAGTGTGGCACTGCAACACAGAGGGAATGGCCCTGCTGTCACAGGTGTAGGTACTCAAACTCACCAGCTTGGTTTGCAAATGAAAGGCAATCAGAGACATGAAATGACTTAGCTACCGAGGCTAGCTACCCTCGTTGAGGGGAATAAACCAAAACTAAATGACATTGATTAAAGATGTGATTGACAGAATACAGACAAACACAAACCTCCGGACCACAATGCAACAATGGAGAGGGAAACCCCTCTTTCTCTGTCTGGGACGATACACAAACACCTCACAACTGAAATCTAATATTGTCTGTGAGGCCAGAGGTTTTACCATGGACTGTATTTATGAATGGACAAAGCCATTTATTTGGTATTTATCCTTTATTTTAAAGGTCAAAGAGTTCAATCTTGGTTTCATCAGACCAGAGAATCCGACCATTTGAGTTCAGATAAAATGATGGTTATTATCCCAACACCCCTGAGACATTGATGTTAGCCTTGAGAGTAGAGGATGGACTTGATGATAACCCTGAGTGCTAGCCTAAACTCAGCATTTAGGGAAACTCCATCATAAAACCCTCAGGGTGTTGGCTGTGTCTCTGGATTCATATGGTTCTTCTAAACAACTGGAGATGTGGAGTTAGTATATCATGATAATAAATTATGATATTTATCAAATGAGTTTATCCAGAATTACAGTCATGCGCACAAACATTTTACAAATGGTTAGTCCTGGGAATCGAACCCACTATCCTGACGTCACATGTGCCATGCTCTACCACCTGAGCTCCATATATTCATCTTTACTGGATCAAAAATCTGATTTTCAGTCTTGGCAGTTGTAAGGGGTGTCAGGTAGCCTGGTGGTTAAGTATTGGACTTGTAACTAAAAGGATGATGGTTCGAATCCCTGAGCGAACAAGGTGGAAACTATGTTGATGTACCCTTGAGCAAGGCACTTAACCCTAATTGCTCCTGTAAAACTCTTTGGATAGGAGCGTGTGTAAAACATAGTAATTTGCATTACTAGAGAGCATTTTACAAAATACACTTTAAATATGCATGGAATCAAAATCCATTCTGTCTCCTCGAAATGTGGAATCGGATTAACAATGAGAAATCCTTTCCAGATTTCTGGGGAAATGTGATTAATTTGCTATCTAGGGTAGGGGAATGAGCTACAGTTTAGTAACACACAAACACAGAAAAAAGTGATGGACCCTGAAAAATACTGTTCTCTCAATAGTAACGATCATTAAGTATTGTAAAGCATGTTGCCTGTCAGCCATATATCTCCTCATTAAGTATTGTAAAGCATGTTGCCTGTCAGCCATGTATCTCCTCATTAAGTGTTGTAAAGCATGTTGCCTGTTAGCCATGTATCTCCTCATTAAGTATTGTAAAGCATGTTGCCTGTTAGCCATATCTCCTCATTAAGTATTGTAAAGCATGTTGCCTGTTAGCCATGTATCTCCTCATTAAGTATTGTAAAGCATGTTGCCTGTTAGCCATGTATCTCCTCATTAAGTATTGTAAAGCATGTTGCCTGTTAGCCATGTATCTCCTCATTAAGTATTGTAAAGCATGTTGCCTGTTAGCCATGTATCTCCTCATTAAGTATTGTAAAGCATGTTGCCTGTCAGCCATGTATCTCCTCATTAAGTATTGTAAAGCATGTTGCCTGTCAGCCATGTATCTCCTCATTAAGTATTGTAAAGCATGTTGCCTGTTAGCCATGTATCTCCTCATTAAGTATTGTAAAGCATGTTGCCTGTCAGCCATGTATCTCCTCATTAAGTATTGTAAAGCATGTTGCCTGTTACCTACCCTTACCCCTGCACCTGCCCCTACCCTTACCCCTACCTCTGCACCTGTACCTGCCCTTACCCCCTACCCTTGCCCTTACCCCTGCCCCTACCCTTACCCCTTGCCCTTACCCCTAACCCCTTGCCCTTACCCCCTGCACCTGCCCTTACACCTGCCCTTACCCCTGCCCCTACCCTTGCCCCTGCCCTTACCCCCTGCACCTGCCCCTACCCCCCTTACCCCCCTACCTCTGCACCTGTACCTGCCCTTACCCCTACCCTTGCCCTTACCCCTAACCTTACCCCTGCCCCTACCCTTACCCTTACCCCTGCCCCTACCCTTACCCCTGCCCCTGCCCTTACCCCTGCCCTTACCCCTGCCCCTACCCATACCCTTGCCCTTGCCCTTGCCCTTGCACCTGCCCTTACCCTTGCCCTTACCCCTGCCCATACCCTTACCCCTGCACTTGCCCTTACCCCTGCCCATTACACACTTACACTAGCTCTACTCAATATGGGCTGCCTCTTAACTGGCAATCCTTTCCCTAGTCAAAAGGCTATGAAGGGAATAGGTTGCCATTTGGGTTGCAGTCAAGGATGTCCTCTGACACATGATCTGCTCTTGCATCGGCAATGTCCATACCCTTCACTGCATGAGTGCACAACTTGATAGCTATCTGGATAAAACCTTTAGCCACAGCACCTGGGTTGGTGCTGCTCAGGTATCTGCTCCTCTTCCTGAACACTGTTACTACCTCTACACTATTACATTCATTAGAGAAAGGGGTTACCTAGTCAGTTGCACAACTGAATGCATTTATCCGAAAAGCGTCTCCCACTACCCCTCTGAATCAGAGAGGTGCGGGGACTGCCTTAATCAATGTCATCGGCACCCAGGGAGCAATTTGTTGTTTGGTGTTAACTGCCTTGCTCAAGGGCAGATTGGCAGATTTTTTTCCCACCTTGCCGGCTCGGGGATTCAAACCAGCAACCTTTCCGTTACAGGCCCAACGCTCTTAACGCTATGCTCCATGCCATCCCTACTATAACTTGTTACATAATCCTTCAGTGGACTGATTGTCAGCGCTTCATGTTCTCTCCAGCCAGTTCGGAACCTGCCATCTCCTAAAGCCCAACCACATGACCCAAATAGACCAGAGACTGACAGGCGCAGAGGTGGGGCATAAAGTAACAGGAATGCTGGGTAATAGCTAGGCTAACTCCAATATCCACCAAGCAAAGAACTGAGTGAGGACCTAGTCTGCTCTAAACAAACAGACCACAGAGGAAAACATACACTGTACAGTCTCCTCCATGCCACAGCTTCCAGCCGCCACCACCACAAAACAAGGCATAAAATACTACTGCCTCCCAACTACACAACACATGAAATACTACTGCCTTCCAACTGCACAACACATGAATCATCTCAGCATGACATCACTCAGCGCCCAGAGCCAGATTCTCATCTTCCGCCCCTTCCTCCCTTCTTCTCGTAAATGAAAGAGGGGAGAGAGACAGAGCCAGGGGGAGAGGGACAAAGCCAGAGCCAGGGGGAGAGAGACAAAGCCAGAGCCAGGGGGAGAGAGACAAAGCCGGAGGGAGAGGGACAAAGCCAGAGCCAGGGGGAGAGGGACAAAGCCAGAGCCAGAGGGAGAGGGACAAAGCCAGAGGGAGAGGGACAAAGCCAGAGCCAGGGGGAGAGAGACAAAGCCAGAGCCAGGGGGAGAGAGACAAAGCCGGAGGGAGAGGGACAAAGCCAGAGCCAGGGGGAGAGGGACAAAGCCAGAGCCAGAGGGAGAGGGACAAAGCCAGAGGGAGAGGGACAAAGCCAGAGCCAGGGGGAGAGGGACAAAGCCAGAGGGAGAGGGACAAAGCCAGAGCCAGGGGGAGAGGGACAAAGCCAGAGCCAGGGGGACAAAGCCAGAGCCAGGGGGAGAAAGCCAGAGCCAGGGGGAGAGGGACAAAGCCAGAGCCAGGGGGAGAGGGACAAAGCCAGAGCCAGGGGGAGAGGGACAAAGCCAGAGCCAGGGGGAGAGGGACAAAGCCAGAGCCAGGGGGAGAGGGACAAAGCCAGAGCCAGGGGGAGAGGGACAAAGCCAGAGCCAGGGGGAGAGGGACAAAGCCAGAGCCAGGGGAGAGGGACAAAGCCAGAGCCAGGGGGAGAGGGACAAAGCCAGAGCCAGGGGGAGAGAGACAAAGCCAGAGCCAGGGGGAGAGACAAAGCCAGAGCCAGGGGGACAAAGCCAGAGCCAGGGGGACAAAGCCAGAGGGAGAGGGGCAAAGCCAGAGGGACAAAGCCAGAGGGACAAAGCCAGAGGGACAAAGCCAGAGGGAGAGGGACAAAGCCAGAGGGAGAGGGACAAAGCCAGAGCCAGAGGGAGAGGGACAAAGCCAGAGCCAGGGGGAGAGGGACAAAGCCAGAGCCAGGGGGAGAGGGACAAAGCCAGAGCCAGGGGGAGAGGGACAAAGCCAGAGCCAGGGGGAGAGGGACAAAGCCAGAGCCAGGGGGACAAAGCCAGAGCCAGGGGGAGAGGGACAAAGCCAGAGCCAGGGGGACAAAGCCAGAGCCAGGGGGACAAAGCCAGAGCCAGGGGGACAAAGCCAGAGCCAGGGGGAGAGGGACAAAGCCAGAGGGAGAGGGACAAAGCCAGAGGGAGAGGGACAAAGCCAGAGGGAGAGGGACAAAGCCAGAGGGAGAGGGACAAAGCCAGAGCCAGGGGGACAAAGCCAGAGGGAGAGGGACAAAGCCAGAGCCAGAGCCAGAGGGACAAATCCAGAGCCAGAGGGAGAGGGACAAAGCCAGAGGGAGAGAGCCAAAGCCAGAGGGAGAAAGCCAAAGCCAGTGGGAGAGAGACAAAACCAGTGGGAGAGAGACAAAGCCAGTGGGAGAGAGACAAAGCCAGTGGGAGAGAGACAAAGCCAGTGGGAGAGAGACAAAGCCAGGGCCAGGGGGAGAGAGACAAAGCCAGAGCCAGAGGGAGAGGGACAAAGCCAGAGCCAGGGACAAAGCCAGAGCCAGGGGGACAAAGCCAGAGCCAGGGGGACAAAGCCAGAGCCAGGGGGAGAGGGACAAAGCCAGAGCCAGGGGGAGAGGGACAAAGCCAGAGCCAGGGGGAGAGGGACAAAGCCAGAGGGAGAGGGACAAAGCCAGAGGGAGAGGGACAAAGCCAGAGCCAGAGGGAGAGGGACAAAGCCAGAGCCAGAGAGAGAGGGACAAAGCCAGAGCCAGGGGGAGAGGGACAAAGCCAGAGCCAGGGGGAGAGGGACAAAGCCAGAGGGAGAGGGACAAAGCCAGAGGGAGAGGGACAAAGCCAGAGCCAGAGGGAGAGGGACAAAGCCAGAGCCAGAGAGAGAGGGACAAAGCCAGAGCCAGAGAGAGAGGGACAAAGCCAGAGGGAGAGGGACAAAGCCAGAGGGAGAGGGACAAAGCCAGAGGGAGAGGGACAAAGCCAGAGGGAGAGGGACAAAGCCAGAGGGAGAGGGACAAAGCCAGAGGGAGAGGGACAAAGCCAGAGGGAGAGGGACAAAGCCAGAGGGAGAGGGACAAAGCCAGAGGGAGAGGGACAAAGCCAGAGGGAGAGGGACAAAGCCAGAGGGAGAGGGACAAAGCCAGAGGGAGAGGGACAAAGCCAGAGGGAGAGGGACAAAGCCAGAGGGAGAGGGACAAAGCCAGAGGGAGAGGGACAAAGCCAGTGGGAGAGGGACAAAGCCAGTGGGAGAGGGACAAAGCCAGTGGGAGAGGGACAAAGCCAGTGGGAGAGGGACAAAGCCAGTGGGAGAGAGACAAAGCCAGTGGGAGAGAGACAAAGCCAGGGCCAGGGGGAGAGAGACAAAGCCAGGGCCAGGGGAAAGAGACATCTTCTTTCCACTTCTGTGCTGCTGTGATGAACCAAGGTGGTTGAAGGGTCATACAGGAGTTAGGCAGCACAAAACAGCCCCCCAAAAGAGGCATCCTGACTCAAGTAGTGTCATATCAAGAAACACCGGTCCATGATGTGATAGTAATCTACGGAAAGTGTAGAGACTATGTCGGATGGACGGATGGACTGTCTGCTGGATGAGTTACACGTCTAAGCACCTTTTTTAAAACCTCCACTTATCACTGGAGCTGTAAAAGACTTGGTAAGCTCTCTACGAGGAACACTCAAAATGAGACCGGATATCTCTCCCTCCAAAGACGCTCCCAAGAATTGTAAAGTAAGCAAAACATAAGGATTTGGCTTCTTCTCCTTGCTGAAGAATCAATACGTTTTGCAGTGTTCTTGACAAAGCGTACTGGACCATGCTCAGGTTAATGGTCCAGAAAGCTCATCAGTCTGCAAAAGAGATCCCAGCATGTCCTGTGTGTATGTGTGTGTGTGCCAGTGTATCAATGTGTGTAAGACACACACCAAGATGTGATGACTTTCATTGGAATTCCAAATGCAGGTCAAGCACACAGCCATTAACCTTGGAACCATGAGGCAGAAAGAAACCTTCAACCTTAATGAGAAGAACGAAACCAGGATGTTATTCATCGTTGTTTTGGTTTGCCTCGTCTTCCTCTCTCATGATGGTGGTGGATCCCAGTTCAAAATGTCCCACACCTGTTTGTTACTGTGTGACCTCCAAAGCAGGATACACCTCTCTCTCTTCACTCTCTCCCTCTGTCATTCAGTCCTCATTATGGTATCTATTTGTGGTTCATTTGTATGATAGAAAAAATAAAAAAATCATACATTCATCTGTCCCTGTCCTAACTATCCTCGTCTCTTTTTCTGTTTCAGCCACAACCCGTGTTTCTTTTGGCACCTTCTCTTCCTATCCCTTTCCTCCGTGGCTTCGGGAAAACGCCACAATCACAGGATACAGCATCAGTGGGGCATACTACTTGAGAGAGAGAGAGAGAGATTCATGACTGTTTTGGTTTGCCTTGTCTTCCTCTCACATGATGATGATGGTGGTGGATCCCAGTTCAAATGTCCCACACCTGTTGTTACTGTTTGACCTCTCTCTCTCTAGACCAGGACACATGGGTTAAAAGATTTTCTCAGATATTGACACCTCTTTGTGGAGGGTTCCCCTATGCTGTTGGATCATCTGTAAGAGGCTGCTGTTCCTTCCCATCAGTCCCTATACCTCCTCCTCTCACCATCTGTGATGTCATCAGCCAATAAGCCTGCCCCTAAGCCTGCCTGGTTTATTTGGACAGGCCTTTCCACACAGGAATGGCTACAATGAATCAGCAAACAGGATAACATGATGCAGATGTGGTGGTGGTGGGGGTGGGGAGGGGGGGTCGATGGTCACGGGCAGTTTTGATGGTCAATGAATTAAGACCCGGTAATAACCTGGTTCCTCTCTGCCCCAGGGTTCCATATGTAGGGAATAGGGTGCCATTTGGGACAAAGAAAGTGTAATGGAATCAACTCCTCCACAGAGGTTTGTTTCACATCACTTGGATTTAACCGCTAGGCTACCTGCCACCCCTTCTCTTTCTCACTCCACTTATTACAAGTTAACAACTTTCTATTGAGAAACTCTTGGAATTCATACAGGTCCTTCTGATCATTCATTTATTTCATTTCATCTTTATTTAACCAGGTAGGCTAGTTGAGAACAAGTTCTCATTTACAACTGCGACCTGGCCAAGATAAAGCATAGCAGTGTGAACAGACAACACAGAGTTACACATGGAGTAAATAATTAACAAGTCAATAACACAGTAGAAAAAAAAGGGGGAGTCTATATACATTGTGTGCAAAAGGCATGAGGAGGTAGGCGAATAATTACAATTTTGCAGATTAACACTGGAGTGATAAATGATCAGATTGTCATGTGCAGGTAGAGATACTGGTGTGCAAAAGAGCAGAAAAGTAAATAAATATAAACAGTATGGGGATGAGGTAGGTAAATTGGGTGGGCTATTTACCGATAGACTATGTACAGCTGCAGCGATCGGTTAGCTGTTCAGATAGCAGATGTTTGAAGTTGGTGAGGGAGATATAAGTCTCCAATTTCAGCGATTTTTGCAATTCGTTCCAGTCACAGGCAGCAGAGAACTGGAACGAAAGGCAAAAAAGCCAAATGAGGTGTTGGCTTTAGGGATGATCAGTGAGATACAACTGCTGGAGCGCGTGCTACAGGTGGGTGTTGCCATCATGACCAGTGAACTGAGATAAGGCGGTTCATAATTTTATCTTGTCGATCAAAATGTGTGTCGTATCAATTAGAAAACAAGATTATCTTCCATGAAAATACATTATGAAACCCACATATGATGAAACAGCTAGTAGCCCCAAAATAGCCGGTTAGTGTGTCTACCTCAGGGTTGCTTTCACACACTCCTACCCACCTTCCCCTTACCCATTAACGCCAACCCGGCTTCCCTCTACTTCCAGCAGGCTTTCCTGCCCCTCCTCCCTTCACTCCAGGCTAGCACAGAACCGTAGCTTGGATCACTGAGGTAATGCATGCATGTTTTGATTCAAATATTCCCTTATGTGTTTTGGCTTGAAGCAGTGCTGCCGTTACAATAATTCCTGTGTGTGCAGCGAACAAAAATGTTGATATCTCAGTGCCAAAGCTCTGCCCCACCACCAGCTCTGCAACTTGCCCACCTGACTGACTGTGTGATCCACCATTTAACATAACCTGGACCCTCTCTCTATACATAATGTGGCATCCACTTAATTAAGCTCCTCTCAACCCGTCCACGCTCTCTTTCACCTTGCGACTATTCCTTTATCGTCCTTTCAACATCCATAACGTCATCTCTTCACATAGTTCAGGCATCACTCAGTGCTCCGATAGAGTCATCAACAGTTCCACCCAGGAGACCTGTCGTGTTTTTGTTTTGTCACACAGCCACTCCCTCTGACAATTTGCAAATGGTGCCTTTGTTCTGAGTCTGTGAAAAGAGAGGAGGAGGGGAACTAGGCCTCAGAGAATATTAAACACCAGTGTTAACACAAGCATTAAGCTGTGGAGACTCTGCACTGTGCCAAGGTAGCACTGAGTGTGTGTGCCTACGTGTGCGTATGGATGAATAAAGTGAATGAGTGGTTGAACGTCAGCACTTCTTCCTCACCTGTCCTCAATGTAACTAAAGCATCTAGATAAATATGGCAGATTTATGAGAGAGACCTGAATAACACTGACTCCATGCCGCAGCTCATCAATTCCCAAACATAACAATATTAATTATATTCTCTCCCATCATGCGTGTCACAGAATCATCAGAGAGACTAATAATTCTGCCATTTTAGACATAGAAAGTCTAGACTATATCCAGGCCAGAGGCTCATTCTGACACTCAACAGGTCATTCACAGGATATCACCTGTAGAACCTCAACATGAACTCATATCAACATCTGTACCTGTAGGACCTCAACATAGGATCATATCACCATCTGTACCCGTAGGACCTCAACATAGGATCATATCACCATCTGTACCCGTAGGACCTCAACATAGGATCATATCACCATCTGTACCCGTAGGACCTCAACATAGGATCATATCACCATCTGTACCCGTAGGACCTCAACATAGGATCATATCACCATCTGTACCCGTAGGACCTCAACATAGGATCATATCACCATCTGTACCCGTAGGACCTCAACAAACTCATATCAACATCTGTACCCGTAGAACCTCAACATAGGATCATATCAACATCTGTACCCGTAGGACCTCAACATAGGATCATATCACCATCTGTACCCGTAGGACCTCAAACTCATATCAACATCTGTACCCGTAGAACCTCAACATAGGATCATATCAACATCTGTACCCGGGACCAACATAGGATCATATCACCATCTGTACCCGTAGGACCTCAACATAGGATCATATCACCATCTGTACCCGTAGGACCTCAACAAACTCATATCAACATCTGTACCCGTAGAACCTCAACATAGGATCATATCAACATCTGTACCCGTAGGACCTCAACATAGGATCATATCAACATCTGTACCCGTAGGACCTCAACATAGGATCAAATCAACATCTGTACCCGTAGGACCTCAACAAACTCATATCAACATCTGTACCCGTAGGACCTCAACATAGGATCATATCACCATCTGTACCTGTAGGACCTCAACATAGGATCATATCACCATCTGTACCCGTAGGACCTCAACAAACTCATATCAACATCTGTACCCGTAGGACCTCAACATAGGATCATATCACCATCTGTACCCGTAGGACCTCAACAAACTCATATCAACATCTGTACCCGTAGGACCTCAACATAGGATCATATCACCATCTGTACCCGTAGGACCTCAACAAACTCATATCAACATCTGTACCTGTAGGACCTCAACATAGGATCATATCAAGCACGTTCAGCAATTATGAAGAGAACAATATTGTAGCTAAGTCAAATATAGGACTGGTTGTCTTGTCTCTCTAGTTGATTCTGTTATTTTCCCTTCCAGAGTACCTAACAAAGACAGGGTTGGAATAACTCCCACAATAATCCTACATGTCAGAGGCTTTTATCCATCCATCAATCACATTCCTTTATGAAGCCCTTCTTGCATCAGCTAATGTCACAAAGTGCTGTACAGAAACCCAGCCTAAAACCCCAAACAGCAAGCAATGCAGGTGTAGAAGCAACTTGCGTACATACATTTGATGAATGAGTGACGCTGGAATCAAACCCATTACCCTGGCGATTTAAGCACCCTGCTCTACCAACTGAGCCGTACAGGACCAATCAGTAGTTAGGAAACAACAATCACCAGAGGAAGGGAATCCAGTGTGCAACTGGCTTTGACTTCAGGGGTCACTGCCGACAAATTAGTCTGTTGATGGTGGGAAAGGTCGTGACCTACAGGAAGAATGATCAGGATCCGGTTTCTGCAGACACAGTGACACAGGCTCCACACACGTACGTCAGTCACAGTCAGAAACTTTCTTAGACTTCATCTTCGTCAACATCATCATTACCGTAGTAATATTTATCATCATCCTTAGCATCGTCATCATCATCCTTAGCATCATCATCATCATCATCATCATCATCATATTCACAGAAGAGAAAGGGGTCAAAAAACAAATGAAGCTGCAACATTATTGACAAAATATATTTAGCGGAGGCCTGTTAAATTCCATAATCCACTGGGGGCATATAGTCTGTAGTCTAGCTAGTTAGTCTAGGCTGACAGACACAGGACTGAGGTATTTAAACTGTGTAGGGCCTAGCTAGCTAGTCAAGGCTGACCAACAGAGGATTGAGGTATTTATACTGTGTGGGGACTACAGTAGCTAGCCAGTCTTTCACTAGGCTGACAGACAGAGGACTGAGGTATTTCTACTGTATTTCTACTGCCTAGCTAGCCAGTCCAGGCTGACAGAAAGAGGACTGAGGTTTTTCTACTGTGTAGGGCCTAGCTTGCCAGTCTGTTGCTGACAGACAGACTAAGGACTAAGTTATTTCCATCCTCCATTACCCTCTCATTGATCTGGAAGGATTTGATGTGTTAATCCCTCCTCCCTGGTGAGAGACACAAAACACACACCGACACTCTTACATTGAGTAGAGGAAAAAACCTTGTGAATGTCGTCAAGCAGTGTTGAGTCCGACAAGGCCTTCATTCCCAGTCTCTAGAACAGCCCTATGATCAACTAGTGCTTACGTTTAACATTAACGCTTCGATACATTTCAGAGAGCATGCTAAGCACATGGTTCTTTGGGGATTTAGGCTTCTTTAATGTCAGTTTTCAGAGCTCCTCGCTGGGGTTTAAGTCTTAGCTAAGGCCATGTTGAATTTTGTTGATCCATACAAACTGTTACATTGACATTACATGAATCATTGCAACACTGTGTGGGTTGAAACCTATAGTATGAAACAGCAAATCTGCAAAACTTAAACTATTAGGAAATGGAAGTCGATTTACACGTGTGCATGTACTGAACTATACCTCAAACAATGATTAAGGCCTGCATGAGTGACTAGAAAGACTAGACTACAACCTCCACCCTGCCCATGTGTAAAGACTAGACTACAACCTCCACCCTGCCCATGTGTAAAGACTAGACTACAACCTCCACCCTGCCCATGTGTAAAGACTAGACTACAACCTCCACTCTGCCCATGTGTAAAGACTAGACTACAACCTCCACCCTGCCCATGTGTAAAGACTAGACTACAACCTCCACCCTGCCCATGTGTAAAGACTAGACTACAACCTCCACCCTGCCCAAGTGTAAAGACTAGACTACAACCTCCACCCTGCCCAAGTGTAAAGACTAGACTACAACCTCCACCCTGCCCATGTGTAAAGACTAGACTACAACCTCCACCCTGCCCATGTGTAAAGACTAGACTACAACCTCCACCCTGCCCATGTGTAAAGACTAGACTACATCCACCACCCTGCCCATGTTTAAAGACTAGACCAGACAACATTAGACCAGACTAGACCACACTAGAACACACTAGATCAGAACCAGACTAGAACAGACTAGATCAGACCAGACCACACTAGACCAGACCAGACTAAACTATACCAGAACGGAACAGAACCGCCAAACTAGACTAGACCAGACTATCTAACCTGAAAACACTTTAAAGAAGTAGACAGATGTGAATTATTCAGAGCCTGTTTGAAGACTTGATTAAGTCTCCTCTTCCTTCTGTCTTTCAAATGTTCCCTTCTTCTTTCTGTTTTTCCCCAGCCGTCTTTGTTGCTTAGCGCACACAACACACACATGTTTCTGAGGACTGATGTGGAGTATATTTCAAAGAAGCTGGTGCTGTTTACATGTCTGATGAAATGGAAAGTAAATAGAAGGGAGAACGATGGGCCGCTGATGGCAAACATGTACATCTGCTAGCTAGCCTTGGCCCGTTTGTTTGGCTTTACACTACCTGACTAAACACTTTACTTTGTTTGTGAACATGTTTCCAAATCCCTTGATGTTGTGAGTGAAATGAACTGTTGACTAATTCCATAAAAATAATCATACAGACAGGGTGTCTGCACGTGTGTGTGTGTGTGTGGCTGTGCTCTCATGTTCTACGGTTGAGACGTGTGTACGTCTGTGTGAATGCATGTGTGTGTGTGCGCAATGCCTGCATGTGTGTGTTGGTTCTGAGAGACTTCCATTTCATTTAAAGCTTCTGCACTGGGACCTGTTGTTTTGTTCAGACCCGTCCCACAATCCACCCTACCCTGTGGTGTAGTGGTAAACACTTACTGCCTGGCTGCCTGGCTGCCTGGCTGCCTGGCTGTAAGTGTTTATCACAATTTTAGATTTATTTGTCTCTCGCTCTCACTCTCTCTCACTCTGTTTGTCGCTCCTCCAATGTGTCAACAAACCAACACACATTCGTCGTCACACCCACTGGCTCCAGGTCATCTATAAGTCTTTGCTAGGTAAAGCTCCGCCTTATCTCAGCTCACTGGTCACGATAACAACACCCACCCGTAGCACGCGCTACAGCAGGTATATCTCATTGGTCATCCCCAAAGCCAACACCTCATTTGGCCGCCTTTCCTTCTAGTTATCTGCTGCCCATGACTGGAACGAATTGCAAATATCGCTGAAGCTGGAGACCTATATTTCCCTCACCAACTTTAAACATCAGCTATCTGAGCAGACAACCGATCGCTGCAGCTGTACATAGTCCATCTCTAAATAGCCCACCCAATCTACCTACCTCATCTCCATATTTTTTTGATTTACTTTTCTGCTCTTTTGCACACCAGTATTTCTACTTGCACATCACCATCTGCTCATCTATCACTCCAGTGTTCATTTGATAAAGTGTAATTACTTCGCTACTATGGCCTATTTATTGTCTTACCTCCTCATGCCATTTGCACCCACTGTATATAGACTTTCTTTTTTTCTATTGTGTTATTAACTGTACGCTTGTTTATTCCATGTGTAACTCTGTGTTGTTGTTTGTGTCGCACTGCTTTGCTTTATCTTGGCCAGGTCGCAGTTGTAAATGAGAACTTGTTCTCAACTGGCCTACCTGGTTAAATAAAGGTGAAATAAAAAAATAAACACCAAACGCCAATGATTGACTGTGATTGACATGCATGCTTGTTTGCAAAGTAGGTCGCAAATCTTGTAACCAGATGCAACCGGAAATATACCTCAGGCCTCCCATGTTGTCAGTTTTGATGTGCCTCAGATTGCCGTCTCCTTGTCTCCCTTTGTTTTGACGGGGCTTCTTCTCCCCAAAACCGTCGATACACATCATTGCAAACCCATGCTTCTTATTTCCTACTGTTGACATATTTCGGACAAAATAGCATAACTTATTTTTAAGGACAATATATTTCCGCTACTGTCAGAGGCCCTCGATCGTTTGCTTGTATAATTCAGTTGCAGTGATGCTGTCAAATGAGCGAGTGCACACACACACACACACACACTGAGATGGCTGATGTTTTCCACCCTATAGATCGACATAAAGCAACATTCGCACAGAAGCGCCGCCACCCCTCCCCATGAATCACAGAGTGGACCAGGGAAAGGTTAAAAGCTGTTGAGGCCCACAGATACATCTTGCGTAATAGGATAAGGGCTTCCGTAAATCTGGTGAAGAGCAATTCCTCCCTCGTTTCTGCCTGTTCAGCCTTCAAAAAGAAAGCCAAGTTGGCGTTGCAGTCAGGCGTCTCTGTCCTCGTCTTTATTGTGTCCCATGTATATATCTTTTATATATTTTTTCTTCGCATATCTTTTATATATTTTTTTCTAAACCTCAGCTTCAAAACACTATACTGCAACCTGCCTCACCCAATGTGGTGTGGATCTGCTTTTTTCTGAAGTATTTTCTTTACTTCTGAATCGGAACCCAAACAGAAGCTAGCCAACTGACTAGCTACTAGTTAGTAGTCAGCTAATCACTGCTAGCGGTCATCAGCTAACCTTTAGCTCAGACAACTCGCCAGTTTGCACAAAGCGATTCAAACCAGAGCATACCGGACATCCATATCCCCGGACTCCCACCGCAAGCTCTGAAACTTTTCACCTGGATCATCGCAGCTGGCTAGCTGCAATCTGAGTGTCTACTCCTAGCTAAGGTCTCTGTCCTGAAGCAAGCACCAACTAGCCTGGAGCTAGCCCATGCAGACCCATCTCCTGGCTAGCTGAAGAGTTCCATCAGTTACTCCTGGGCTACAATACCTATTTTTCCAATTGGCCTGGACCCTCTCATTCCAGACTCACATTAAGCATCTCAAATCCAAAATTAAATCTAGAATCGGCTTCTTATTTCGCAACAAAGCATCCTTCACTCATGCTGCCAAACATAGCCTAGTAAAACTAACCATCCTACCAATCCTCGACTTCGGTGATGTCATTTACAAAATAGCCTCCAACACTCTACTCAACAAATTGGATGCAGTCTGTCACAGTGCCATCCGTTTTGTCACCAAAGCCCCATATACTACCCACCACTGCGACCTGTACGTTCTCGTTTGCTGGCCCTCGCTTCATACTTGACGCCAAACCCAATGGCTCCAGGTCATCTGCAAGTCTTTGCTAGGTAAAGTCCCGCCTTATCTCAGCTCACTGGTCACTGTAGCAGCACCCACCTGTGTCACGCTCTCCAACAGGTATATCTCACTGCTCATCCCCAAAACCAGTTCATACTTCAGCCGCCTCTACTTCCATTTCTCTGCTGCCAATGACTGGAACGAACCGTAAAAAAAAATCACTGAAGCTGGAGACACATATCTCCCTAAATAGCTTTAAGCACCAGCTGTCAGAGCAGCTCACAGATCACTGCACCTGTACGTAGCCCATCTGTAAATTGCCCATCCAACTACCTCATCCCCATACTGTATTTATTTATTTTATGTATTTATCTTGCTCCTTTGCACCACAATATCTATACTTGCACATTCATCTTCTGCACATCTACCGTTCCAGTGTTCAATTGCTATATTGTAATTACTTTGCCACCATGGCCTATTTATTGCCTTACCTCCCTTATCTTACCTTATTTGCACACACTGTATATTGACTTTTTCTACTGCATTATTGACTATATGTTTGTTCATTCCATGTGTAACTGTGTTGTTGTATGTGTCGAACTGCTTTGCTTTATCTTGGCCAAGTCGCAGTTGTAATTGAGAACTTGTTGTCAACTAGACTACCTGGTTAAATAAAGGTGAAAAAAAATACAAAAAAGTTGTTGTGTCTGTGAAAGGCTTGGTCATGAGGAAAAATGTGTTTTTTTGTTGGTCGCAAACTCAATTTCCTTGGTGCACTGGAGAGACCACACTTTAAAACCCAGGTCATGAAGCTCTTTTAATTTGTTGAATGTTATCCCTACTGAACCTCTTACTCTGGTTTAGGGAGGGTGAGCCCAGATTGAAGGATCTTGACAACCCAAATAGATGGAATGGAATCTGTGTGAAATATATAACCCTGCCTGTCTGTCCTACTGTGGACCCCCTTCAACAATTCCCTGTCATGTTCTGTCTCATGTTCCTCTGTCATGTTATCTAGTTAACATTTAAGAGAAAGGGAACTAGTTAGAACACACTGCTTTAGCCTCTCAATCATCAATCATATTCTGCAAATATTATTTCATGACATGACATGTCAAAACTTGTAGATATCCTTAAAAATAACTGGTGTGTATTACAGATGGTCAAGTTCCCTAAGAACTGGAAAGTCCTGAAGCAAAGGGTTGAGGCCAGGCATTTGTGGTGGTCAAAAAAGAAGGGCCCCATACTGTGCTCTGCACAACAATACTCCAGGCTCCTGAATCCATGGAGCAGACCTATCCCAACAGACTTTCCCAAGACACCTACTGTGTGAAACAGGGCTGACCTTGACCTCAGTCTAACACAGTACTGACCTTGACCTCAGTCTAAACCTCTGGGTTGGCCCTATTTGTTGCTTAATGGCCTAGGGAAACCCATTGCGGAAGCCTGGTGTTGAAGCCTGTTGTGGAAGCCTGGTGTGGAAGCCTGGTGTGGAAGTCTGGTGTGGAAGCCCGGTGTGGAAGCCAATTCTGGATGCCCGGTGTGGAAGCCCGGTTGTGGAAGCCCGGTTGTGGAAGCCCGGTGTGGAAACCCGGTGTAGCCTCGGCTCTGCAGCATTGTTTGTCATGGTAGTGAGGGGCCTGGTAGTACTGAGTATGTTAGCTGTATAGAGGTCCACTGTCGGGGAGAGAGAGTGATGCTTCAGGCAGGCAAACAGACTTCATCATGTTGTTGGTTATGAGCTGGCCCTGTAATATGGCCCAGATAGAATGGCTAAGTAACCCCAGACTAAGGGGGTCGATGTCTGTGGGGCATTCCAAAAGGAACTACAACGCCTATGAATTAATATTTGGCCCGATCATGGCTTCTATGGCCCAGGTTCTAGATTTCTTAAACACTACACATTTCATCAACGAAGAAGCCGGTGTGGTGGTTGGTTGTAAACTCTCTTTGTCTACCAGGTCATTGCTTAACCTAGTCTGTCAAATGATCAGTTATCATAGTTCCTGAATGGCTGTACTGTAAGTCCCGTGACAGGGACATACACCTCTCTCTCATCCATCTCTCCCTCTTCATCACTGGAGCGAGGGAGGCCTTCATCCATTTCCCGCTAATTAAAAGACCTCAATTGTCACGTGGACAAGCTGGTGCTTTCCTCTATGTGGCAACTCAGATCAGATGACTTGATGACAGGTGATGGTGGAGTGGGTGATGGTGGAGTGGAGCCATAGAGCCAGGGGGCAGTAGGGTGACCTCAGGAGGGAGGGGAGGCGGGTGGGGGGGGGTACTACGCTCAACATCTGTTTTATGAAACCAGAAACCCTTACAATCCACCTGGACTCACCTGCACACATGCACAGCACCGCCCCTCCTGACTACAAAGTTCATGTCCTAAACAGACATTTTACAGTGTCTTGAAAAATGTTTTAGTTCAAAAATGCGATACATTTATTGGATTCACATTCTCATACTGCATAGCAACATAGACTAGCAATACACTCTTACTGATTGCTACTTCAGTCACTTTCAGAAAAATATTAATCACTGGTCACATACTAAGAGCTAAAGAAACACACTCCTTTGGAAAAAAAAAGAAAAGATTCTGAGTCTGAGGCCTGAGTTTAAAACAGTCACAGCTAGTACATGCTTCCCAGAAAGACCCCCCGGGACCTTCATCTGTCATTATAACAAGCCCTAGCTTAACATAGAACAGTGGAATGGGGGAACAAAAGAATGAAAGAGTGGAGAGCACAACAAAGCTTCAGCGCAACATAGCTTCAGCGTGTAAATCAGCTAGAAAGATGTGTCAGCATCGAGTAATTGTCTCTGGCCCCCTCCCAGTTAGGGGGAACGATGAGCTCTACAGCAGAGTCTCAAAACTCAATCGCTGGTTGAAAACTGTTGAATTTGTAGATAATTGCCCCTCTTTCTGGGACTCACCCACAAACAGGACCAAGCCTGGCCTGTTGAGGAGTGACGGACTCCATCCTAGCTGGAGGGGTGCTCTCATCTTATCTACGAACATAGACAGGGCTCTAACTCCCCTTGCTCCACAATGAAATAGGGTGCAGGCCAGGCAGCAGGCAGTCAGTGTAGTCAGCTCAGCTATCCCCATTGAGACCGTGTCTGTGCCTCGACCTAGGTTGGGCACCGCATGGTGGTGTTCGCCTTAGCAATATCACTAGAATAAAGACCTCCTCCATTCCTTACATTATTGAAAGAGATAGTGATACCTCACATCTCAAAATAGGGCTACTTAATGTTAGATCCCTCACTTCAAAGGCAATTATAGTCAATGAACTAATCACTGATCATAATCTTGATGTGATTGGCCTGACTGAAACATGGCTTAAGCCTGATGAATTTACTGTGTTAAATGAGGCCTCACCTCCTGGTTACACTAGTGGCCATATCCCCCATGTAGCCCGCAAAGGCGGAGGTGTTGCTAACATTTACGATAGCAAATTTCAATTTACAAAAAACCCCCAGTGTTTTCGTCTTTTGAGCTTCTAGTTATGAAATCTATGCAGCCTACCCAATCACTTTTTATAGCTACTGTTTACAGGTCTCCTGGGCCATATGCAGCATTCCTCACTAAGTTCCCTGAATTCCTATCGGACCTTGTAGTCATAGCAGATAATATTCACATTTTTGGTGACTTTAATATTCACATGGAAAAGTCCACAGACCCACTCCAAAAGACCTTCGGAGCCATCATCGACTCAGTGGGTTTTGTCCAACAAGTCTCTGGACCTACTCACTGCCACAGTCATACTCTGGACCTAGTTTTGTCCCAAGGAATACATTTTGTGGATCTTAATGTTTTTCCTCATAACCCTGGACTATCGGACCACCATTTTATTACGTTTGCAATCGCAACAAATAACCTGCGCAGACCCCAACCAAGGAGCATCAAAAGTCGTGCTATAAATTCTCAGACAACCCAAAGATTCCTTGATGCCCTTCCAAATTCCCTCTGCCTACCCAAGGATGTCAGAGTACAAAAATCAGTTCACCACCTAACTGAGGAACTCAATGTTACCTTGCGCAATACCCTAGATGCAGTTGCACCCCTAAAAACTAAAAACATTTGTCATAAGAAACTAGCTCCCTAGTATACAGAAAATACCCGCGCTCTGAAGCAAGCTTCCAGAAAATTGGAATGGCGCCACACCAAATTGGAAGTCTTCCTACTAGCTTGGAAAGACAGTACCGTGCAGTATCGAAGAGCCCTCACTGCTACTCGATCATCCTATTTTTCCAACTTAATTGAGGAAAATAAGAATAATCCGAAATACATTTTTGATACTGTCACAAATTGAACTAAAAAGCAGCATTCCACAAGAGAGGATGGCTTTCACTTCAGCAGTGATAAATTCATGAACTTCTTTGAGGAAAAGATCATGATCATTAGAAAGCAAATGACGGACTCCTTTAAATCTGCGTATTCTTCCAAAGCAATACATAGAAATAAAGAAACATAGAAAAAAAACATAGAATGCCCACCCCACATCACTCCCTGACCTAACCAAATATAGAAATAAAACGTCTCTCTAAGGTCAGGGCGTGACAGTAACCCCCCCCACCCCCAAAGGTGCAGACAACGGCCACAAAACCTGAACCTATAGGGGAGGGTCTTGGTGGGCATCTATCCGCGGTGGCGGCTCTGGTGCGGGACGTAGTACGTGTAACTGCAAAGCATGGATTCTGAAGGGTCACATGCTCCTCAAAGCGACTGTCTTGCTCCAGACTCCAACCCCTCCAAACTCTCTTGTCCCTCTCCACTGCCAACCACTCCTCGCTCAAACGGTCCAAGAATTCCTCCTCGGTCTCTGACTCACCCCTCAGTACCGATGCCGACGTCATCTACCCTCCCCAAAAAATAGTTTAGGGCTGCCTCTCAGGTTTCCGTCGTGTCCTCTCCTTCTGACCACGCTGCTTGGTCCTTTGGTGGTGGGTAGTCACGGCCGTCAAAAGGACCAAAATGCAGCGTTGTGAGAGTACATTTCTCTTTTTTATTTAAGGAATGTCGCCAACAAAACAAGAAACAAGATAAACAACCGTGAAGCTTACAGGGCTAAGTGCCACTAACAAAGTTAACTACCCACACTGAAGGAGAGAAAAAGGGATACCTAAGTATGATTCCCAATCAGAGACAATGATAGACAGCTGTCCCTGACTGAGAACCATACCCGGCCAAAACATAGAAATAAAGAAACATAGAAAAAAAACATAGAATGCCCACCCCACATCACACCCTGACCTAACCAAATAGAGAAATGAAACGTCTCTCTAAGGTCAGGGCGTGACAGTAGGTCAGATGATTGAGTGTAGTCTGGCCCAGGAGTGTGAAGGTGAACGGAAAGGCTCTGGAGCAACGAACCGCCCTTGCTGTCTCTGCCTGGCCCGTTCCCCTCTTTCCACTGGGATTCTCTGCCTCTAACCCTATTACAGGGGCTGAGTCACTGGCTTACTGGTGCTCTTCCATGCTGTCCCTAGGAGGGGTGCATCACTTGAGTGGGTTGAGTCGCTGACGTGGTCTTCCTGTCTGGGTTGCCATCATCGGATGGGGCCACAGTATCACCTAACCCCTCCTGTCTCAGCCTCCAGTATTTATGCTGCAGTAGTTTATGTGTCGGTTATATCTGGAGTATTTCTCCTGTCTTATCCGGTGTCCTGTGTGAATTTAAGTATGCTCTCTCTAATTCTTTCTTTCTTTCTCTCTCTTGGAGGACCTGCGCCCTAGGACCATGCCTCAGGACGACCTGGCATGATGACTCCTTGCTGTCCCGAGTCCACCTGGCCGTGCTGCTGCTCCAGTTTCAACTGTTCTGCCTGCGGCTATGGAACCCTGACCTGTTCACCGGACGTGCTACCTGTCCCAGACCTGCTGTTTTCAACTCTCTAGAGACAGCAGGAGTGGTAGAGATATTCTCAATGATTAGCTATGAAAAGCCAACTGACATTTACTCCTGAGGTGCTGACTTGTTACACCCTCAACAACTACTGTGATTATTATTTGACCATGCAGGTCATTTATGAACATTTTAACATCTTGGCCATGTTCTGTTATAATCTCCACCCGGCACAGCCAGAAGAGGACTGGCCACCCCTCATAGCCTGGTTCCTCTCTAGGTTTCTTCCTAGGTTTTGGCCTTTCTAGGGAGTTTTTCCTAGCCACTGTGCTTCTACACCTGCATTGCTTGCTGTTTGAGGTTTTAGGCTGGGTTTCTGTACAGCACTTTGATATATCAGCTAATGTAAGAAGGCCTATATAAACAAATAAACAAATATAAACAAATGTTATTTGATTTGGAGAATCCCCATATGGTGAGTGTAGTGGGTGATCTGAAAGGTCTGTTGGATAAACAAATACTGTGTGTGTGTGTGTGTGTGTGTGTGTGTGTGTGAGTGTGTGAAAGTCGTTGGATAAACACACACAGAGCTACATGTTACGGCTGTATCAGGTTGCCTGACAGGTAGCCTGGCACACACACACACACACACGCACGCACGCATGCACGCACACACACACACACAGACACACACACACACTTTCAGATCACCCACTACACTCACCATATGGGGATTCTCCAAATCAAATCAAATTTGTTTATATAGCCCTTCTTACATCAGCTGATATATCCAAGTGCTGTTCAGAAACCCAGCCTAAAACCCCAAACAGCAAGCAATGCAACTTCAGAAGGCACAAAGACAGAAGTTAGGGCTAGCTTCAACCACACCTGCTTTCCCCCTATTGCCCTCAGTTCAGCCATACATACAGTGCTTTCGGAAAGTATTCAGACCCATTGACTTAGTTTACAGCCTTATTCTAAAATGGATAACAAAACATGTACTTCAGCAATCTAAACACAATACACCATAATGACAAAGCGAAAACAGGTTGGTAGAATATTTTAGCAAATGTACTACAAATAAACAACAGAAATACCTTATTTACATAACTATTCAGACCCTTCGCTATGATAAATTGAGCGGAGGTGCATCCTGTTTCCATTGATCATCCTTGAGATGTTTCTACAACTTGATTGGAGTCCAGCTGTGGTAATTTCAATGGATTTGCCATGATTTGGAAAGGCACACGCCTTTCTATATACGATCCCACAGTTGTTAGTGCATGTCAGAACAAAACCCAAGCCATGAGGTCGAAGGAATTGTCCATAGAGGTCCAAGACAGGATTGAGGCACAGATATGGGGAAGGGTGCCAAAAAATATATACAACAATTATTGAATGCCTCCAAGAACACAGTGGCCTCTATCATTTTTATATGGAAGAAGTTTGGAATCACCAAGACTCTTCCTATAGCTGGCCATCCGGCCAAAGGAGGGACTTAGTCTGGGGGTGGACCAAGAACCCGATGGTTACTCTGACAGAGCTCTAAAGTTCCTCTGTGGAGATGGGAGAACCTTCCATAAGGACAACCATCTCTGCAGTACTCCACCAATCAGGCCTTTATGGTAGAGTGGCCAGAGGGAAGCCCGCTTGGTTTTTGCCAAAAGGCACCTAAAGACTCTCAGACCATGAGAAACAAGATTCTCTAATCTGATGAAACCAAATCTGAATTATTTGGCCTGAATGTCAAGTGTCACGTCTGGAGGAAACCTGGCTGTTACAGATACAGGTATTCTGTGTGTATCCTGTGTGTATTTCTTTTCTCTCCTTCTCCCCTCCTCACAGGTGGCAATCATCATTCCCCAATCAGTTGCTAATCAGAAGACACACCTCCTCCTGTTTCCATTACCCAATCACATCCCCTTTCCCTTGGTTTAAAAAAACCCTGTCTGTTATTTGCTCTAGAGCTCAATCTCTCTGTCAATGCCATCTGTCTGTAGATCTCTTGTTTGGTTTTTGCAACTACATGCCACTTTGTCCCCACCTGTGAGTATTGGTTTTGTTATGGTGTTTGTTTGATAATGGGAAAAGGGGGAACCAAGATAAGTCGCCCATGGGCATACATTATCCGTAGGAATACTTTGTATAAAAACACTAGTTAGAACTGGGCGGACCACCCACTATTTGTTTGGTTAGTTAGCTGTTGGTGAAGTAGGCTAGTCTAGCTTAGTTAAAAAAAAAAAACGTATTATGCTTTTCCTTGGGTCCAACTCAGCCCCTTTTCCTGCTCCCCCATTACCGTGTGTTTTCAAATAAACCATGAGTGATTGACGGTAATTTAGTTGTCTGTGGTTATTTCGTTCTCACTCTTACTTTTTCACGATTATAATTTTTATGAGCCATGTTACGGGTCTCGTTTCCACCCCCGTAACACTGGCATAATCCCTATGGTGAAGCATGGTGGAGGCAGCATCAAGCTGTGGGGAAGTTTTTCAGCGGCAGAGACTGGGAGACTCGTCAGGATCGAGGCAAAGATGAACGGAGAAAAGCAAAGCGACGGGGTGAAGGTTCACCTTCCAACAGGACAATGGCCTTAAGCACACAGCCAAGACAATGCAGGGGTGGCTTCGGGACAAGTTTCTGAATTTCTTTGAGTGGCCCAGCCAAAGCCCAGACTTGAACCCGATCGAACATCTCTGGAGGGACCTGAAAATAGCTGTGCAGCGACACTCCTCATCCAACCTGACAGATCTTGAGAGAATCTGTAGAGAAGACTGTGAGAGACTCCCCGAATACAGGTGTGCCAAGCTTGTAGTGTCATACTCAAAAAGACTCAAGGATGTAAACACTGCCAACGGTGCTTCAACAAAGTACTGAGTAAAAGGTCTGAAAACTTATGTAAATGTAATATTTTCTTTTTTCTTTTTAATAAATTAGCAAAGAAAATGGGTATTGTGTGTAGATAGATGAGAGGAAAAAACGATTTAATACATTTTGGAATGAGGCTGTGACCTAACAAAATGTGGAAAAAGTCAAGGGGTCTGAATACTTTCCAAAGGCACCATCATATTGTATACCACTTTGAAACATGCATTCACCATTCCATATGGTATGTAGGGTTATGTAATGTTGCTTCCTTCTGGAGCTGCTTTATAAGTATTTCTGTTGATCAAATGAATTGATTAATTTCATATTGATTAGTTTCATTTATGCTCCACCAATGTCCAGTGTACATGTCTGGAGTCATGTATTGAGGCCACCTTACTGTAAACAACTTATAGCATTCCCACTAACCCTACTCTGCCATGTCGACTCTAATATATTACCTCAACCCACCTGCCACACTTCTAAACTAACACATTACCCCGACTCACCTGCCCCCAAGGCCCACCTGACCCCACATCCAGCTCAGCTATTGAATAATTACTAATTGAGGCACTGACTTTTCTTCTGGCCTGTTTGTATGTTGCCCCTTTGTGCAGCACTTTGGCGTTCTGATGGCACTAAATATTGATAACCTCCAATGCCTTGGGGAACTTTCTGTGTGTTTGGAGTTTAGCTGTGTACAGAGTGGTAGTCTGGGGTTTGTTTGGAGTCTACCTGTGTACAGAGTGGTAGTCTGGGGTTTGTTTGGAGTCTAGCTGTGTACAGAGTGGAAGTCGGGTATGTTTGGAGTCTCGGTGTGTACAGAGTGGGAGTTTGGGGTTTAATTGGGGTCTAGCTGTGCACAGAGTGGGAGTCTGGGGTTTGTTTGGAATCTAGCTGTGTACAGAGTGGGAGTACAGCTATGAGTGTAGATGTACATGTGAGGACAGCTGTGATTGAGTGTTTGAGATAGAGAGAGTGGGCAAGAGAAGGGCTGGATATAAGGCACAGTGGTTGGTGAACTAGTGTGTGTGTGTGTGTACCTCATTACACAGTCTGCAATGAGGGGGATGGGCAAATATAAACTGCTCACTGAATAGGAAAAAGTGTTGTTGATTTTCTTTACAGCTATTAGTTTCAGACCACCAGGATGACTTTTTCCGGAGAAACATTACAGTTGTATTATTTCTATCTGTGGATCTCGATCACGCTGTCGTTCTCTGTTGTCATACTTTCAATATATCATACAAAACTAGTGTACAGTCAAATAACATACATTTTCAGTCTATGGTAGCCCTGAGCTATGGTATTGTATTTTCACTCTAATAGAAATACACAAGAAATCAACTAAGATGACAGTCAACAATTTGAAAAGCTGTCTAGTCAAAGGTAACTCACGAGAAAAGGAGAAAAAATAACATTAGCAGCCCCTTACTGTGCTGTCACCAGGGCCAGTGGGATGTCATGTCAGTCAGGGCCACAGAGGCTTCAGGGAGAGAGTAGCAGGGCTACACAAGGCCTGACCGAGCCTTCAGCTGCCTGAGAAGGGCCCCTCTGCCTCTAGGGAGCCTTCCACTCTACCCCAGGCCCGTCCAGCCTACCTGTTTAGACTACTGTCCCTGTGGTTTTCATCTCAGGGAGGGAACATGTCAGTTTAACATGAATACGGCTTTCATCAAGTGCCATGACAAATTAGCCTCTTCTGAAGAGGAATTGTTTCTTCTCCTTAGGAAGGACGCGTGAAAACTACTGCAGAAGTCGAAACGCACATGTTTGGAAAGTGTCCTGCTCTCCAGATTAAGTTAATTGCCCAATGTTTTGGTGTGCTGTCTAGTAGGCACAGAAGTGCCTGTTGAAAAGGACACCAGATACCTTTTTTTCTCCGAGTAGAATGCAAACCATTAGTTAAATATTATTTTGATCATACACAAACAATTGGGCATTTCATGAGAACCACCGATGCATCTTTAAATGCTAAACCAACAATTATTTTGACAAGGAGAGAGACACATATTTCCAATGTATTTCACAGCAGGCCACTGTCCTTCTTTTCTTCTGTCACGATAGGGAACATATGCATGTGGTGGTGTTTGCTGCTCGGGTCCTTCAGACAGAGGACTGCGTTCCAAATGGCAGCCTGTTCCCTTTATAGTGAACTACTTTTGACCAGGGCAGTGCGCTCTATAGGTCATATGCTGCTATTTGAGACAGGAGAAACACCAAAGAACAGAGAAATCAGAACCCAGTAGGTAGTATAGGGCACTCAGTCTCTTCCTGTTTTATTCATGCAGGGTCTGGAGCATGTCTCACACAGATATTTGCTCAGACAATTAAAGTGATTAACCCTTAAGAGGCTAAGCCCTGTCTAAGGTCATACCAAAGATAATTCTTGAATTTGATTTATAATTTTAAGACCAATTGTAGTAAAAAAAGACAGTAAAAAAAATGTTTATATACATTTAATTAAGCATTTTATTTGGGCTTACTGCTATTAGCCCATACAAATTCATTGAATAACAGATTCACTACATGGACCAACAAGAAGAATCTAAAGGAAGTTTGTTCTGACGTGTCTATCCTACATCTGAGAGATACAAGATTAGGAAACGTTTGTTATTTCTTTCTAAATGTATTTAATTAAAGGGCTCTTTCCTGACATCCAGAGAAAACAGAAGGCTGATCTCCTCCATGTCCCTCTGCGGGCAGGACCAAGCTGTGTGGTGGTGAGTTTGGCGCTCTGTGTGTGTGTGCGTCTATGTGTTTATGTGTGTGTGCGTACATTTCTCTGTGTGCGTCCCTCTCCGATTCAGAACACCACAACAGTCTCTCCTCCATTCTTCAAAGGGCTGTTCTCTGATCTGCCTGTCTCATCAGATTACTGGTGGCGGAGTGACATATCTGGAGCCCCCAGCAGGCACTTCAATGGAGCGCCACATGCAGGACCCAGTTTTCTGGGGAGCTGCCTGGACTGTTTCCGCTCTGCTGTGTGGAAAACGAGAGGCAGTGTGCATGTGGAAAGTGGAGGGTCTGGGTGATCAGAGAGGCTAAGAGGGGCTGGTGGCTTACTCAGGGCTCTGGGGAAGAAGGGAGGGTTAATTGTGCACAGGTGACTCTGTGCAGGTGCTTCAGCACACCAGATGCTGCCCTGGCATGCACAGACTCAAACAGATGGAGGGGAGAAGAGAGACTATTTGTGTGTGTGTGTGTGAGAGAGAGAGAAAATAAGACCGAGTGATAGAGACCCAGCTGAAAAAACAGCATAGATTATATACATTTCAGGTTGGTCCATGCTGGTCTATGCCTGTCCATGCCGGTCTATGCTGGTCAAGGTGGTCGGATGCTGGTCAGGCTGGTCGGATGCTGGTCAAACAAGTCCATGCTGGTCCATGCTGGTCAGATGCTGGTCAGGCTGGTCGGATGCTGGTCCATGCTGGTCGGATGCTGGTCGGATGCTGGTCAAGCTAGTCCGATGCTGGTCGGATGCTGGTCGGATGCTGGTCAGATGCTGGTCGGATGCTGGTCGGATGCTGGTCGGATGCTGGTCAAGCTAGTCCATGCTGGTCAGATGCTGGTCAAGCTAGTCCATGCTGGTCGAATGCTGGTCAAGCTAGTCCATGCTGGTCAGATGCTGGTCAAGCTAGTCCATGCTGGTCAGATGCTGGTCAAGCTAGTCCATGCTGGTCAGATGCTGGTCAAGCTAGTCCATGCTGGTCGGATGCTGGTCAAGCTTGTCCATGCTGGTCGGATGCTGGTCAGATGCTGGTCAAGCTAATCCATGCTGGTCGGATGCTGGTCAAGCTAGTCCATGCTGGTCGGATGCTGGTCGGATGCTGGTCAGATGTCACCCTATTCCCTTTTGTTTTTCACTCTCAATTGTTCATAGACAAGCAAAGAAATGTGATATTCTGAGTCCATGTTAAAGCATCAATCACATTAGAATAACTTTTTTTTTAAAGCCTTGAAGAAAACAATTGTACATTTTTTGTGTAACTCCCCTTTAATTGTACATCTGGCCCTTTAATTGCGCATCTAGTGAGTGAGGAACGTGCCATCTAATGTGCTGTCTAATGTGTCGGTCTAGTGATGGTTCTGTACTGCTGCTACTCATTTCAAGTTAAAGTTTGCAAATAACAAATAATAGATACACATGATATACTCACTCATAATATACTTCTTCCAGGTACGCCTACTTTAAAGGAAACATTTAATTGAGTAGGTTTTGGGGAAAATATTTCTGTCAGCTCACAAGAAGCTTATCACATCAACTGGTTACACACGGAGTGATGGACAAACGTGAACACCACAGAGACATACAGGGGCAATATTGCTGGAAATGAATTGGAAGATATTGCGTTATGTTTGGCTTTTTAAGTCAATGGTGGCTAACCAGGGGTGGGACAATGTTACCTTGATTAGATAGTAGCTGGGAGCTTGCTGTGTCTGATACTTGTGAGATTTGATTATGACAGCTTAGGGTGGAACATGTGAAATGAATTGTCCAGCTGGTTATGCTGGCAGACCAGCCTTTATTGTGCTAGTGACCAGCCTTCAAAAGTACAACAAAGGCTGTTCATGAAGGCTGGTCACCAGTGAAAGCACAAAGAAGGCTGGTCACCAGCGTATGCTGGTATGTGCTGTTTTTTTCAGCAGGGGAGAATGATAGCAAAACATAAATGCCTTTCTTTCTGTCTGTTTTAAAATCAACCACATGCAGTCAAGCTCATTGAACAAACAGTGATCTTGTTTTCTCTCTGTTCGTGCTGCTATTGATATTGAGCTGAATGTTCTCTGACAGTGGTGGTCTGTCTCTGTCTGTCTGTACAGAACATGGCTACATCCCAAATAGTATCCTATTCCCTACATAGTGCACAACTTTAGAGCAGGGCCCATAAGTCTTTGATGAAAATAAGTGCACTATGAAGGGAATAAGGTTTAGGACACAAGCCCATAACACACAGTAGATGTTACTCTTTAATGTCCTCCTTCTTGCTTCGTTAACCTCTCTCTCCTTCAGAGAGTTAGACAAAAACATGAAGTATGCATTCCAAATGGCACCCTATTCGCTATATAATGCACTATGTAGGGAATCGGGTGCTATTTGGGATTCAGTCTCTGTTTATGTCCCTAACAGATTTCTCTGAAGAGGCTCGCTGTCCCAGTCAGAGAGGAATAAGAAACAGCATCCAGAATGCTAATGATCTAACTCAACAAGTGAACATACGCCTTTAGGTCTGGCTCATGTAGTCTCCATCTCCATGACGATCAACACGGTTTAGCTTCACAGCTGTATTCATACGCTTCGATGTTCATCAGACTTCCTTCTGTCTTCTAAGGGAATCCCACAGTGTCAGACAGTGACAGGCTTTCATTATGCATTCAACTCAACCATAAGTGATTTGAAAGTGCAGATGTTAAGGGTGTAATTAATGTAACATCTTGTAAATTTAGGGCAGAAGAAGAGGTAGAAATGATATGATGCTGAGATTCCTTGTGAATTTGAAAACAAAATTGAGAGAGCGAGAGAGAGATTCATTCCTCACACTGTATAACACAATTGAAAGTTAAAGGCAACGTTCATGGGTTCACGGAGATTCACGTTAAAAGCTGTGTCCTTTGTGTCCTATGTCCTTTACAAGATGGCGCCGATAGAGATGGCAGCTTCGCTTCAAGTCCTTAGGAAACTCAGTTGTCACAGAGCCTGAAGTGGTGGGTGCGGAGTCAAGCGCAGAGAGCAGAGGATAATCAGGAAACCGGACATTATTACGGCCTCCAATATTAACGCCCAAAACAACAGGCGAATAATAAAAAAATGTCCAACCCAACACAGGGCACAAACAGACAGGAACACTACAGGCCACAACCTCGACTAACAGAAAACAAGCCCGCACAAAAACAGGCGGGCCTAACAGGCTTAAATAGTCCTGAATCAAAACAAAATAAGAGACAGGTGCAACCAATAAGACATAACAAACAGAAAAGGAAAAGGGGATCGGTGGCAGCTAGTAGACCGGCGACAACGACCGCCGAGCGCTGCCCAAACAGGCAGGGGAGCCACCTTCGGTGGGAGTCCTGACAGCAGTATTTAGTTTTTTTGATGTATTATTATTTCTTACATTGTTAAACCAGAAAACCTTAAGTGTTATTACATATAGCCGGGAAGAACAATTGGATATCAGAGAGATGCTACCTTAACAGCACAACCAGGACTACGATCAGGAGTACGACCTTCCCAAAGCGAATCCTTTGTCTGCACCTCCCAGGGCATTTGAACTGATTCCAGAGGTTGACCCAAAACAACACCGTCGGAGGAGAGGGTGCGGAGCGGTCTTCGAGTGAGGCTTTGGATGCGCACACACCACCCACAGCTTCTGAGTATATTACTCGATAATGTACAGTCGATGAAATTAGGGCCAGAGTTGCTTTCCAAAGATATATCTGGGATTGTAACATACTCTATTTCACGGAGACATGGCTAGCTAGGGACATGCTGTCAGATTCCGTACAGCCAATGGGATTTTCAGTGCTTCATCTCTCTGGTACAATCCAAGATGGCGTAGCAGTCAGACGTCTTGTCGTGTCGTGTCCCTTGTATATATCGTTTTTTTTTAAACATATTTTTCTTCGCATATCTTTTAAAACATTTTGCAAAACCTCAACATCTAAATACTCTCCTGCAACCCGCCTCACCCATTGTAGCGTGGATCTGCTTTTTTTCTAAAGTATTTATATTTACTTTGGATCCGGAACCCCTCAACTGAAGCTAGCCAGCTAACTACCAGCTATCAGTCAGCAAACCATTGCTAGCGGTCATCAGCTAACCTTTAACTCGGAAAGCTCTCGCCAGTTCGAACAAAGTGACTTTAACCAGAGCATAACGGACCTATTATTTTTATCCCCAGATTCCCACCGCAAACGGAACATTTTTATCTGGATCTTCACAACTAGCTAACTAGCTAACCGCAACCCCGGATGACTACTCCTGGCTAGTGTTTCCATCCACTTAGCTTGAAGCTAGCCTGGCCAGAGCTCCTGTGCTACCACCGAAGCATACTCCTGGGCTACAATATCCGGACCCACGACCGGTCTATCGATGTCACCGCATGAAGAGGCATAAACAGACTTAACCCCATCTCGACGTCCCACAAAGGCTAACTTTCTAGCCCTTGCTATCTGTTTGCTTGCTAATTCGGCCTGCTAACTGCTAGCCTGCCCCGGTCTACTAACTGCTAGCTTGTTTAGCCCCGGTCTGCTAACTGCTAGGTTGTTTAGCCCCGGCCTACTAACTGTTAGCTTGTTAGCACAGGCCTGCTAACTGTCTGGATCGCCGCGTCCCCAGCCAGCCCAACCACTCACTGGACCCATATTTATTTTCAATCTCTTTTCGATTTTTAATTCGATTATACCTTCCGGGAACCTGCCTCACCCAATGTGATACGGAATCGCTATAATTTTTAATTTTTAGAACACATTCAAGAACCTCCAGAAGCTAACCAGCTAACTAGCTACAAGCTATTTAGTCATTGTTAGCCACTGCTAGCGGCTTTTACCTTCTGCACAGCCAGCCAGTTTTTTTTTTGCCTGGATAATACTCGCCAGTCTAGCTTCCCTGTCCCATCTACCGCTGCCCCCTGGACACTGTGATCACTTGGCTACATAGCTGATGCCTGCTGGACTGTCCATTAATCACGGTACTCCATTCTGTTTGTTTATGTTTTTATCTGTCGGCCCCAGCCACACTCAGGCTCTGTGTGTAGTTAATCCGACCCTCTCTGCCTAGTCAACGCCATTTTACCTGCTGTTGTTGTGCTAGCTGATTAGCTTTTGTTGTCTCACCTACTGTTTTAGCTAGCTCTCCCAATCAACACCTGCGATTACTGTGTGCCTCGCTGTATGTCTCTCTCAAATGTCAATATGCCTTGTATACTGTTGTTCAGGTTAGTTATCACTGTTTTAGTTTACAATGGAGCCCCTAGTTCCACTCTTCATACCCCTGATACCTCCTTTGTCCCACCTCCCACACATGCGGTGACCTCACCCATTACAACCAGCATGTCCAGAGATACAACCTCTAATATCATCACCCAGTGCCTGGGCTTACCTCCGCTTTACCCGCACCCCACCATACCCCTGTCTGCACATTATGCCCTGAAAATATTCTACCATGCCCAGAAATCTGCTCCTTTTCATCTTTGTCCCCAACAGTTAGGCGACCAGTTTTGATAGCCTTTAGCCGCACCCCTCATACTAATCCTCCTCTGTTCCGCGGGTGATGTGGAGGTAAACCCAGGCCCTGCATGTCCCCAGGCACCCTCATTTGTTGACTTCTGTGATCGAAAAAGTCTTGGTTTCATGCATGTCAACATCAGAAGCCTCCTCCCTAAGTTTGTTTTACTCACTGCTTTAGCACAACCCTGATGTCCTTGCCATGTCTGAATCCTGGCTCAGGAAGGCCAACAAAAATTCTGAGATTTCCATACCCAACTATAACATTTTCCATCAAGATAGAACTGCCAAAGGGGGAGGAGTTGCAGTCTACTACAGAGAGAGCCTGCAAAGTAATACCCAAACAGTTTGAACTACTAATTTTAAAAATTACTCTCTCCAGAAATAAGTCTCTCACTGTTGCCGCCTGATACAGACACCCTCTGCTCCCAGCTGTGCCCTGGACACCATTTGTGAATTGATCGCCCCCCATCTAGCTTCAGAGTATGTTCTGTTAGGTGACCTAAACTGGGATATGCTTAACACCCCGGCAGTCCTACAATCTAAGCTAGATGCCCTCAATCTCACACAAATCATCAAGGAACCCACCAGGTACAACCCTAAATCTGTAAACAAGGGCACCCTCTTACACGTCATCCTGACCAACTGGCCCTCCAAATACACCTCTGCTGTCTTCAACCAGGATCTCAGCGATCACTGCCTCATTGCCTGTATCCGCTACGGATCCGCAGTCAAACGACCACCCCTCATCACTGTCAAATGCTCCCTAAAACACTTCTGTGAGCAGGCCCTTCTAATCGACCTGGCCCTGGTATCCTGGAAGGATATTGACCTCATCCCGTCAGTTGAGGATGCCTGGTCATTCTTTAAAAGGAACTTCCTCGCCATTTTAAATAAGCATGCTCCGTTCAAAAAATGCAGAACTAAGAACAGATATAGCCCTTGGTTCACTCCAGACCTGACTGCCCTCGACCAGCACAAAAACATCCTGTGGCGGACTGCAATAGCATCGAATAGTCCCCGCGATATGCAACTGTTCAGGGAAGTCAGGAACCAATACACGCAGTCAGTCAGAAAAGCAAAGGCCAGCTTCTTCAGGCAGAATTTTGCATCGTGTAGCTCTAACTCCAAAAAGTTCTGGGACACTGTAAAGTCCATAGAGCACCTCCTCCCAGCTGCCCACTGCACTGAGGATAGATAACACGGTCACCACCGATAAATCCATGATTATCGAAAACTTCTACAAGCATTTCTCAAGGGCTGGCCATGCCTTCCTCCTGGCTACTCCAACCTCGGCCAACAGCCCCCCGCGCAGATACTCGCCCAAGCCTATCCAAGGTTCTCCTTTACCCAAATCCAGATAGCAGATGTTCTGAAAGAGCTGCAAAACCTGGACCCGTACAAATCAGCTGGGCTTGACAATCTGGACCCTCTATTTCTGAAACTATCCGCCGCCATTGTCGCAACCCCTATTACCAGCCTACCAACCTCTCTTTCATATCATCTGAGATCCCCAAGGATTGGAAAGCTGCCGCAGTCATCCCCCTCTTCAAATGGGGAGACACCCTGGACCCAAACTGTTACAGACCTATATCTATCCTGCCCTGCCTATCTAAGGTCTTCGAAAGCCAAGTCAACAAACAGTTCACTGACCATCTCGAATCCCACCGTATCTTCTCCGCTGTGCAATCTGGTTTCCGAGCCGGTCACAGGTGCACCTCAGTCACGCTCAAGGTACGATATCATAACCGCCATCGATTAAAAGACAATACTGTGCAGCCGTCTTCATCGACCTGGCCAAGGCTTTCGACTCTGTCAATCACCATATTCTTATCGGCAGACTCAGTAGCCTCGGTTTTTCTGATGACTGCCTTTCCTGGTTCACCAACTACTTTCCAGACAGAGTTCAGTGTGTCAAATCGGAGGGCATGCTGTCCAGTCCTCTGGCAGTCTCTATGGGGGTGCCACAGGGTTCAATTCTCGGGCCGACTCTTTTCTCTGTATATATCAATGATGTTGCTCTTGCTGCGGGCGATTCCCTGATCCACCTCTACGCAGACGACACCATTCTATATACTTCCGGCCCGTCCTTGGACACTGTGCTATCTAACCTCCAAACGAGCTTCAATGCCATACAACACTCCTTCCGTGGCCTCCAACTGCTCTTAAACGCTAGTAAAACCAAAGGCATGCTTTTCAACCGTTCTCTGCCTGCACCCGCACGCCTGACTAGCATCACCACCCTGGATGGTTCCGACCTTGAATATGTGGACATCTATAAGTACCTAGGTGTCTGGCTAGACTGTAAACTCTCCTTCCAGAGTCATATCAAACATCTCCAATCGAAAATCAAGAGTCGGCTTTATATTCCGCAACAAAGCCTCCTTCACTCACGCCGCCAAACTTACCCTAGTAAAACTGACTATCCTACCGATCCTCGACTTTGGCGATGTCATCTACAAAATTGCTTCCAACACTCTACTCAGCAAACTGGATGCAGTTTATCACAGTGCCATCCGCTTTGTCACTAAAGCACCTTATACCACCCACCACTGTGACTTGTATGCTCTAGTCGGCTGGCCCTCGCTACATATTCGTCGCCAGACCCACTGGCTCCAGGTCAGCTACAAGTCCATGCTAGGTAAAGCTCCGCCTTATCTCAGTTCACTGGTCACGATGGCAACATCCGTACCACGCGCTCCAGCAGGTGTATCTCACTGATCATCCCTAAAGCCAACACCTCATTTGGCCGCCTTTCGTTCCAGTTCTCTGCTACCTGTGACTAGAACGAATTGCAAAAATCGCTGAAGTTGGAGACTTTCATCTCCCTCACCAACTTCAAACATCTGCTATCTGAGCAGCTAACCGATCGCTGCAGCTGTACATAGTCTATCGGTAAATAGCCCACCCATTTTTACCTACCTCAACCCCATACTGTTTTTATTTATTTACTTTTCTGCTCTTTTGCACACTAATATCTCTACCTGTACATGACCATCTGATCATTTATCACTCCAGTGTTAATCTGCAAAATTGTAATTATTCGCCTACCTCCTCATGCCTTTTGCACACAATGTATATAGACTGTCTTTTTTTCTGTGTTATTGACTTGTTAATTGTTTACTCCATGTGTAACTCTGTGTTGTCTGTTCACACTGCTTTGCTTTATCTTGGCCATGTCACAGTTGCAAATGAGAACTTGTTCTCAACTAGCCTACCTGGTTAAATAAAAAAATAAAAAAGAAGAAGAAGGGTGGGGGTGTATGTTTCATGATTCATGATGTTTCATGATTCGTCTTGTTGCTCCACTCCTATAAAACAGGAAGCACGTGCTTAGGTCTATCCAACGTTTACCTGACCAATCGGATTCCACGCTTAAAGATTGCTTCGATCACATGGACTGGGATATGTTCCAGGTAGCCTCAGACAATAACAGTGATTTATACGCTGACTCGGTGAGCGAATTTACAAGGAAGTGTATAGGGGATGTAGTACCCACTGTGACTATTAAAACCTTCCCTAACCAGAAACCGTGGATTGATGGCAGCATTCACGCAAAACTGAAAGCATGTACCACTGTATTTAATCATGGCAAGGTGACTGGAAACATGGCCGAATACAAACAGTGTAGTTATTCCCTCGTAATGCAATCAAACAAGCAAAGCGTCCGTATAGAGACAAAGTGGAGTCACAATTCAACGGCTCAAATACGAGACGTATGTAGCAGGGTCTACAGTCAATCACGGATTACAAAAAGAAAACCAGCCCCGTCGCGGACATCAACGTCTTGCTCCCAGACAAATTAAACAACTTCTTTGGGCGCTTTGAGGACAATACAGTGCCACCAACACGGCCCGTTACCAAAGACTTAGATATTACCTGTTAGTTACTGCTGTACTGTCGGATCTAGGAGCATAAGCATTTCGGTACAAACACAATAACATCTGCTAACTGTGTGTAAGTGACCAATACAATTTGTTTTGATTTGATGTCAGCTTAATCAAAAATGTCCTTCACATTTCAGTAGTGTCTTCTGCGATAAGAGTTGAATCTAGCCAAGGTCTAAACACTAGCGGAATAAGCAAGGGTACCAAGCGGTATAGAGTGGCGAGGTGTCTCTCTTGAGAGAAGACAAACCTTTCTTCCCTTGAGCGTCCCCTGGAGTGTCATCTGTGGTTGCCAGTGCAACCTCTTAACCATACACATTAGCAACCAGTTCCACACAGTGTTTCAGAGCCAGGGGACATGAGGAGTGCTGTTACCAACTTCTTAAGGCTGTGCTCTACAAGCCTCCTGGACTAGAACCTCACCCCGCAAGGGAAACCAGCAGTCCAAAAATAAGCCTTTTAGATAGAAAGCATATGTTAGCATGGTTGGAGCCCCCTTTGACATCCTGTAAGCTTGGTCGAGATGAGCAGAGACAACTAGAGAAGGAGTTGTGGGGAGATGGGAGAGGGTTTATAATTCAGGGGCTGCACACAGATCTTTGCTACGCAGGATCACCATTTTGCGTAGCTAGTTGTAGTTCTTTGCTGTGTAATTAAGCCTTTACTCAAAATAACTTTGACACAACAGTACTTAACCTCGTAGGAATACATCTGCTGTACTGTGGTCCATTGAGTGACTGTTCTGAAGCATAACAACAGGCCCACTGGTGAGGATGATAAGGCAGGATCAGGACTTCACAAATGTGAACTGTTTATAAAGTGTGATTTAGAAATCCAACATGACTTCAAATGAAATAGACAAAATTATAACGTACGTATGATAAATAGTGATGGCAAATTATTATGTTTCCCCCTGAACTCATATTGAAAACACTGAGCATGATGAAGTTTCCCTTTGAGGAACATTTGAAAGGGGAGAGGCTTTTTGGAAGCTCACAACCAGGCAGATATAAATCAAAAACACAACTTCAAAATTGTTCTCTGGCTCCTTTAAAAAGACCCAGAGAGACACCTCCATCCACGGTTGCCTCCGAGACAAGGAAAGGCTGGATGACAGCAACTGTTTTCAGTTCACAAGGAATCATGTTAAAGAGGAAATCTGAGAAATAATTTGGTTAGGCCCACTAGAGGTCTCATTATTATAGTTGATGAGCTGCTGTTACTGATACAACAGTTGACTCAATATGCATCCCAAATAGCACCCTATTCCCTATGGGCCCTTGTCAAATGGCACCCTATTCCCTATGGATGCTGGTCAAATGGCACCCTATTCCCTATGGGCCCTGGTAAAAAGTAGTGCACTATATAGAGAATAGGGTGCCACTGGACACTTCCATTGAGTGCTATCTTTACTCTATCTCGCTCTCTACCTTGTAATTCAAAATTCAACATGATAAAGAAAAAAAATGTGTACAGTATAAAACAACATTCTATAAGCACAGAAAACATAAAGCATATCAACTTGTATATTATATTCCGCATGTGTACATCATCTTAAATAAATTAAATGCAGTTTTAACTTTTCAAAATGTTTCTAGAAAAATACAATTCTTTGAAAAGCAGCTGGGTTTGCTTTACAATATGGTATAGAATCACTCAAGGCTTTTTATCCAAAGTCTCTCTGTTTTGATTTCATATAACCTCTTATACAGTAACAACATATTTGTCTTTTGAATCACTGAAAGGTTCCCAAACAGAAAGCCCTCTGACAGGAACTACAGGGAGAGGTAGAGATGCAGTATCTCTCTGTATTAGAACCACAACATGCTCTATAAGGGATAATCCCTCTCCATTTCCTTCAACCAGCCTCAGCTGATATTGGTTCTGAGACACAGTAACACAGTGAACACATTAAATATCTGAATTGCCCGTAAGAGCAGATAAGACCTTTTCCCCGCTATCACAGACACATATTGCCTCTTGGCTAAGTGTTCTTGCTGTCCCACAGTTATACTGCAGTGTCAACAGTCATCTGTGTTCTCTGGTCATCTGTATTCTGGAGTGGCAGGTAGCTTAGCGGTTAAGAGTGTTGGGACAGTAACTGATAGATCACTGGTATGAATCCCTGAGCCGACTAGGTGGACAATCTGATGAGCAAGGCACCTAACTATAATTGCTCCTGTAAGTCACTCAATATGAGTATCTGCTAAATGACTAAAATGTAAATCCACCAAGGCAAAATCAGTCGTCCCAACCAAACATGCGTCCCGTCATCTGGTAGAACTTCATGTTGAAAGGCCTGTAGAAGTCCTGTAGCCTCTGCACCACCTCTGGGTGGATGTTGGGGTGGGTCCGCCCTTTGGTTTTGCCAAGGCAGTGGGGCTTGCTGCTGCCCTCAGCCTTCTTGAGGCAGGAGAAGCCCTTGGTCTGGTTGAAGTAGAAGTGTTTGTCTGTGATGATCCTCTTGAGTCCCAGGAAGTCCTGCACGTTGCCCAGCTCTCCGGCCGGGTCGCTGATCAGACGTTCCCCGCTCACGAACAGAATCTGGCCCATGGGGAAGTACTCTAGCCAGTTGTCCAGGTGCTTGGCATAGATGCCGATCTGGATGGCGCTCCAGGACGTGTCGATGAGCCCCCTAGTCCTGTTTTTGAAGGTCAAGCTCTCGAAGGTGGGAATTTTTGGGTTCTTGGACAGCGTCTGTGTGTAGTCAGAGATGGCCCTGGTGATGGGGTCCCTCACCACCACGATCAGCTTGGTGTCCCGGGACATGGCGGAGATCCGGGCCGGGGCCTCTCTGGTCACAAAGTAGCTGGGGGTCTTCTCCATGGTGATCTGGCCCTCCAGGGTCTTGGGCATCAGCTCTCTGAAGAGAGGAGAGGGATACGTTGAGAAGACAATGATTGACTGACTGTCAGACCTACGTATAAACTTTGACAAGAACAACTCTAAGTACAACAAACATGTGAGACTGAGAAAACACATAATAAACACATCACTTTATTTTCATTGGAATTGTCTTGAATTTTCTTTATCATGCAGCTACAGTCTGCAAGCTTTAAAAACAGCCAGAAAAGCGGGGCCAAATGTACAGTATCACATCTACACTTGTTGATCGTTGTGTATTGTGTCTGAGAGTATTGATAGGTGTGGCAGGGGCGGCAGCGTAGCCTAGTGGTTAGAGCGTTGGACTAGCAACCGGAAGGTTGCGAGTTCAAGCTGACAAGGTACAAATCTGTCATTCTGCCCCTGAACAGGCAGTTAACCCACTGTTCCCAGGCCGTCATTGAAAATAAGAATGTGTTCTTAACTGACTTGCCTGGTTAAATAAAGGTAAAAAAATGTTTTTTTAAAATCAGTGTATTGATAGTTGTGTAGTGCGTCTGAGAGTATTGATAGTTGTGTAGTGCGTCTGAGAGTATTGATAGTTGTGTAGTGCATCAGCATATTGATAGTTGTGTAGTGCATCAGCGTATTGATAGTTGTGTAATGCATCAGCGTATTGATAGTTGTGTAGTGCGTCTGAGAGTATAGATAGTTGTGTAGTGCGTCTGAGAGTATTGATAGTTGTGTAGTGCGTCTGAGAGTATTGATAGTTGTGTAGTGCATCAGCGTATTGATAGTTGTGTAGTGCGTCTGAGAGTATTGATAGTTGTGTAGTGCGTCTGAGAGTATTAATAGTTGTGTAGTGCATCAGCGTATTGATAGTTGTGTAGTGCGTCTGAGAGTATTGATAGTTGTGTGGTGCGTCCGAGAGAATTGATAGTTGTGTAGTGCGTCTGAGAGTATTGATAGTTGTGTAGTGCGTCTGAGAGTATTGATAGGTGTGTAGTGCATCAGCGTATTGATAGTTGTGTAGTGCATCAGCGTATTGATAGTTGTGTAGTGCGTCTGAGAGTATAGATAGGTGTGTAGTGTGTCTGAGAGTACTGATAGTTGTGTAGTGCGTCTGAGAGTATTGATAGTTGTGTAGTGCATCAGCGTATTGATAGATGTGTAGTGCGTCTGAGAGTATTGATAGGTGTGTAGTGCATCAGCGTATTGATAGTTGTGTAGTGCATCAGCGTATTAATAGTTGTGTAGTGCGTCTGAGAGTATTGATAGGTGTGTAGTGCATCAGCGTATTGATAGTTGTGTAGTGCGTCTGAGAGTATTGATAGGTGTGTAGTGCATCAGCGTATTGATAGTTGTGTAGTGCATCAGCGTATTGATAGTTGTGTAGTGCGTCTGAGAGTATTGATAGTTGTGTAGTGCATCAGCGTATTGATAGTTGTGTAGTGCATCAGCGTATTGATAGTTGTGTAGTGCGTCTGAGAGTATTGATAGGTGTGTAGTGCATCAGCGTATTGATAGTTGTGTAGTGCATCAGCGTATTGATAGTTGTGTAGTGCATCAGCGTATTGATAGGTGTGTAGTGCGTCTGCGAGTACTGTTAGTTGTGTAATGCGTCTGAGAGTATTGATAGTTGTGTAGTGCATCTGAGAGTATTGATAGTTGTGTAGTGCATCAGCGTATTGATAGTTGTGTAGTGCGTCTGAGAGTATTGATAGTCGTGTAGTGCATCAGCGTATTGATAGTTGTGTAGTGCGTCTGAGAGTATTGATAGTTGTGTAGTGCATCAGCGTATTGATAGTTGTGTAGTGCGTCTGAGAGTATTGATAGGTGTGTAGTGCATCAGCGTATTGATAGTTGTGTAGTGCATCAGCGTATTGATAGTTGTGTAGTGCATCTGAGAGTATTGATAGTTGTGTAGTGCATCTGAGAGTATTGATAGTTGTGTAGTGCATCTGAGAGTATTGATAGTTGTGTAGTGCATCTGAGAGTATTGATAGTTGTGTAGTGCATCAGCGTATTGATAGTTGTGTAGTGCATCAGCGTATTGATAGTTGTGTAGTGCATCAGCGTATTGATAGGTGTGTAGTGCGTCTGAGAGTATTGATAGTTGTGTAGTGCGTCTGAGAGTATTGATAGTTGTGTATGCGTCTGAGAGTATTGATAGTGTGTAGTGCATCAGCGTATTGATAGTTGTGTAGTGCATCTGAGAGTATTGATAGGTGTGTAGTGCATCAGCGTATTGATAGTTGTGTAGTGCATCAGCGTATTGATAGTTGTGTAGTGCGTCAGCGTATTGATAGTTGTGTAGTGCGTCTGAGAGTATTGATAGTCGTGTAGTGCATCAGCGTATTGATAGTTGTGTAGTGCGTCTGAGAGTATTGATAGTTGTGTAGTGCATCAGCGTATTGACAGTTGTGTAGTGCGTCTGAGAGTATTGATAGGTGTGTAGTGCATCAGCGTATTGATAGTTGTGTAGTGCATCAGCGTATTGATAGTTGTGTAGTGCGTCTGAGAGTATTGATAGTTGTGTAGTGCATCAGCGTATTGATAGTTGTGTAGTGCGTCTGAGAGTATTGATAGGTGTGTAGTGCATCAGCGTATTGATAGTTGGGTAGTGCATCAGCGTATTGATAGTTGTGTAGTGCATCAGCATATTGATAGTTGTGTAGTGCGTCTGAGAGTATTGATAGGTGTGTAGTGCGTCTGAGAGTATTGATAGTTGTGTAGTGCGTCTGAGAGTATTGACAGTTGTGTAGTGCATCAGCGTATTGATAGTTGTGTAGTGCGTCTGAGAGTATTGATAGGTTTGTAGTGCATCAGCGTATTGGTAGTTGTGTAGTACATCAGCGTATTGATAGTTGTGTAGTGCGTCTGAGCGTATTGATAGTTGTGTAGTGCGTCTGAGAGTATTGATAGTCGTGTAGTGCATCAGCGTATTGATAGTTGTGTAGTGCGTCTGAGAGTATTGATAGTTGTGTAGTGCATCAGCGTATTGATAGTTGTGTAGTGCGTCTGAGAGTATTGATAGGTGTGTAGTGCATCAGCGTATTGATAGTTGTGTAGTGCATCAGCGTATTGATAGTTGTGTAGTGCATCAGCGTATTGATAGTTGTGTAGTGCGTCTGAGAGTATTGATAGTTGTGTAGTGCATCAGCGTATTGATAGCTGTGTAGTGCATCAGCGCATGATAGCTGTGTAGTGCATCAGCGCATTGATAGCTGTGTAGTGCATCAGCGTATTGATAGTTGTGTAGTGCATCAGCGTATTGATAGTTGTGTAGTGCATCAGCGTATTGATAGTTGTGTAGTGCATCAGCGTATTGATAGTTGTGTAGTGCGTCTGAGTTGTGTAGTATTGATAGTTGTGTAGTGCGTCTGAGAGTATTGATAGTTGTGTAGTGCGTCTGAGAGTATTGATAGGTGTGTAGTACATCAGCGTATTGATAGTTGTGTAGTGCATCAGCGTATTGATAGTTGTGTAGTGCATCAGCGTATTGATAGTTGTGTAGTGCATCAGCGTATTGATAGTTGTGTAGTGCATCAGCAAATTGATAGTTGTGTAGTGCATCAGCGTATTGATAGTTGTGTAGTGCATCAGCGTATTGATAGTTGTGTAGTGCATCAGCGTATTGATAGTTGTGTAGTGCATCAGCGTATTGATAGTTGTGTAGTGCGTCTGAGAGTATTGATAGTTGTGTAGTGCGTCTGAGAGTATTGATAGGTGTGTAGTGCATCAGCGTATTGATAGTTGTGTAGTGCATCTGAGAGTATTGATAGTTGTGTAGTGCATCAGCGTATTGATAGTTGTGTAGTGCGTCTGAGAGTATTGATAGTTGTGTAGTGCATCAGCGTATTGATAGTTGTGTAGTGCGTCTGAGAGTATTGATAGGTGTGTAGTGCATCAGCGTATTGATAGTTGTGTCGTGCATCAGCGTATTGATAGTTGTGTAGTGCATCAGCGTATTGATAGTTGTGTAGTGCGTCTGAGAGTATTGATAGGTGTGTAGTGCGTCTGAGAGTATTGATAGTTGTGTAGTGCGTCTGAGAGTATTGATAGGTGTGTAGTGCATCAGCGTATTGATAGTTGTGTAGTGCATCAGCGTATTGATAGTTGTGTAGTGCGTCTGAGAGTATTGATAGGTGTGTAGTGCATCAGCGTATTGATAGTTGTGTAGTGCGTCTGAGAGTATTGATAGGTGTGTAGTGCATCAGCGTATTGATAGTTGTGTAGTGCGTCTGAGAGTATTGATAGGTGTGTAGTGTATCAGCGTATTGATAGTTGTGTAGTGCATCAGCGTATTGATAGTTGTGTAGTGCGTCTGAGTGCATCAGTATTGATAGTTGTGTAGTGCATCAGCGTATTGATAGTTGTGTAGTGCATGAGAGTATTGATAGCTGTGTAGTGCATCAGCCGTATTGATAGCTGTGTTGTGCATCAGCGTATTGATAGTTGTGTAGTGCATCAGCGTATTGATAGTTGTGTAGTGCATCAGCGTATTGATAGTTGTGTAGTGCATCAGCGTATTGATAGTTGTGTAGTGCGTCTGAGAGTATTGATAGTTGTGTAGTGCGTCTGAGAGTATTGATAGTTGTGTAGTGCGTCTGAGAGTATTGATAGTTGTGTAGTGCATCAGCGTATTGATAGTTGTGTAGTGCATCAGCGTATTGATAGTTGTGTAGTGCATCAGCGTATTGATAGCTGTGTAGTGCATCAGCGTATTGATAGTTGTGTAGTGCATCAGCGTATTGATAGTTGTGTAGTGCATCAGCGTATTGATAGTTGTGTAGTGCATCAGCGTATTGATAGTTGTGTAGTGCGTCTGAGAGTATTGATAGTTGTGTAGTGCGTCTGAGAGTATTGATAGGTGTGTAGTGCATCAGCGTATTGATAGTTGTGTAGTGCATCAGCGTATTGATAGGTGTGTAGTGCATCAGCGTATTGATAGGTGTGTAGTGCATCAGCGTATTGATAGGTGTGTAGTGCATCAGCGTATTGATAGTTGTGTAGTGCATCAGCATATTGATAGTTGTGTAGTGCGTCTGAGAGTATTGATAGGTGTGTAGTGCATCAGCGTATTGATAGGTGTGTAGTGCATCAGCGTATTGATAGTTGTGTAGTGCGTCTGAGAGTATTGATAGGTGTGTAGTGCATCAGCGTATTGATAGTTGTGTAGTGCATCAGCGTATTGATAGTTGTGTAGTGCGTCTGAGAGTACTGATAGTTGTGTAGTGCGTCTGAGAGTATTGATAGTTGTGTAGTGCGTCTGAGAGTATTGATAGGTGTGTAGTGCATCAGCGTATTGATAGTTGTGTAGTGCATCAGCGTATTGATAGTTGTGTAGTGCGTCTGAGAGTATTGATAGTTGTTTAGTGCGTGGGAGCGATGTCTTTTCTACGGTAGTGTTTCCTATGCAGCCTATTCCCTGATTATATATTTCACTACTTTTGACCAGGGCGCATCACAAGTAATATATTGCAGTTTTCAGCTAATTTCCTGCAGTTTTACACATTTAGGCATGATTTCTGCCATGTTAATCTGATATCTGAGTGATAATGACTAACAAAATCAATGGGGGCCCACTGGACGTCAGGGCCCAGGGGATGTGCCTGGTCAGTATTTGGTCATGATTACTACAAGTTTAGATACCTGGCTAGACGAACTATCATTGTTAGCTGACATGTTTAATAATACAATTTGTCATCTAACAAATTATAGGTAGTCAGTGAGTGACTGCCTGTGACTGACATAACAAGAGAAACCCTGCCGAATGATGTACAACCACATTTCTAAATTGCATCTGATGTATTCTACTATTCTTACTCTCAACAGTAAGTTGAGACCCCGACTGAGTTCCCCAAAAAGCTTTTGTCTCTTATGCTTGGAGCCGGCCCTGAATGCCCTGTACCACTAGAAGAAAACAACAGCGTTAACAACCTTTCCCCAGCAGAAAGAAACTCATCCTTCGTTCGTGACACGCAGCAGTGGAACAACATGTTTCTAAGCTTATCTGAATCTGGATCTGGAACGTCATCAAATAGACTATTTGAGAACCACAATTTGATTCATTGCTGCATGGACATGTTCTCTGTTTGTTATTCTGTAGACATTAAAAATGAAAAGTGTTCGTATCAGGACGCATAATATTGTGATTTAGAGATGTTTTTTTCTTCAGTTTTAATATCACATTTATTGGACACTTGATTTGGAAAAGAGAAACCCTATGTTTCGGGGCCGCCTTCTAAACAGCTGCAGATGAGTGAACAGACCATAGCAGAGACATAGTAGTCGCAGCAAAAGTGGTCCTGTTGGACTCAAGGGCTGTTTCCACATTGGCATCCTATTCCCTATATAGTGCACTACTTTAGACCTCTGGTCAAAACCAGTGTACTATGTAGGGAATAGGGTGCCATTAGGGACAAAACCTGGGAAATTAAATCCTGGTGTTGAAAGAATACACATAAATCCCACCTCAAATATTTACAGCAAAAAAGTTAAACTGGGAAGGCCACTCAGCCTTAATATTTGCTTTAACGTTTTCTTTGGCAATATTTCTTAATCTGTGCGGGCCCATTTTTTCACACAATCTATTCGGCCATGACACCCCACCTTTCCAGCTTCTCTCCTCTGTCTCCCCTTCCCTCTCCACCCTCGCCTCTCCTCCGCTGCCCCAGGTGCCTTCAGGACAGTGACCTGTACCAAAGCAGATAAAAGCAGCCCATGAATCATTAACGTCTCCTTCTCCCAGCCATTTAGAGCCTCTGCAGAATGCACACTTCAATTATTCATCCTAGCTCTCTCTATCTCTCTGCTGGTGTGGCTCTGCTTAAAGCCCAGGATGTGTGTGTGTGTGTGTGTGTGTGCTGACAAAGTGGCCTGCCTGCGCTGTTCCCATGGCAGATGCATTTTACTGTCCGTGACGGAACTACTGAGCTGTGCTAGGGGAAGGAGGCGGGCTCAGCCTCTGTCAGGTCCCCTGGCTGGTCAAAATGGGGAGGAAGAAAGGATGAGAGGAGAGGAGGAGGGTGAGGCCTACTCATCTTTTCAATCTTAGGGCCTTTATAAAGCGACACACAGCAGCAGATAGCTCTCGGCTCCACAAAGCCATCCTCCGCCACCAAACTTTCTACGTTTTTCTGTCTCACAAACAGGCAGGTAAAAGATCATGCTCCGTTTAACCTCCATGCAGCTAAAGAAGACGAGGCATCTGAGATGCCACTAGAGAGATGTGTTTCTCAGAGTGAGAGTGCTTCTGAGAGATGCCAGCTGTCAGACTGTGAAGTGGATGACTTCACTACGCCCTTACGCTTCTCTCCAAGATTTCCCTCTTGCACTGATGCTGGGAAAGTCAAGATATTTGAATAAATGTCCATATCCAGCCTGAAAACAGAGGTTTTGGTTTCACCCAAAAAATGACCACATTCAATTATGGCAGTGTCTTTTTGGTTCCACTATGACACCTAAATGTGTTTAAAATAGTTTATGTTTTGCCAAGATTTATCCACCACAGGAGGCTATTGAGGGGAGGACTGGAAGTCTGGAATGGAGTGAATGGAACTGTATCAAACACATGGACACCATGATGTATATCAGACTCGTCACCCCAATTAAGTCAAATCAAATCAAATCAAATTTTATTTGTCACATACACATGGTTAGCAGATGTTAATGCGAGTGTAGCGAAATGCTTGTGCTTCTAGTTCCGACAATGCAGTAATAACGAGCAAGTAATCTAACTAACAATTCCAAAAAAAAAAAACTACTGTCATACACAGTGTAAGGGGATAAAGAATATGTACATAAGGATATATGAATGAGTGATGGTACAGAGCAGCATAGGCAAGATACAGTAGATGATATCGAGTACAGTATATACATATGAGATAAGTATGTAAACCAAGTGGCATAGTTAAAGTGGCTAGTGATACATGTATTACATAAGGATGCAGTCGATGATATAGAGTACAGTATCAACGTATGCATATGAGATGAACAATGTAGGGTAAGTAACATTATATAAGGTAGCATTGTTTAAAGTGGCTAGTGATATATTTACATCATTTCCCATCGATTCCCATGATTAAAGTGGCTGGAGTAGAGTCAGTGTCATTGACAGTGTGTTGGCAGTAGCCACTCAATGTTAGTGGTGGCTGTTTAACAGTCTGATGGCCTTGAGATAGAAGCTGTTTTTCAGTCTCTCGGTCCTAGCTTTGATGCACCTGTACTGACCTCGCCTTCTGGATGGCAGCGGGGTGAACAGGCAGTGGCTCGGGTGGTTGATGTCCTTGATGATCTTTATGGCCTTCCTGTAGCATCGGGTGGTGTAGGTGTCCTGGAGGGCAGGTAGTTTGCCCCGGTGATGCGTTGTGCAGACCTCACTACCCTCTGGAGAGCCTTACGGTTGAGGGCGGTGCAGTTGCCATACCAGGCGGTGATACAGCCCGCCAGGATGCTCTCGATTGTGCATCTGTAGAAGTTTGTGAGTGCTTTTGGTGACAAGCCGAATTTCTTCAGCCTCCTGAGGTTGAAGAGGCGCTGCTGCGCCTTCCTCACGATGCTGTCTGTGTGAGTGGACCAATTCAGTTTGTCTGTGATGTGTATGCCGAGGAACTTAAAACTTGCTACCCTCTCCACTACTGTTCCATCGATGTGGATGGGGGTGTTCCCTCTGCTGTTTCCTGAAGTCCACAATCATCTCCTTAGTTTTGTTGACGTTGAGTGTGAGGTTATTTTCCTGACACCACACTCCGAGGGCCCTCACCTCCTCCCTGTAGGCCGTCTCGTCGTTGTTGGTAATCAAGCCTACCACTGTTGTGTCGTCCGCAAACTTGATGATTGAGTTGGAGGCGTGCATGGCCACGCAGTCGTGGGTGAACAGGGAGTACAGGAGAGGGCTCAGAACGCACCCTGTGGGGCCCCAGTGTTGAGGATCAGTGGGGAGGAGATGTTGTTGCCTACCCTCACCACCTGGGGGCGGCCCGTCAGGAAGTCCAGTACCCAGTTGCACAGGGCGGGGTCGAGACCCAGGGTCTCGAGCTTGATGACGAGCTTGGAGGGTACTATGGTGTTGAATGCCGAGCTGTAGTCGATGAACAGCATTCTCACATAGGTATTCCTCTTGTCCAGATGGGTTAGGGCAGTGTGCAGTGTGGTTGAGATTGCATCGTCTGTGGACCTATTTGGGCGGTAAGCAAATTGGAGTGGGTCAAGGGTGTCAGGTAGGGTGGAGGTGATATGGTCCTTGACTAGTCTCTCAAAGCACTTCATGATGACGGATGTGAGTGCTACGGGGCGGTAGTCGTTTAGCTCAGTTACCTTAGCTTTCTTGGGAACAGGAACAATGGTGGCCCTCTTGAAGCATGTGGGAACAGCAGACTGGTATAGGGATTGATTGAATATGTCCGTAAACACACCGGCCAGCTGGTCTGCGCATGCTCTGAGGGCGCGGCTGGGGATGCCGTCTGGGCCTGCAGCCTTGCGAGGGTTAACACGTTTAAATGTCTTACTCACTTCGGCTGCAGTGAAGGAGAGACCGCATGTTTCCGTTGCAGGCCGTGTCAGTGGCACTGTATTGTCCTCAAAGCGGGCAAAAAAGTTATTTAGTCTGCCTGGGAGCAAGACATCCTGGTCCGTGACTGGGCTGGGTTTCTTCCTGTAGTCCGTGATTGACTGTAGACCCTGCCACATACCTCTTGTGTCTGAGCCGTTGAATTGAGATTCTACTTTGTCTCTGTACTGGCGCTTAGCTTGTTTGATAGCCTTGCGGAGGGAATAGCTGCACTGTTTGTATTCAGCCATGTTACCAGACACCTTGCCCTGATTAAAAGCAGTGGTTCGTGCCTTCAGTTTCACACGAATGCTGCCATCAATCCACGGTTTCTGGTTAGGGAATGTTTTAATCGTTGCTATGGGAACGACATCTTCAACGCACGTTCTAATGAACTCGCACACCGTATCAGCGTATTCGTCAATGTTGTTGTCTGACGCAATACGAAACATCTCCCAGTCCACGTGATGGAAGCAGTCTTGGAGTGTGGAGTCAGCTTGGTCGGACCAGCGTTGGACAGACCTCAGCGTGGGAGCTTCTTGTTTTAGTTTCTGTCTGTAGGCAGGGATCAACAAAATGGAGTCGTGGTCAGCTTTTCCGAAAGGGGGCGGGGCAGGGCCTTATATGCGTCGCGGAAGTTAGAGTAACAATGATCCAGGGTCTTTCCACCCCTGGTTGCGCAATCGATATGCTGATAAAATTTAGGGAGTCTTGTTTTCAGATTAGCCTTGTTAAAATCCCCAGCTACAATGAATGCAGCCTCCGGATAAATCGTTTCCAGTTTGCAGAGAGTTAAATAAAGTTCGTTCAGAGCCATCGATGTGTCTGCTTGGGGGGATATATACGGCTGTGATTATAATCGAAGAGAATTCTCTTGGTAGATAATGCGGTCTACATTTGATTGTGAGGAATTCTAAATCAGGTGAACAGAAGGATTTGAGTTCCTGTATGTTTCTTTCATCACACCATGTCACGTTGGCCATAAGACATACGCCCCCGCCCCTCTTCTTACCAGAAAGATGTTTGTTTCTGTCGGCGCGATGCGTGGAGAAACCCGCTGGCTGCACCGCTACGGATTGCGTCTCTCCAGTTAGCCATGTTTCCGTGAAGCAGAGAACGTTACAGTCTCTGATGTCCCTCTGGAATGCTACCCTTGCTCGGATTTCATCAACCTTGTTGTCAAGAGACTGGACATTGGCAAGAAGAATGCTAGGGAGTGGTGCACGGTGTGCCCGTCTCCGGAGTCTGACCAGAAGACCGCTTCGTTTCCCTCTTTTTCTGAGTCGTTTTTTTTTTTTTTTTCGCTGCATGTGATCCACTCGGTTACACTGGTTGTAAGGCAGAACACAGGATCCGCGTCGCGAAAAACATATTCTTGGTCGTACTGATGGTGAGTTGACGCTGATCTTATATTCAGTAGTTCTTGTCGGCTGTATGTAAAGAAACCTAAGATGACCTGGGGTACTAGTGTAAGAAATAACACGTAAAAAAAAAAAAACTGCATAGTTTCCTAGGAACGCGAAGCGAGGCGGCCATCTCTGTCGGCGCCGGAAGTAGCTGTGACCACCTGTGTGATACACAGAGAGCTTTCACCTTGAAGTGTCCCTGTGTGGTTTATGTGCCTCTCCTGCCCTTCAGGGTGCAGATGCTTCCAAGGTATAATAGCCTGAGCCTCCTGAGTGACTCTAACCTGGCAGCCTCATGTCACAAGATCAGGGTGAGGCAGCACAGCTACACACAGTTAGTTCTCCAGTTTTAAAATATATATATACACTGAGAGTGTTAAATCAACACTGAAAGTGTTGTTTGTGGACCCATATAGACACCGGAACAGTGTTAAATTAACCACAGCCTTATTAAAATATTTCACAGTGTCTTGCCGTTCGAGTTTATTGTAACAGTTACCGCCCATGACTGCACTTGTTAGTGACAGAGTGTCAATGGTGGGTGTAGCTGGTGCATGGAAGTCAGGGACAGGAGAGCAGAGATGAATGGACGAAGCACTTTACTTAGGCAATCATCATACAGAACGCAACCGCGTGACAAAACAAATTCCCAAAGAACAAGTAAGGCAGCCCAAAGTACAAAACCTTTAGTACAAAGTACTGGCTGCCACAAAGCACGGGTATAAAACAAAACCTGACGCAAACCAGCCGGCAGCGTACCAACCCGGACAATAAACAATACCCCACACAGACATGGAGGGAACAGAGGGCTAAATACACGTTAATTAGTAGGAGATGAAAACCAGGTGTGCAGGAAGACAAGACAAAACAAATGGAAAACGAAGAGTGGATCGGCGATGGCTAGAAGACCGGTGACGTCGACCGCCGAACAACGCCCGAACAAGGAGAGGAACACAGACACAAGGTTGTTGCACTCATTTTTGCCTCATGATCTTCACCAAGTGAGATCCTAAGCGAATATATATTTATATATATTTACAGTATTTAACATAATACCGTACATATTTCGCAAGGACTTATTTTGAGGGCCTAGTTTTACCTTAATACTGGGGCCTAAAACTAATACACATCACTTTGAATCAAAACCACACCCATCATCACACCATTCATTATCATTTTTCCCAGCATGCTCTATTGCATGCTGCATTGCAGACAGATTTTTGGAATAATTTGTTTCAATATCTATATTTCCACCTAAAATGATTTGCCCCATCACCTCCGTGGCCTGGCTATCACCCTGGTTCGTGGTCTGCTCTCCTATGTGCAGTGCAGAGTTACAACATTCTGGTAACTTTCTCAAAATGCCAGGGTTTTCCAGATATCCTGTTTGGATGAATTCAGATTTCCTGCTTATTCCCTACTGATTCCAATAATATTCTAATCAGGATTTCTGGAAAAACTAGGTTTGGGAAAGGGGGGTACTGAAGGAGGTGCAGAGTACAGGAATGGGACTGTGGTTATTTGAGGATATCCACCAGCCCCTCAACATAAGCATCAGGTATAAGTTGTGTTGCAAATGGCACACTGAGCCCTATGGGCCCTGGTCAAAAGTAGTGCACAGTGCACAACAAAGGAAATAGGGTGCAGTTTGGAATCCATCCACTGAGGTTAATGCAACCTTTTTACAGTAAGAACAGAATCAGAATAGTATCAGGACAGTATCAGGACAGTATCAGGATCGTATCAGGAGACTATCAGGATAGTATCAGGACAGTATCAGGATAGTATCAAGATAGTATCAGGACAGTATAAGGATTGTATCAGGAGACTATCAGGATAGCATCAAGATAGTATAAGGATAGTATCAGGACAGTATTAGAACAGTATCAGGATAGTATCAGGATAGTATTGGGTTAGTATCAGAATAGTATGAGTATAGTATCATGATAGTATCAGGAGAGTATCAGAACAGTATCAGGACAGAATCAGATCAGTATCAGGATAGAGTTAGGATAGTTTCATGAAAGTATCAGGAAAGTATGAGAAAAGTATCAGGATAGTATCAGAATAGTATAAAGATAGTTTCAGGATAGCATCAGGACAGCATGAGGATAATATCAGGATAGTATCAGGATATTATCAGGATAGTATAAGGATAGTATCGGGTTAATATCAGGATACTATCAGAAACGTATCAAGATACTATTCTCATACTATCAGGATACTATCAGCATTGTATCAAGCTACTCTCCTGATAATAGTATGATACTATCAGGACAGAATCAGAACAGTGTCAGGATAGTATTATGATACTATTATGATAGTATCAGGATAGTATCAGGATAGTATCAGGATAAAATCAGAAGAGTATCGGGATAGTTTCGGGTTAGTATCAGAATGGTATGAGGATAGTATCATCATACTATCAGGAGAGTATCAGTACAGAATCAGAACAGTATCAGCATAGTAGTAGGATAGTATCATGATAGTATCAGGAAAGTATCACGATAATATGAGAATAGTATCAGGATAGTATGAGAATAGTATCAGGATAGTATCAGGATACTATCAGGATACTATCAGATTAGTATCAAGATAGTTTCAATATAGTATCAGAATATAAACAGGATAGTATTGGGATAGTATAAGGATAGTAATAGAAAAGTATCAAGATAGTTTCAGAATAGTATCAGGATATAATCTAAAAAGTTTTAGGTTAATATCAAGATAGTATCAGGATAGTATCAGGATCAGTATCAGGATAGTTTCAGAATAGTATCAGGATATAATATAAAAGTTTTAGGATAGTATCAAGATAGTATCAGGATAGTGTCAGAAGAGTATCAGGATTGTTTCTGAATAGTATCAGGATAGTATCAGGATCAGAAAATAATCAATATAGTTTCAGAATAGTATCAGGATGTAATCAAAATAGTTTTAGGATAGTTTCAAGATAGTATCAGGATTGTTTCTGAATAGAATCAGGATAGTATCAGGATCAGTATCAAGATAGTATCAGAATAGTATCAGGATATAATCAAAATCGTTTTAGGGTAGTATCAAGATATTATCAGGATAAAATCAGAAGAGTATCAGGATAGTATCGGGTTAGTATCAGAATGGTATGAGGATAGTATCATGTTAGTATCATGATACTATCAGGAGAGAATCAGAACAGTATCAGGATAGTATTAGGATAGTATCATGATAGTATGAGGATAGTATGAGAATAGTATCAGGATAGTATCATGATACTATCAGAATAGTATCAAGATAGTTTCAAGATAGTATCAGGATAGTATCAGAATAGAAACATGATAGTATTGGGATAGTATAAGGATAGTATTGGGATAGTATAAGGATAGTATTCAGAAAAGTATCAAGATAGTATCAGAATAGTATCAGGATATAATCAAAATCGTTTTAGGGTAGTATCAAGATAGTATCAGGATAAAATTAGAAGAGTATCAGGATAGTATCGGGTTAGTATCAGAATGGTATGAGGATAGTATCATGTTAGTATCATGATACTATCAGGAGAGAATCAGGAAAGAATCAGAACAGTATCAGGATAGTATTAGGATAGTATCATGATAGTATGAGGATAGTATGAGAATAGTATCAGGATAGTATCATGATACTATCAGAATAGTATCAAGATAGTTTCAAGATAGTATCAGGATAGTATCAGAATAGAAACATGATAGTATTGGGATAGTATAAGGATAGTATTGGGATAGTATAAGGATAGTATTCAGAAAAGTATCAAGATAGTATCAGAATAGTATCAGGATATAATCAAAATCGTTTTAGGGTAGTATCAAGATAGTATCAGGATAAAATTAGAAGAGTATCAGGATAGTATCGGGTTAGTATCAGAATGGTATGAGGATAGTATCATGTTAGTATCATGATACTATCAGGAGAGAATCAGGAAAGAATCAGAACAGTATCAGGATAGTATTAGGATAGTATCATGATAGTATGAGGATAGTATGAGAATAGTATCAGGATAGTATCATGATACTATCAGAATAGTATCAAGATAGTTTCAAGATAGTATCAGGATAGTATCAGAATAGAAACATGATAGTATTGGGATAGTATAAGGATAGTATTGGGATAGTATAAGGATAGTATTCAGAAAAGTATCAAGATAGTTTCAGAATAGTATCAGGATACAATCAAAATAGTTTTAGGATAGTATCAGGATAGTATCAGCGTACTCTCATGATAGTATCAGGATAGTGTCAGGACAGTATCAGAAGAGTATCAGGATAGTATCGGGTTAGTATCAGAATAGTATGAGAATAGTATCACTGTAGTATCAGGATATTATCAAGTCAGTATCAGAAAATAATCAGAATAGTGATAGGAAGTATCAGGATAGTATCAGAATAGTATCAGGATTGTATCAGGATTGTATGAGGATAGTATCAGGTCCCCTCAGAAATATGGTAATGTGAGCAGGCCACATGGTAGCCATAACCACAATAGTAATATATTAATAAACATAATAATATTCATAACCATTAAAGTAATACAATTAAGAACAAAATAATAACCGTAACATTACAGTAATATAATAACATAATAATAAATCAAATCAAATCAAATTGTATATTTCACATACACATGGTTAGCAGATGTTAATGCGAGTGGAGCGAAATGCTTGTGCTTCTAGTTCCGACAATGCAGTAATAACCAACGAGTAATCTAGCTAACAATTCCAAAACTACTACCTTATACACACAAGTGTAAAGGGATAAAGAATATGTACATAAAGATATATGAATGAGTGATGGTACAGAACGGCATAGGCAAGATACAGTAGATGATATCGAGTACAGTATATACATATGAGATGAGTATGTAAACAAAGTGGCATAGTTTAAAGTGGCTAGTGATACATGTATTACATAAAGATGCAGTAGATGATATAGAGTACAGGTAGATGATATAGAGTACAGTAACCATTATAGTAATATAATAACAAACATCATAATTACCATAATTGTAATATAATAATACACATAATAACAATAACCATAACCATTATAGTAATATAAGAATAACCATAATAATAACCATAATCATTGTAGTAATATAATAATAACCATAACCAGTATAGTAATATAATAATAACCATAACCATTATAGTAATATAATAATAACCATAACCATGGTCTTCTTCTACAAAGCAGAACTTTCCAGATGTTTGGTTCCCATGCATAATTCAGCATATGGAGGATTTGTAGTTTGAATAAACTCTGCAATGCTAAAGAAAGAAAATCATCTCTAACTGTCATCACAAGGAATAAAGACTGGGGATTGAGTGGGGAGAGAGTTTGAAGTTGATCCATGATAGATTCATTCACAGGTCTGGGATGACTATACAGGGAAGAGAAAAGAGAGTGGCTTTTGTTCATGCAGGCTACACAAGAGCATTTATTTTAATTCCAACAGGAACCGCATGCAGTCTAATGAAACTTTATTGGCAGCGTAGGTGATGTAATGAACGAGGTACCTTCCAAGTGCCTGAGATTTACTGCATCTCCACAGACCTGCTTTGATGTCTTCTGTGAACTGCTAAAATACGACTCCCCATACACACTAATGCATGGAACACAGACAGCAGGCGTCAACTCATAAAACACCGGAGCAGAATGGAGTAAGGATATACAGTATGTAAGTGTAAGCATGGTTTATATTAACATTTTGATGCTGGAACTAACTTAAAGACATGGCGGAAAGTGGAAAGTGAATGTACGATTTATGGTGTCACATTTTCATTAGAAAATGAAAATGACAGGTTGAGTGGGAAACTTTTGAGAGCACAAACAAATAAACAATGTCATTTTTAGGGAGAAAGTATGTGAGACAGAACACGGCCTAAATTGTACTCTGAGAGAATACGCTCATATGGTTCTACTAACTAGGCAATGTTGTCTGTCAAAACTCATTGGAGGTTACTCTATTCCCTGTTTGAACACATTCTGAAGGACAAGGTAATACTAGAGGAGATCAGTCAATGAGTCCTTTGTAAGGTTGTCTATAAAAGGAGTACTTTGGCACAAATGGTCTGATGCATCACGGCTTTAGTTTACCCCTCCCTCCCTCCATCCATGTTACTTCGCTTACAAAACCCATGCAGCCTATATATGTGTAGTGGTAAAAAGGAGGAGGAGGAGGAAGAGTGGGTAGTGGTACTGTATGATGGGGGATCCCCAATAAATACAAATATATACAGTACCAATACACATTCCCCCTCATCCTACTGCTCATCTTCCTCTTCATTCTCCCTCCCTCCCTCCCACTACATACCATTTTTCAGGCTACATAGAGTACATATTGAGGTATAGCAAAGATTATGATCGGAAACAAATACAGTATATAACAAACAAAACAAGACTAGCAAGTAAGCAAATCCCTCCTTCTTTACTCACAGATCAATCAGAAAGGGTCTGGGGTTTAACTGGGGCTGGAGTTGGACTGGGTCTGGAGTTGGACTGGGGCTGGGGTTGGATTGGGTCTGGAGTTGGACTGTGTCTGGAGTTGGACTGGGTCTGGGGTTGGACTGGGTCTGGAGTTGGACTGGGTCTGGAGTTGGACTGTTGCTGGGGTTGGATTGGGTCTGGGGTTGGACTGGGGCTGGGGTTGGACTGGGTTTTGGGTTGGACTGGGGCTGGGTTTGGATGGTGGCTAAGTCTGGTTCTGGGAAGGGAAGGGGAAGGAGAGAATAGCTCTGCTCAGCAGACATTTTCCAGGTCACTGGTTTCTAGCTGAAGTCATGAGGAGGATGGAGCTGGGGAGAGGAGGGTGGGTCAGTGATTTAGAGTAATGACTGCTGTGTGTGGTGGTATGTTCACCTGAGCCTGTTCTACTGGACCTACTGCTTTACAGCTCTGTCAACCACTCTGGTAACAGTGTAGCACCTCAACTGACCCTGGGGGCAGCAAATGCCCCAGGCACTGGAAGTGGGCCGGGCTGGCATAGGAGGTGTGATGTGAGAGGGGAGTACAGTGGTATGCTATGGTGGGAGAAACAACTGTTTTCTATAACCTCTTATGTATTCAACTAAACATCAGGGATTCCAACTGTAAAATCCAACGAGTGACAAAATAAAAGGACAAGTGAGCTAGCTATGAAACAAATCTTCTTTTCATTCCAGGCCACGGTTATTTAGATATAGCTGCGCTCGTCGTTGGTGGATAAGCTATGGTACTGGGCAATGGTAGTCCAAGAGCTCCGATGGTGCGAGATCCATCTGTTTATCATGGTGGTATGGGTCAGGGGATTACAGGTGTGAGCATAACCCCAAATCCTGCTCTTCATTTGGGTTTCGTGTCACTCCTCGTGCCCCTGTCAGCTGTGACACACCTTGAATGGGCTTCATTGCCAAAATCCTGAGGTATCCCTTTAATATATTATAGAACATAATATACTCTACGGGTATATCAAAGTTCCAGAGTGGGATCTCTGCTACTTTTAGAGTTATGATCCAAAGGATTATGGTTTGCTCAGCTATACCAGATACAATCCTTATATTGCCAATTTGAAATGTCTTTCTCATGCAATTTTTTTTATTTTTTTTTACATTTATTGAACTATCATTTAACTCGGCAAGTCAGTTAAGAACACATTGTTATTTACAATGAAGGCCTAGGAACAGTGGGTTAACTGCCTTATTCAGGGGCAGAATGACAGATTTTTATCTTGTCAGCTAGGGGATTCAATATAGCAACCTTTCAGTTACTGCCCCAACACTAACTGCTAGGCTACCATTGACTGGCACTTGGAAGAAAACATTTTACAAAAAAATTACCAACAAACACGAGTGATTCCATTTCTAACTAGTACGAAAAAAACATCCGTAAATGGTCCTTTGGATTGACATACTAAATGGCATACTGTATATCTAAAAGCATAATTTAGAAATAATGTACCAAAGTTGGCATATTTGTGACGTTTGGCCTTACTCAGGCCTACTTTAATTCTCCATAGTGTTTCATCTGTAGCTACTTTAATACTCCATATTGTTTCACCTGTAGCTACTTTAATACTCCATAGTGTTTCACCTGTAGCTACTTTAATACTCCATAGTGTTTCACCTGTAGCTACTTTAATACTCCATAGTGTTTCATCTGTAGCTACTTTAATAGTCCATAGTGTTTCATCTGTAGCTACTTTAATACTCCATGGTGTTTCATCTATAGCTACTTTAATACTCCATAGTGTTTCATCTGTAGCTACTTTAATAGTCCATAGTGTTTCATCTGTAGCTACTTTAATACTCCATAGTGTTTCATCTGTAGCTACTTTAATACTACATAGTGTTTCACCTGTAGGTGGTGTCATATGAAGCTTTACCACTGGCTCTGTAATTTGAGTACTATTTAGAGTTTAATAAAACTATTTTACTTTGATGGATGAATATTGAAACATATAAACAGTAATATTATCCTCAGGAATATCAAAGCTCCACTAGTTGTAAAATCTTATACATAGAAATTGGCACAGTAGGCAATGTAACTGATCACAGCCCTCCTTTTAGTTCTAGCATTGCACATCTTGCAAATCACCAGGGTGACCATTTTGAATCCATTTTCACATTCACTCTGTTGGTAATGCATATACATTGGATCATAACTCTAAAAGTAGCAGAGATCCCACTCTGGATCTTTGATATGCCCAGTCTATATTATGTTCAACAATGTATTTGTCACGTTCGTCGATAGGAACGGACCAAGGCGCAGCGTGAGTTGAGTTCCCCATACTTTATTACACCGTGAAACTACAAAAACAATAAACATAACACGACCGTGACAGCCGTAGTGCACAAAACACTAACACAAACTATACCCCACAAACAAGTGGGAACAAAGGACAACTTAAGTATGATCCCCAATTAGAGACAACAATATTCAGTTGCCACTAATTCTGAACCATACTAAAACACCAACATGGAAATATAACGACTAGAACACCCCCGAGTCACTCCCTGACCTAAAGCACCATAGAGAACCCAGAGGGATCTCTATGGTCAGGGCGTGACATTATTAAGGGATACATTGGGATTTTGCCAATGAAGCCCCTTCAAACTGCACGCAGAGCGGTACCAATGGCATCCATGAGTTCATCTGACTCTGGGGAAGTAGGCTTAGATAAGCCTATTTTTATTATTTATTTATTATTTATTGCCAAAAATGTGTCAAATCTCAAATCTCAATTTTTTTTTTTGTTTAATATTCATGTTTATATTTTTCCCTATTAATAAATTATTGTAATTTTGGGGGATTTAAATCTAAATACCTCTCATATAACAGCAAGCAGTAAAGCTTCATAGGAAACAAATTGTTCGTACATCTTACAGATCACATGACCTATATTGTCACAACAAAATAAAATAATTTCCATGTAAAAATGACCCATGAGCACCAACATGTGAAGTTCCTTGGAGCATGTCAAAACCAAGATGGCATAGCAGTCAGACGTCCGTTGTCCTCGTCTTGTCGTGTCCCGCATATATATATATATATATATATGTATATATATTTACAACTTTCTTTGCATACTTTTTTTATATATATGTTTTTCTTTTCCATAAACTCAACTTCAAAACACTCTCCTTCAACCCGCCTCACCAATTTATAAAAAATAAAGTATTATTTACCTCAAATCTGTAATCCTCCACAGAAGCTAACCAGAAGCTAGACAGAAGCTAACCAGAAGCTAGCCAGAAGCTAACCAGAAGCTAATCAGAAGCTAGTCAGAAGCTAGCCAGAAGCTAGTTAGCTTCTTTACTGGCTAATCGTTAGTATTCAGACTCCAACCAACCTCACTACTCACTGGACCTTTTTGATCACTCGACTAAGCATGCCTCCCCTTAATGTCAATATGCCTTGTCCATTGCTGTTCTGGTTAGTGTTTATCAAATCAAATCAAATCAAATCAAATCTTGGCTTATTTCACTGTAGAGCCTCTAGTCCTGCTCACTATACCTTATCCAACCTATTAGTTCCACCACCCACACATGCGATGACATCTCCTGGTTTCAATGATGTTTCTAGAGACAAAGCCTCCTCCCTAAATTTGTTTTATTCACTGCTTTAGCACACTCTGCCAACCCGGATGTTCTAGCTGTGTCTGAATCCTGGCTTAAAAAGCCCACCAAAAATTCTGAAATGTTCATCCCTAAATACAACATTTTCAGACAAGATAGAACTGCCAAAGGGGGTGGTGTTGCAATCTACTGCAAAGATAGCCAGCAGAGTTCTGTCCTACTATCCAGGTCTGTAACCAAACAATTTGAACTTCTACTTTTAAAAATCCAGCTCTCTAAAAACAAGTCTCTCACTGCTGTTGCCTGCTATAGACCACCCTCTGACCCCAGCTGTGCTCTGCACACCATATGTGAACTGATTGCCCCCCATCTATCTTCAGAGCTCGTGCTGCTAGGCGACCTAAACTGGAACATGCTTAACACCCCAGCCATCCTACAATCTAAGCTTGATGCCCTCAATCTCACACAAATTATCAATGAGCCTACCAGGTACCTCCCCAAAGCCGTAAACACGGGCACCCTCATAGATATCATCCTAACCAACTTGCCCTCTAAATACACCTCTGCTGTCTTCAACCAAGATCTCAGCGATCACTGTCTCATTGCCTGCATCCGTAACAGGTCAGCGGTCAAACTACCTCCACTCATCAATGTCAAATGCTCCCTGAAACACTTCAGCGAGCAGGCCTTTCTAATCGACCTGGCCGGGGTATCCTGGAGGGATATTGATCTCACCCTGTCAGTAGAGGATGCCTGGTTATTTTTTTTAAATGCCTTCCTAACCATAAGCATGCCCCATTCAAGAAATTTAGAACCAGGAACAGATATAGCCCTTGGTTCTCCCCCGACCTGGCTGCCCTTAACCAACACAAAAACATCCTATGGCGTTCTGCATTAGCATCGAACAGCCCCTGTGATATGCAACTTTTCAGGGAAGCTAGAAACCAATATACACAGCCAAGGCTAGCTTTTTCAAGCAGAAATTTGCTTCCTGCAACACTAACTCAAAAAAGTTCTGGCACACTGTAAAGTCCATGGAGAATAAGAACACCTCCTCCCAGCTGCCCACTGCACTGAAGATAGGAAACACTGTCACCACTGATAAATCCACTATAACTGAGAATTTCAATAAGCATTTTTCTACGGCTGGCCATGCTTTCCACCTGGCTACCCCTACCAAAGTCAACAGCACTGCACCCCCCACAGCAACTCGCCCAAGCCTTCCCCATTTCTCCTTCTCCCAAATCCAGTCAGCTGATGTTCTGAAAGAGCTGCAAAATCTGGACCCCTACAAATCAGCCGGGCTAGACAATCTGGACCCTTTCTTTCTAAAATTATCTGCCAAAATTGTTGCCACCCCTATTACTAACCTGTTCAACCTCTCTTTCGTGTCGTCTGAGATTCCCAAAGATTGGAAAGCAGCTGTGGTCATCCCCCTCTTCAAAGGGGGGGACACTCTTGACCCAAACTGCTACAGACCTGTATCGATCCTACCCTGCCTTTCTAAGGTCTTCGAAAGCCAAGTCAACAAACAGATTACTGACCATTTTGAATCTCACCATACCCTCTCTGCTATGCAATCTAGTTTCAGAGCTGGTCATGGGTGCATCTCAGCCACGCTCAAGGTCCTAAACAATATCTTAACTGCCATCGATAAGAAACAATACCGTGCAGCCGTATTCATTGATCTGGCCAAGGCTTTCGACTCTGTCAATCACCACATCCTCATCGGCAGACTCGACAGCCTTGGTTTCTCAAATGATTGCCTCGCCTGGTTCAACAACTACTTCTCTGATAGAGTTCAGTGTGTCAAATCGGAGGGTCTGTTGTCCGGATCTCTGGCAGTCTCTATGGGGGTGCCACAGGGTTCAATTCTTGGACTGACTCTCTTCTCTGTATACATCAATGATGTCGCTCTTGCTGCTGGTGAGTCTCAGATCCACCTCTACGCAGACGACACAGTTCTGTATACTTCTGGCCCTTCTTTGGACACTGTGTTAATAACCCTCCAGGCAAGCTTCAATGCCATACAACTCTCCTTCCGTGGCCTCCAATTGCTCTTAAATACAAGTAAAACTAAATGCATGCTCTTCAACCGATCGCTGCCTGCACCTGCCCCCTGTCCAACATCACTACTCTGGACGGCTCTGACTTAGAATATGTGGACAACTACAAATACCTAGGTGTCTGGTTAGACTGTAAACTCTCCTTCCAGACCCACATCAAACATCTACAACCCAAAGTTAAATCTAGTCTCTAGTCTCTAATCTAATCTCTTCCTATTTCGCAACAAGCATCCTTCACTCATGCTGCCAAACATACCCTTGTAAAACTGTGCATCCTACCAATCCTTGACTTCGGCGATGTCATTTACAAAATAGCCTCCAATACCCTACTCAACAAATTGGATGCAGTCTATCACAGTGCCATCCGTTTTGTCACCAAAGCCCCATATACTACCCACCATTGCGACCTGTACGCTCTCGTTGGCTGGCCCTCGCTTCATACTCGTCGCCAAACCCACTGGCTCCATGTCATCTACAAGACCCTGCTAGGTAAAGTCCCCCCTTATCTCAGCTCGCTGGTCACCATAGCATCACCCACCTGTCTCACGCGCTCCAACAGGTATATCTCTCTGGTCACCCCCAAAACTAATTCTTTCTTTAGCCTCCTCTCCTTCCAGTACTCTGCTGCCAATGACTGAAACGAACTACAAAAATCTCTGAAACTGGATCATTTAGACCAAACAACTACCTCTTTCCCTACTGTATTTATTTATTTAATTTATTTATTTATTTTGCTCCTTTGCACCCCATTATTTTTATTTCTACTTTGCTCATTCTTCCACTGCAAATCTACAATTCCAGTGTTTTACTTGCTATAGTGTATTTACTTACTTACTTACTTTTTTTGCCTTTACCTCCCTTATCTCACCTCATTTGCTCACATTGTATATAGACTTGTTTATACTGTATTATTGACTGTATGTTTGTTTTACTCCATGTGTAACTCTGTGTCGTTTTATCTGTCGAACTGCTTTGCTTTATCTTGGCCAGGTCGCAATTGTAAATGAGAACTTGTTCTCAACTTGCCGTCGCTGGTTAAATAAAGGTGAGAAAAATGAGTCAAATTTGGTGTCAAATGAAAGCTAAGAGTGTATATTTTTGAGAAATGAAAGCATATATAGATTTTCAACCATGGTTAATAGTTTAGGTAGCTAGCTTGGTACATGTCTAAACCAAATACTCTACTATGCAAATAACCATTTCACTGTACAGTTTACACCTTCAAAGCATACATACTTTGCCATTGTTCCTCAACTGCGGTGTATGATATACAAATTTTTTGCTCGGATTCTCTACTTTATCCAATGTAAAAAACACTATTTCAAATGTTGCTACATAAGACCGAATCGACGTGGTGGGTCACATTGTCCATCTTAAACATTAGGAAAAAGCAAAGGCTTTCATTTATGGTCAAACAGATGGAAAAGGGGTCTTCCACCAGAAAAAGTCTTAAAAGGTATTAGAAATACATCAAAACACACTGTCGAAATAAAGACCCTTGCCAACTAATATCAACACTTATTTGGTATAATAATTTTCTCTGCCTTCTGTAAGTTTAAGAAACATTACCTTGTGCTTTCGAATTCCGTTAGGAAAAACCCACATATCTTTAAGATCATTTTCTAATTTCTCTCCCTCATCAGGGAGGATACTGACAGTTCACAGAGTAACGAGTGAAGTTAGACCTATCGATTATCTGTAGTGATTTTACTGACATACATTTTGTTTAGGAATTATTAAGTGGGTAAAACTCGAAAATCTGTAACCAAATCAGTAAGAGAATTTCCTAAGAATCGGTAAGAGAATTGGCTACAATGGGAAATCATAGTACACTGGTTAGAACATTGGGCCAGTAACTGAAAGGTAGCTAATTTCAATCCCGGGGCTGACAAGGTGAAAGATCTGTCGATGTGCCCTTGAGAAACAACAATTGCTCCAGGGTCGCCGTTGATAATGGCTGACCCTGGCTGTGACCCCACACTCCGAGGGTTTTGTATGGAATCACTCACATGGGAATTGTGGGGGGATTGGAGTGATGCATGGGAATTGTAAGGTGTAGGAAGTAATTTTCGAGAGCGGCACAATTACTAGATAAGAGGCTCATCTCTTCCTGGAAAAGGACAGGACCTCTATTAGTCATTCCTCTGGGAAAACAACAACAACATGGTTTTGATAAAGTGGGGCCATGAAGAGATACAAGAAAGACTCATGGGATGTAGATAAAATATCACCATATTGGACAGCAATAACTGCTGAGAAAACTGGTGAAGGGAAACAGATTGGTACAGATGTAGGATTTAATTTGATTACTCTTTTGTTGATGAGAATTTTCCAGGAAATGCAGATTCATGATTGATATAAATTCACAGGAAACCCACACGAACACCCAGTTATATTAACAGTTTTGCACTTTTCATGTAGCCTACTTTTGTCCATGTAGCCTACTTTTGTCCAGTCCAATAGCCTAACCACCGATCAAGCAACATTATGGACTAAACCAGTGGTCATCAACCGATTGATTACGATCGACTAATCGATCTCCAAGGCATTCGTAGTCAATCAAAACATTTCAGAAAAAACAAAGATAATGCCTTGCATTCCTATTTTTTAAATCAATTTTGCGCTATTGGCGGTAGGTGCACTTGATTCAGCTGCCCTGCTCGCTGGGTAGGCGAAGTGTTCCCATTGGATGGCATAACAATGGCATAACAAAAAGCTAAAGCAAAGTTGATACTGTGAGATTTCAAAACCCAACAATAATGCCTTGCGCTCCAATTTTTTTATTAATTTTGCGCTATTGGCGGTAGGTGCACTTGATTCAGCTGCCCTGCGTAGGCGAAGTGTTCCCATGGGATGGCATAACAATGTCATAACAAAAAGCTAAAGCAAAGTTGATACGGTGAGTTTTCAAAACCTTTAAAACCATGACTAGAGAGACTGTCTCTCATGCCTACTCCCGCTCCAGCGCTCGACATCGCCAGTCTACTTACCACTGGTCCTGGCAACAATCATTACCCCCACCTGCTCCCCATCATTACACACACCTGGACCTCATCATTACCTTGATTACTCTCCATTTATTTAGCTCTCATTAACCTCAGTGATCAGGCAGTCTTGGTTTTGGTCACGTTCAGTATGCTTCTCCTGTTTTGTTAATCTGCCTTATTCATTAAATGCTCCTTCTGCACCTCCTTCCTGACTCTCAGCGTATATGTTTTATTGTCAAGAAATACAACAAAGAGCTGCTGTTTTTATGAGTGTTAAAGTTTTTACTCAGCACTGTCCACACTTTTACGAACCATAAAACGCATATTCTACTTCCTCTCACGCTACAACCAGCACTGCAGCTGTAATGAATGAGTAGGAAAGTGTATCTATTGTATAGGCTTCTGTTATTATTTTTAGTGTCTTGGGTCTATTTTATTATCAAGGAAAATGTCACTTTCTCAACAGGAATTTGTGCATGAAGCTGAAATAATGCGGTACGACTCAAGTTTCACTATCAGCTGGAACGTGGTGTCCATTTTTACCAGTGTCAGTGGAGGAAAGGGAGGGCTGAGGGATGTTGAGAGGCGGACCCTCAGTCTGCTGCTCTCTCCCTCCGCTGAGACTGTCCATCAGAGGCAGGCACAATCAGCCCAGTAAAATACAAATAAAATGATTTAAATGTATGCTCATTCAGCTGTGCCTCACAAGTAATACAACATCTAATCTATTATCGGTGTGACCATATAGCCGTGTCACGACTTCCGCCGAAGTCGGCTCCTCTCCTTGTTCAGGCGGCGTTCGGCGATCGACGTCACCGGCTTTCTAGCCATCGCCACTCCATTTTTCATATGTCCATTTGTTTTGTCTTGTTCCAATCACACCTGCTTTTCAATCCCCAATCAATCTACATGTACCTAATCCTCTGTTCCCCCTCATGTCTTTGTGTATATGTAACGCTCGTCTGAAGAAGAGAACCAAAGCGCAGCGTGGTATGTGTTCATGATAATTTATTCAAACTGAACACTGACACAAAATAACAAAGTGGAACAAAACGAAACAGTTCTGTCTGGTGCAGACACAAAACAGAAAACAACTACCCCTAAACGCAGGTGGGAAAAAGGCTACCTAAGTATGATTCTCAATCAGAGACAACGATAGACAGCTGCCTCTGACTGAGAACCACACCCGGGCAAACACAAAGAAATAGAAAACATAGAAATAAAGAAACTAGAATGCCCACCCTAGTCACACCCTGGCCTAACCAACATAGAGAATAAAAGCCTCCCTGTGGACAGTGTAATTGTTCATTGTTAACAGTGTGTGTTCACGCGCAATACTTTTATAATTAATGTTCTGTGTTTTTGGGCACTTATGTCATTTTTTGTGCCTATTGCTGAACGGAATAAAAGTGCGCCTGTTTACTCTACTCTGCTCTCCTGCACCTGACTTTGCCTCCCTTACACAGCCTTAACAGAATTACACACCAACGATGGAGTCAGTAGGAGCAAGTACCCCGGTTAGAGGAGTCAAGGAGCGCATCCAGGAACATTCAGCTATGTTAAATCATCTTGGTGCCATGATGGATCGCGTTGTCCAGACTATGGACCGCTGGGAGAGACAGGAGGTCTCCCCAGTGCCTCGACCAGCGCAACCAGGGTTACCTCTACCTGTCCCGTCCGGAACCAGTCCCAGTGGGATGCGTATCTCTCTTACCAGGGAGTATGATGGGACGACAGCACAGTGCCAGGGAATCCTATTACAACTGGACCTCCACCTGGCAACTGTGCACCCAGCTCCCTCGGGAAGGGAGAGAGTTTCTGCCCTTGTCTCATTTCTCTCAGGAAAAGCTCTGGTGTGGGCAAACGCTGTGTGGGGAGAAGGAGGCGCAGCATTGGACCACTTCGAGGAGTTCACCGGGTCATCATTGACCATCCACCCAAGGGTAGAGAGGCCGGGGAACGGCTCTTCTATTTAAGGCAGGGGACGAGGAGCGCCCAGGATTTTGCCCTGGAATTCCGGACCTTTGCCGCCGGAGCAGGCTGGAACGACAGGGGCCTCATCGACCATTATCGGTGCAGCCTGCGTAAGGACGTCCGACGTGAGCTTGCCTACAGGGATGCCACCATCTCCGTTGACCAATTGGTGGATTTGTCCATCCGGTTGGATCTCTGTTGGTGCCATCTTCCAGCACCCAGTACCCATGTAGTTGGGAGGGGCTGCTCGTAGGGAGACTGGAGGAGGAGCCATCACGTGCACCATCTGTGGCCGCAGAGGGCACACTGCCGGTCAGTGCCGTGTTCGTCCCTCTGGGAGTCGAGGCAACAGGCAGCGCACTCTGGCGTCACCCCAGGTGAGTTCGCACCACACTCATCCAGAGTCCTCTGTTGATCACCTGTTTGTATCTGTTTGTTTCCCTGATTTCTCCCTGCCTTCCCAGCATAAGGCACTCGTCAATTCAGGCGCAGCTGGGAATTTTATCGACAGAGCGTTCGCCCTTAGTTTAGGGATCCCCATTATTCCTGTAGTTAGACTTTTCTTCGGATCACGCTCTGGATAGTCGACCATTAGGGTCCGGGCTAATCAGGGAAGACACCATCTCCCTGGCCATGGAGACGCAGGGGGGTCAGTCACTTTCTCATTGACTGTCCTGCGTTTCCCATGGTACTAGGCCTTCCCTGGTTAGCTCTTCATATCCCCACTATTTCCTGGCAACAGAGGGCTCTCACGGGGTGGTCGCGAGAGTGCTCGGGGAGGTGTGTAGGGGTTTCCGTTGGTGCTACCATGGTGGAAAGTCCAGACTGTGCGCATCCTCCCAGAATATGCAGATTTCGCTCTCGCCTTCTGTAAAAAGAAGGCGACTCAATTACCACCTCATAGACGGGGGGATTGTGCGATAAATTTGATTTGAATGTATTAGGCCTATAGCTTTCTGCACAAACCTCATTGCTACAGTAATGTTTTAATTGGTTAATGTTGCAGAGGTTTACGGTTTTTAAGTCATGTTAAATAAAGATCTGAGCGGTAGATCTCGGCTTGCATTTTAAAAGTGATCTTAAAGGTTGGTGACAACAAAAGGTTGGTGACAACTCGACGCATCGTTCAAGTCCTGTTGTTTCATGATTATTTGGTTGTGACAACATAGGTCAAGTGGTCAGTAGGATGTATGAAAAAACTGTCTGAGCACAGTCAAGGGAACTTTACTTCCATCACTTAAAAACTAAAGCTGAACAAATTGGGTCGTAGAACATTAATAAACAGTGTTGTTAGTCCCTTTGGGGTGGGCTGTCTGATTATAAAATTCACTTAAAAGAAACAATTAGCTAGTATTTTTGCTCAGTTTGTCACCAGATTTAGAGGGGCAACATATACACGCCCGCATGCCCGCACACACGCACACACACACACACACAGATGGCGTAGCAGTGCAGACGTGTTTTGTTTGTCCTCTCGTGTACTTTGGTATTTTTTGTCATTTTTGGATATATTTTAATTTTATTTTCAATCTCTTTTCCATTTTAGTTCAATTATACCTTAACCTGCCTCACCCAATCTGATACGAAACCGCTATTATTTTAAAATTTTTAGATCTTGCAGCAAGAACCACTTAGCCATCAGAAGCTAACCAGCTAATTAGCTACAAGCTATTTAGTCATTGTTAGACACTGCTAGCGGCCTTTACCTTCTGCACAGATACCAGCCCTTTTTTAGCCTGGATAATACTCACCAGCCTACCAGTATCGGACTGTCTCTCCACTACAACGCCGTATTCCTGCCGTAATCCCTGGACCATTACTCCTGATCTTCACAGCTAGCTAGCACCCACCGAGTTACCAAGTACCGAAGCTATCCCTGAGGCCCACTCAATTGTTCACCCGGATTCCACCCAAACAAGGCTAGAACACACTACTCCACTGGATCCTTGCCATAAGCTCTGGACCTTGGCACCGGATCACCGCTGCTACCGAGTGGCTATAGTGGCTAAAGCCCCTGCCCCGAAGCTTGCACCAGTTAGCAGTGAGCCAGGGGCATCTCCCGGCTAAAAAACTAAATTACTACAACTACAATACCTCTTTCGCCATCTGGCTTGGATCCTTTGTCGACACAAATAATCCATCCGCTGTGCCTTCTACCGGTCTCAGTCGGAAGTCGGAGCAGGTGCTTCTACTAGCCCCGGGCTACTAACTTTAAACGCTGTGTCGCCCACATGCTAGCGTAGTAGCGACTACTCCATGGCTTCCCTGTTCCGTCTATTGCTAACCCCTGGACCCTATGATCACTTGGCTACATAGCTGATGCCTGCTGGACTGTCCATTATTCACGGTACTCCATTATTTTTATTTTATTTTATCTGTCGGCCCAAGCCGCAAACTCAGACTCTGTGTGTAGTTAACCGACCCTCTCTGCCCAGTCATCGACATTTTACCTGTTGTTGTTGTTTTAGCTGATTAGCTGTTGTTGTCTCACCCGTTGTTGTCTTAGCTAGCTCTCCCAATCAACACCTGTGATTACTTCATGCCTCGCTGTATGTCTCTCTCAAATGTCAATATGCCTTGTATACGGTTGTTTAGGTTAGTTATCATTGTTTTAGTTTACAATGGAGCCCTAGTCCCACTCATCATACCTCTGATACCTCCTTTGTCCCACCTCCCACCCATGCGGTGCCCTCACCCATTATAACCAGCAGTCACCCATTATAATCAGTCCAGAGATACAAACTCTCTTATCATCACTCAGTGCCTGGGCTTACCTCCGCTGTACGCGCACCCACCATACCCCTGTCTGCACATTATGCCCTGAATCTATTCTACCACGCCCAGAAATCTGCTCCTTTTATTCTTAATTCCCAACGCTCTAGGCGACCAGTTTTGATAGCCTTTAGCTGTACCCTCATCCTACTCCTCCTCTGTTCCTCGGGGGATTTGGAGGTAAACCCAGGCCCTGCGTGTCCCCAGGCACCCTCATTTGTTGACTTCTGTGATCGAAAAAGCCTTGGTTTCATACATGTTAACATCAGAAGCCTCCTCCCTAAGTTTATTTTACTCACACTCAGCCAACGCTGATGTCATGGCCGTGTCTGAATCCTGGCTTAGGAAGGCCGCCAAAAATTCTGAGATTCCATACCCAACTACAACATTTTCCATCAAGATAGAAATGCCAGAGGGGGAGGAGTTGCAATCTACTGCAGATATAGCATGCAAAGTTCTGTCATACTTTCCAGGTCAATACCCAAACAGTTCGAACTTCTAAATTTAAAAATGAACCTCTCCAAAAATAAGTCTCTCACTGTTGCCGCCAGCTATCGACCCCCCTCCCCTCCCAGCTGTGCCCTGGACACCATTTGTGAATTGATTCCCCCCATATAGCTTCAGAGTTCATTCTGTTAGGTGACCTAAACTGGGATATGCTAACCTTTTTGGGATAGGGGGCAGCATTTTCACTTTTGGATGAATAGCGTGCCCAGAGTGAACTGTCTCCTACTCTGTTCCAGATGCTAATATATGCATACTATTAGTAGTATTGGATAAAACACACTGAAGTTTGTAAAACTGTTTGAATGATGTCTGTGAGTATAACAGAACTCATATGGCAGACGAAAACCTGAGAAAAATCCAACCAGGAAGTGGGACATCTGAGGTTTGTAGTTTTTCAAAGCTTGGCCTACCGAATACACATTGAGATATGGATAAAGTTGCACCTCCTACGGCTTCCACTAGATGTCAACCGTCTTTAGAAACTTGAATGAGGATTCTACTAGAAAGGAGAGGCTCATGAGACCTCGTTGAGTCTCCGGAATTCTCCGGTTGGAACATTATTGATGTTTTATGTTAAAAACATCCTAAAGATTGATTCCATAGTTCGTTTGACATGTTTCTAAAGGACTGTAACGGAACTTTGAGTTTTTGTCTGCACGAAATTCTTGTGCCTCATGAAGATGGATTACTGGGCTGAACACTCTAACAACAAGTGGCTATTTTGACATAATTGATGGACTTTACGGAACTTTATGGAACAAATCCGTCATTTATTGTCGAACTGGGATTCCTAGGAGTGATCTGATCAACTTTGTTGACTCCAAAATGGTGTATAATCCTCTGGCTGTTTTGGGCTCCGAGCGCCGTTCTCAGATTATGCTTTTTCCGTTAAGTTTTTTAAAAATCTGACAGCGGTTGCAAGGAGAAGTCTATCTTTAATTCTGTGAATAACACTTGTATCTTTTATCAATGTTTATTACGAGTATTTCTGCAAAATCACCGGATGTTTTGGATTCAAAACATTACTGCACGTAAGGCGCCAATGTAAACTGAGCTTTTTGGATATAAATATGCACCTTATCGAACAAAACATACATGTATTTTGTAACATGATGTCCTATGAGTGTCATCTGATGAAGATCATGAAAGGTTAGTGATTCATTTTATCTATATTTTTGCTTTTTGTGACTCCTATCTTTGGCTGGAAAAATGGCTGTTTTTTCGACTTGGCTATTGTTACGTTCCCCAGATTATGTGTTGTAGTTTGTGTATTTACATGTGTTTATTTCAGGAAATGGCTTCCTGAAATCCCTCAAGCAGCTGATTGGTCGACTCCAGGGCTAATTGGAGAGCTGACCCCGCCCCCTCGTCAAGACACAGCTGTCTCCAATTACCCATTCCTTCAGAAGCTATATAAAAGCCAGTGTTCTGTTCAGGAGATCTTCTTTTTGCTAGAGAGAATTGCTGAGATTGATTGTGATAGAGGTTGATTTTGCTGGAAAGTGGTATGTTCTGTGAGTTTGTTGCCCAGATAGAGCTTATTTGACATTCTTTTGTTTCTTAGTTTGTTTGAAATTGTTTAATATTCTGTTTCATTTGTTCCCAGGGGGGAAGGGGAAGGCACCTAGGGAGTGCTTAGGCAAGAGGCCCGCGGGCATACATATACCCGTAGCATATTCGCTGTCTAGACACACTAGGTAAGACCTGGGCGGACCACCCCTTGTATTTTGGTTAGGGCACCAGGTGGTGCTAAATTAGGTAAGTAGTGGGTAGGCAGGTAAGATAGGAGAGGGGGGCTTTGAGATTTACTTTCTTTGCTTTGGTTCCGTCCAGCCCCTTTTCCCCATATTACCGTGTAAAGGAATAAAGTCCTTGTAAACGGTACCACATTCTGCCTGTTGTCATTCTTACTTGCACCTACAGTCCATACCTTTTTCGCTTCACGGAGAGTTTAGTTGTAGCAGGGTGTTGCGTTCCCTCTTCATAGAGGCGTGCGTAACAGCTATGACCTAACTTAATCATATATTGTGCTTTCGCTGTTAACTTCTTGCGTCGAGCAATCCCGTTTCCGGGAGCGTAATCATAGCCTCAAGCTCATTACCATAACGCAACGTTAACTATTCATGAAAATCGCAAATGAAATTAAATAAATATATTGGCTCACAAGCTTAGCCTTTTGTTAACAACACTGTCATCTCAGATTTTCAAAATATGCTTTTCAACCATAGCTACACAAGCATTTGTGTAAGAGTATTGATAGCTAGCATAGCATTAAGCCTAGCATTCAGCAGGCAACATTTTCACAAAAACAAGAAAAGCATTCAAATAAAATCATTTACCTTTGAAGAACTTCGGATGTTTTCAATGAGGAGACTCTCAGTTAGATAGCAAATGTTCAGTTTTTCCAAAAAGATTATTTGTGTATGAGAAATCGCTCCGTTTTGTTCATCACGTTTGGCTAAGAAAAAAAAACAAAAATTTGTCATTACAACGGCAAACTTTTTTCCAAATTAACTCCATAATATCGACAGAAACATGGCAAACGTTGTTTAGAATCAATCCTCAAGGTGTTTTTCACATATCTATTCGATGATAAATCATTCATGGCAGTTGGGTTTCTCCTCTGAAGCAAATGGAAAAATGCACGCAGCTGGAGATTACGCAATAATTTCGACGGAGGACACCAAGCGGGCACCCTGGTAAATGTAGTCTCTCATGGTCAATCTTCCAATGATATGCCTACAAATACGTCACAATGCTGCAGACACCTTGGGGAAACGACAGAAAGTGTAGGCTCATTCCTGGTGCATTCACAGCCATATAAGGAGACATTGGAACACAGCGCCTTCAAAATCTGGGCCATATCCTGTTTGAAATTTCATCTTGGTTTCGCCTGTAGCATCAGTTCTGTGGCACTCACAGATAATATCTTTGCAGTTTTGGAAACGTCAGAGTGTTTTCTTTCCAAATCTGTCAATTATATGCATAGTCGAGCATCTTTTCATGACAAAATATCTTGTTTAAAACTGGAACGTTTTTTCATCCCAAAATTAAAAGAGCGCCCCCTATATCGAAGAAGTTAAGCATTTTTGAAAATGGACACGATGGGAAGATTAACAAAATGTTTATCTTTCATTTGCTGTATTGGACATGTCAATGTGTGAAATATTTTTGAATTTCGCGCACTGCCTTTTCAGCGGAATGTTGTCGAGGGGTTCCGCTAGCAGAACGCCTGCGCTAGAAATGTTAACACCCCGGCAGTACTACAATCTAAGCTAGGTGCCCTCAATCTCACACAAATCATCAAGGAACCCACCAGGTACAACCATAGATCCGTAAACATGGGCGCCCTCATAGACATTATCCTGACCAACTTGACCTCCAAATACACCTCCGCTGTCTTCAACCAGGATCTCAGCGATCACTGCCTCATTGCCTGTATCCACTATGGGTCCGCGCTCAAACGACCACCTCTCATCACTGTCAAACGCTCCCTAAAACACTTCTTCGAGCAGGCCTTTCTAATCGACCTGGCCCGGGTATCCTGGAAGGATATTGACCTCATCCCATCAGTCGAGGATGCCTGGTCATTCTTTAAAAGTAATTTCCTCACCATCTTAGATAAGCATGCCCCGTTCAAAAAATGCAGAACTAAGAACAGATATTGGTTCACTCCAGACCTGACTGCCCAGCATAAAAACATCCTGTGGTGGACTGCAATAGCATCGAATAGTCCCCGCGATATGCAACTTTTCAGTAAAGTCAGGAACCAATACACGCAGTCAGTCAGGAAAGCAAAGGCTGGCTTTTTCAAGCATAAATTTGCATTCTGCAGCTCTAACTCAAAAACGTTTTGGGACACTGTAAAGTCCATGGAGAACAAGAGCACCTCCTCCCAGCTGCCCACTCCACTGAGGCTTGGTAACACGGTCACCACCAATAAATCTGTGATAATCGAAAACTTCAACAAGCATTTCTCAACGGCTGGCCATGCCTTCCTCCTGGCTACTCTAACCTGGGCCAACAGCTCCACCCCCCCTCCCGCAGCTACTCGCCCAAGCCTCCCCAGCTTCTCCTTTACCCAATCCAGATAGCAGATGTTCTGAAAGAGCTGCAAAACCTGGACCCATACAAATCAGCTGGGCTTGACAATCTGGACCATCTATTTCTGAAACTGTCCGCCGCCATTGTCGCAACCCCTATTACCAGCCTGTTCAACCTCTCCTTCGTATCAGATGAAATCCCCAAGGATTGGAAAGCTGCCGCGGTCATCCCCCTCTTCAAAGGGGGAGACACCCTGGACCCAAACTGTTACAGACCTATATGCATCCTGCCCTGCCTATCTAAGGTCTTCGAAAGCCAAGTCAACATACAGATCACTGACCATCTCGAATCCCACCGTACCTTCTCCTCTGTGCAATCCGGTTTCCGAGCCGGTCACGGGTGCACCTCAGCCACGCTCAAGGTACTAAACGATATCATAACCGCCATCGATAAAAGAGTACTGTGCAGCCATCTTCATCGACCTGGCCAAGGCTTTCGACTCTGTCAATCACCATATTCTTATCGGCAGACTCAGTAGCCTCGGTTTTTCTAATGACTGCCTTGCCTGGTTCACCAACTGCTTTGCAGATAGAGTTCAGTGTGTCAAATCGGAGTGCATGTTGTTCAGTCATCTGGCAGTCTCTATGGGGGTACCACAAGGTTAAAATACTATTTTCTCTGTATATATCAATGATGTGCTCTTGCTGCGGGCGATTCCCTGATCCACCTCTACGCAGACCACAGCATTCTGTATACTTCTGGCCCTTCCTTGGACACTGTGCTATCTAACCTCCAAACGAGCTTCAATGCCATACAACACTCCTTCCGTGGCCTCCAACTGCTCTTAAACGTTAGTAAAACCAAATGCATGCTTTTCAACAGTTCGCTGCCTGCACCCGCACACCCGACTAGCATCACCACCCTGGATGGTTCCGACCTAGAATATGTGGACATCTATAAGTAGCTAGGTGTCTGGCTAGACTGCAAACTCCCCTTCCAGAGTCATATCAAACATCTCCAATCCAAAATCAAATCTATAGTCGGCTTTCTATTTCGCAACAAAGCCTCCTTCACGCACGCCACAAAACTTACCCTAGTAAAACTGACTATCCTACCGATCCTCGACTTCGGCGATGTCATCTACAAAATAGCTTCCAATACTCTACTCAGCAAACTGGATGCAGTTTATCACAGTGCCATCCGTTTTGTTACTAAAACACCTTATACCACCCACCACTGCAACCTGTTGTCACGACTTCTGCCGAAGTCGTTGCCTCTCCTTGTTCGGGCGGTGCTCGGCGTTCGACGTCACTGGTCTTCTAGCCATCATTGATCCTTTTTTCATTTTCCATTGGTTTTGTCTTGTCTTCCCACACACCTGTTTTCAATCCCATTCATTACCTGTTGTGTATTTAACCCTCTGTTTCCCCTCATGTCTTTGTCAGAGATTTTTTTATTGTCAGTGTAGTGTGATTGTTGTATAGGTGCACGTCAGGTCCTCGTACCCATGTTTGTGTGTTTATGTACATTTAGTGTTATGGAGCATACTCCGTGGACTTTATTAAAAGACTCCATTTTACACTCCATTTGACTCTCCTATGCCTGACTTCCCTGCCACCTATTACACCTATGCATGACACCTGTATGCTCTAGTCGGCTGGCCCTCGCTACATGTTCTTCGCCAGACCCACTGGCTCCAGGTCATCTACAAGTCTATGCTAGGTAAAGTTTCGCCTTATCTCAGTTCACTGGTCACGATGGCAACACCCACCCGTCGCACGCGCTCCAGCAGGTGTATCTCACTGATCATCCCTAAAGCCAACACCTCATTTGGCCGCCTTTCCTTCCAGTTCTCTGCTGCTTGCGACTGGAAAGAATTGCAAAAATCTCTGAAGTTGGAGACTTTTATCTCCTTCACCAACTTTAAACATCTGCTATCTGAGCAGCTAACTGATCGCTGCAGCTGTACATAGTCCATCGGTATATAGCCCACCCAATTTACCTACCTCATCCCCATACTGTTTTTATTTTATTTACTTTTTTGCACTCCAGTATCTCTACCTGCACATGTTCAATCTGATCATTTATCACTCCAGTGTTAATCTGCAAAATTGTAATTATTCACTCCTAAGGCCTATTTATTGCCTACCTCCTCATGCATTTTGCACACAATGTATACAAATTTACTTTTTTTCTACTATGTTATTGACTTGTTTATTGTTTATTGTTTACTCCATGTGTAACTCTGTGTTGTTGTCTGTTCACACTGCTATGCTTTATCTTGGCCAGGTCGCAGTTGTAAATGAGAACTTGTTCTCAACTAGCCTAACTGGTTAAATAAAGGTGAAATAAAAAAATAAAAAAGATACATTACGGAAAGCTTTAGGACCTGACTCTTATCTGTTAGTTACAATACAGAAAGCTTTAGGACCTGACTCTTATCTGTTAGTTACAATACAGAAAGCTTTAGGACCTGACTCTTATCTGTTAGTTACAATACAGAAAGCTTTAGGACCTGACTCTTATCTGTTAGTTACAATACAGAAAGCTTTAGGACATGACTCTTATCTGTTAGTTACAATACAGAAAGCTTTAGGACCTGACTCTTATCTGTTAGTTACATTACAGAAAGCTTTAGGACCTGACTCTTATCTGTTAGTTACAATACAGAAAGCTTTAGGACCTGACTCTTATCTGTTAGTTACAATACAGAAAGCTTTAGGACCTGACTCTTATCTGTTAGTTACATTACAGAAAGCTTTATGACCTGACTCTTATCTGTTAGTTACATTACAGAAAGCTTTAGGACCTGACTCTTATCTGTTAGTTACATTACAGAAAGCTTTAGGACTTCAATTTTATCTGTTAGTGACATTACAGAAAGCGTTAGGACCTGACTCTTATCTGTTAGTTACAGAAAGCTTGAGGACCTGACACATATCTGTTAGATACATTACAGAAAGCTTTAGCATCTGACTCTTATCTGTTCATTAGCGAAAGCTTGAGGACCTGACAATTATCTGTTAGTTACAGAAAGTTTCAGGACCTGACACTTATCTGTTAGTTACATTACAGAAAGCTTTAGGACCTGACTCTTATCTGTTAGTTACGATACAGAAAGCTTTAGGACCTGACTCTTATCTGTTAGTTACATTACAGAAAGCTTTAGGAATTCAATTTTTATCTGTTCTTTACATTACAGAAAGCTTTAGGACTTCAATTTTATCTGTTAGTTACATTACAGAAAGCGTTAGGACCTGACTCTTATCTGTTAGTTACAGAAAGCTTGAGGACCTGACACATATCTGTTAGATACATTACAGAAAGCTTTAGGATCTGACTCTTATCTGTTCGTTAGCGAAAGCTTTATGACCTGACACTTATCTGTTAGTTACATTACAGAAAGCGTTAGGACCTGACTCTTATCTGTTAGTTACAGAAAGCTTGAGGACCTGACACATATCTTTTAGTTACATTACAGAAAGCTTCAGGACCTGACTCTTATCTGTTAGTTACATTACAGAAAGCTTCAGGACCTGACACTTATCTGTTAGTTACAGAACGTTTCAGGACCTGACACTTATCTGTTAGTTACATTACAGAAAGCTTCAGGACCTGACACTTATCTGTTAGTTACAGAAAGTTTCAGGACCTGACACTTATCTGTTAGTTACATTACAGAAAGCTTCAGGACTTCAATTTTATCTGTTAGTTACATTACAGAAAGCTTTAGGACTTCAATTTGATCTGTTAGTTACATTACAGAAAGCGTTAGGACTTCAATTTTATCTGTTAGTTACATTACAGAAAGCGTTAGGACCTGACTCTTATCTGTTAGTTACAGAAAGCTTGAGGACCTGACACATATCTGTTAGATACATTACAGAAAGCTTTAGGATCTGACTCTTATCTGTTCGTTACCGAAAGCTTGAGGACCTGACAATTATCTGTTAGTTACAGAAAGTTTCAGGACCTGACACTTATCTGTTAGTTACATTACAGAAAGCTTCAGGACCTGACACTTATCTGTTAGTTACATTACAGAAAGCTTCAGGACCTGACTCTTATCTGTTAGTTACATTACAGAAAGCTTCAGGACCTGACACTTATCTGTTAGTTACATTACAGAAAGCTTTATGACCTGACACTTATCTGTTAGTTACATTACAGAAAGCTTCAGGACCTGACTCTTATCTGTTAGTTACATTACAGAAAGCTTTATGACCTGACACTTATCTGTTAGTTACATTACAGAAAGCTTCAGGACCTGACTCTTATCTGTTAGTTACGTTACAGAAAGCTTCAGGACCTGACACTTATCTGTTAGTTACATTACAGAAAGCGTTAGGACCTGACTCTTATCTGTTAGTTACATTACAGAAAGCGTTAGGACCTGACTCTTATCTGTTAGTTACAGAAAGCTTGAGGACCTGACACATATCTGTTAGATACATTACAGAAAGCTTTAGGATCTGACTCTTAGCTGTTCGTTAGCGAAAGCTTGAGGACCTGACAATTATCTGTTAGTTACAGAAAGTTTCAGGACCTGACACTTATCTGTTAGTTACATTACAGAAAGCTTTATGACCTGACTCTTATCTGTTAGTTACATTACAGAAAGCTTCAGGACCTGACTCTTATCTGTTAGTTACATTACAGAAAGCTTCAGGACCTGACTCTTATCTGTTAGTTACATTACAGAAAGCTTCAGGACCTGACACTTATCTGTTAGTTACATTACAGAAAGCTTTATGACCTGACTCTTATCTGTTAGTTACATTACAGAAAGCTTCAGGACCTGACTCTTATCTGTTAGTTACATTACAGAAAGCTTCAGGACCTGACACTTATCTGTTAGTTACATTACAGAAAGCTTTATGACCTGACTCTTATCTGTTAGTTACATTACAGAAAGCTTCAGGACCTGACTCTTATCTGTTAGTTACATTACAGAAAGCTTCAGGACCTGACACTTATCTATTAGTTACAGAATGTTTTAGGACCTGACTATTATCTGTTAGTTACATTACAGAAAGTTTAAGGACCCGACACTTATCTGTTAGTTACATTACAGAAAGCTTTATGACCTGACACTTATCTGTTAGTTACATTACAGAAAGCTTCAGGACCTGACTCTTATCTGTTAGTTACATTACAGAAAGCTTCAGGACCTGACTCTTATCTGTTAGTTACATTACAGAAAGCTTCAGGACCTGACACTTATCTGTTAGTTACAGAATGTTTTAGGACCTGACTCATATCTGTTAGTAACATTACAGAAAGTTTAAGGACCCGACACTTATCTGTTAGTTACATTACAGAAAGCTTCAGGACCTGACTCTTATCTGTTAGTTACATTACAGAAAACTTCAGGACCTGACACTTATCTGTTAGTTACATTACAGAAAGCTTTATGACCTGACTCTTATCTGTTAGTTACATTACAGAAAGCTTCAGGACCTGACACTTATCTGTTAGTTACATTACAGAAAGCTTCAGGACCTGACTCTTATCTGTTAGTTACATTACAGAAAACTTCAGGACCTGACACTTATCTGTTAGTTACATTACAGAAAGCTTTATGACCTGACTCTTATCTGTTAGTTACATTACAGAAAGCTTCAGGACCTGACACTTATCTGTTAGTTACATTACAGAAAGCTTCAGGACCTGACTCTTATCTGTTAGTTACATTACAGAAAGCTTCAGGACCTGACACTTATCTGTTAGTTACATTACAGAAAGCTTCAGGACCTGACTCTTATCTGTTAGTTACATTTCAGAAAGCTTCAGGACCTGACACTTATCTATTAGTTACAGAATGTTTTTTTGGACCTGACTATTATCTGTTAGTTACATTACAGAAAGTTTAAGGACCCGACACTTATCTGTTAGTTACATTACAGAAAGCTTTATGACCTGACACTTATCTGTTAGTTACATTACAGAAAGCTTCAGGACCTGACTCTTATCTGTTAGTTACATTACAGAAAGCTTCAGGACCTGACTCTTATCTGTTAGTTACATTACAGAAAGCTTCAGGACCTGACTCTTATCTGTTAGTTACATTACAGAAAGTTTCAGGACCTGACACTTATCTGTTAGTTACATTACAGAAAGCTTCAGGACCTGACTCTTATCTGTTAGTTACATTACAGAAAGTTTCAGGACCTGACACTTTTCTGTTAGTTACATTACAGAAAGCTTTATGACCTGACTCTTATCTGTTAGTTAAAGAAAGCTTTAGGACCTGAGTCGTATCTGTTTGTTACAGAAAGCTTTGGGACCTGAGTCGTATCTGTTAGTTACAGAAAGCTTTAGGACCTGAGTCGTGTCTGTTAGTTACAGGAAGCTTTATGACCTGACTCTTATCTGTTAGTTACATTACAGAAAGCTTTAGGACCTGACTCTTATCTGTTTGTTACAGAAATCATTAGGACCTGACACTTATCTGTTAGTTACAGAAAGAATTAGGACCTGAGTCGTATCTGTTAGTTACAGAAAGCATTAGGACCTGAGTCGTATCTGTTAGTTACAGAAAGCTTTAGGACCTGAGTCGTATCTGTTAGTTACAGAAAGCTTTAGGACCTGAGTCGTATCTGTTAGTTACAGAAAGCATTAGGACCTGAGTCGTATCTGTTAGTTACAGAAAGCATTAGGACCTGAGTCGTATCTGTTAGTTACAGAAAGCATTAGGACCTGAGTCGTATCTGTTAGTTACAGAAAGCTTTAGGACCTGAGTCGTATCTGTTAGTTACAGAAAGCTTTAGGACCTGAGTCGTATCTGTTAGTTACATAAAGCATTAGGACCTGAGTCGTATCTGTTAGTTACAGAAAGTATTAGGACCTGACACTTATCTGTTAGTTACATTACAGAAAGCTTTAGGACCTGACTCTTATCTGTTTGTTACAGAAATCATTAGGACCTGACACTTATCTGTTTGTTACAGAAAGCATTAGGACCTGAGTCGTATCTGTTAGTTACAGAAAGCATTAGGACCTGAGTCGTATCTGTTAGTTACAGAAAGCATTAGGACCTGAGTCGTATCTGTTAGTTACAGAAAGCTTTAGAACCTGAGTCGTATCTGTTAGTTACAGAAAGCATTAGGACCTGAGTCGTATCTGTTAGTTACAGAAAGCATTAGGACCTGAGTCGTATCTGTTAGTTACAGAAAGCATTAGGACCTGAGTCGTATCTGTTAGTTACAGGAAGCTTTATGACTTGACTCTTATCTTTTAGTTACATTACAGAAAGCTTTAGGACCTGACTCTTATCTGTTTGTTACAGAAAGCATTAGGACCTGAGTCGTATCTGTTAGTTACAGAAAGCTTTAGAACCTGAGTCGTATCTGTTAGTTACAGAAAGCATTAGGACCTGAGTCGTATCTGTTAGTTACAGAAAGCATTAGGACCTGAGTCGTATCTGTTAGTTACAGAAAGCATTAGGACCTGAGTCGTATCTGTTAGTTACAGAAAGCTTTAGGACCTGAATCGTATCTGTTAGTTACAGAAAGCTTTAGGACCTGAGTCGTATCTGTTAGTTACAGAAAGCATTAGGACCTGAGTCGTATCTGTTAGTTACAGAAAGCATTAGGACCTGAGTCGTATCTGTTAGTTACAGAAAGCATTAGGACCTGAGTCGTATCTGTTAGTTACAGAAAGCATTAGGACCTGACAGTTATCTGTTAGTTACAGGAAGCATTAGGACCTGAGTCGTATCTGTTAGTTACAGAATGCATTAGGACCTGAGTCGTATCTGTTAGTTACAGAATGCATTAGGACCTGACACTTATCTGTTAGTTACAGAAAGCATTAGGACCTGAGTCGTATCTGTTAGTTACAGAATGCATTAGGACCTGACACTTATCTGTTAGTTACAGAAAGCATTAGGACCTGACACTTATCTGTTAGTTACAGAAAGCATTAGGACCTGACACTTATCTGTTAGTTACAGAAAGCATTAGGACCTGAGTCGTATCTGTTAGTTACAGAAAGCATTAGGACCTGAGTCGTATCTGTTAGTTACAGAAAGCATTAGGACCTGAGTCGTATCTGTTAGTTACAGAAAGCATTAGGACCTGACAGTTATCTGTTAGTTACAGAAAGCATTAGGACCTGAGTCGTATCTGTTAGTTACAGAATGCATTAGGACCTGACACTTATCTGTTAGTTACAGAAAGCATTAGGACCTGACACTTATCTGTTAGTTACAGAAAGCATTAGGACCTGACACTTATCTGTTAGTTACAGAAAGCATTAGGACCTGAGTCGTATCTGTTAGTTACAGAAAGCATTAGGACCTGACACTTATCTGTTTGTTACAGAAAGCATTAGGACCTGACACTTATCTGTTTGTTACAGAAAGCATTAGGACCTGACACTTATCTGTTAGTTCCATTACAGAAACCTTTTGGATCGGACTTTGATCTGTTAGTTACTGGATTATCCTTTGTACTTCCTCGTTTTTGCCATTTGTTTGCCACTTGTCTTGAAAAAGCTTTTTTGCCAATGCTTTAGGCTCATAGGCTGATTTATCATTGTTTATTTTGGTCAGCCAGCTGTTTAGAGCTGTCATTGCTTTGTTTTTCAGGTGAGCACAGGTACTGGTGTTCTCTGTGCCATCTGTGGCCAGAAGCAGCATCTATTTCGCTTCATTATTTTCTATAAATATTTGTTTCCTTTCCTGGATCAGCTGATGTCATTAATGGAAAGTTACTTTGGCATAGTTACACTTACAGTGCCCTTTCCAAGATCTCCGAGAGCCATGATTCCTACAGGGTTTCATTTCAATATTTTAATAACATTTTTAAATGCTTAATAATGACAAATAACACTGTTATATCATTCATGTTAGGAAAGAAAGGTAGTGTTTTATGTCACATGATCTGTGAAGACTCCAAGCATTAACTCATGAATTATAGTCACCTCATGAACTACAGCGACTTCCAAAAGTATTCACCCCCCTTGGCATTTTTCCTATTTTGTTGTCTTACAACCTAGAATTAAAATAGATTTTGGGGGAATTTGTATCATTTGATTTACATAACATGCCTAAATCTTTGAAGATGTAAAATATGTCATATTGTGAAACAAGCAAGAAATAGGACAAAAAAAAACAGAAAACTTGAAAGTGTATAACTATTTACCCCCCAAAGTCAATACTTTGTAGAGCCACCTTCTGCAGCAATTACAGCTGTGAGTCTATTTGTCTCTATAAGGTTGGCACATCTCACCACTGGGATGTTTGCCCATTCTTCAAGGCAAAACTGCCCCAGCTCCTTCAAGTTGGATGGGTTCTTTTAAGTCATACCACAGATTCTCAAATAGATTGAGGTCTGGGCTATGACTAGGCCATTCAAAGACATTTAAATGTTTCCCCTTAAACCACTCGAGTGTTGCTTTAGCAGTATGCTTAGGGTCATTGTCCTGCTGGAATGTGAACTTCCGTCCCAGTCTCAAATCTCTGGAAGACTGAAAAAGGTTTCCCTCAAGAATTTCCCTGTATTTAGTGCCATCCATCATTCCTTAAAATCTGACCAGTTTCCCAGTCCCTACCGATGAAAAACATCCCACAGGTGATGTTGCATCCACCAACATGCTTCACTGTGGGGATTGTTACCTTGGGGTGATGCGAGGTGTTGGGTTTGAGCCAGACATAGCGATTTCCTTGATGGCCAAAAAGCTAAATTTTAGTCTCATCTGACCAGAGTGCATTCTTCCAAATGTTTGAGGAGTCTCCCACATGACTTTTGGTGAACACCAAAAATGTTTGCTTATTATTTTCTTTAAACAATGGATTTTTTCTGGCCTGTGTGTCCATGTATGTCGATGATTCAACCAAATCAACTCAACAAAAAAAGAAAAGTCCTCTCACTGTAAACTGCGTTTATTTTCAGCAAACTTAACATGTGTAAATATTTGTATGAACATAAGATTCAACATCTGAGACATAAACTAAACAAGTTCCACAGACATGTGACTAACAGAAATTGAAAACGTGTCCCTGAACAAAGGGGGGTGGGTCAAAATCAAAAGTAACTGTCAGTATATGGTGTGGCCACCAGCTGAATTAAGTACCACAGTGCATCTCCTCCTCATGGACTGCACCAGATTTGCCAGTTCTTGCTGTGAGATGTTTCCCCACTCTTCCACCAAGGCACCTGCAAGTTCTCAGACATTCCTGGTGGGAATGGCCCTAGCCCTCACCCTCTGATCCAACAGGTCCCAGATGTGCTCAATGGGATTGAGATCCGGGTTCTTCGCTGGCCATGGCAGAACACTGACATTCCTGTCTTGCAGGAAATCATGCACAGAACAAGCAGTATGGCTGGAGGCATTGTCATGCTGGAGGGTCATGTCACGATGAGCCTGCAGGAAGGGTACCACATGAGGGAGGAGGATGTCTTCCCTGCAATGCACAGCGTTTAGATTGCCTGCAATGACAACAAGCTCAGTCTGATGATGCTGTGTCACACCGCCCCAGACCATGACGGACACTCTACCTCCAAATCAACCCTGCTCCAGAGTAGAAGCCTCGGTGTAACACTCATTCCTTCAACGTTAAACTGAATCCGACCATCACCCCTGGTGAGACAAATCCGCAACTCGTCACTGAAGAGCACTTTTTGCCAGTCCTGTCTGGTCCAGCGACGGTGGGTTTGTGCCCATAGGCGACGTTGTTGCTGGTGATGTCTGTTGAGGATCTGCCTTACAACAGGCCTACAAGCACCTCAGTCCAGCCTCTCTCAGCCTATTGCAGATAGTCTGTGCACTGATGGAGGGATTGTGCATTCCTGGTGTGACTTAGGCAGTTGTTGTTGCCATCCTGTACCTGTCCCGCAGGTATGATGTTCGGATGTACCGATCCTGTACAGGTGTTGTTACACGTGGTCTGCCACTGCGAGGATAATCAGCTGTCTGTCCTGTCTCCCTGAAGCGCTGTCTTAGGCATCTCACAGTACGGACATTGCAATTTATTGCCCTGGCCACATCTGCAGTCCTCATGCCTCCTAGCAGCATGCCTAAGGCACGTTCACGCAGATGAGCAGGGACCCTGGGCATCTTTCTTTTGGTGTTTTTCAGAGTCAGTAGAAAGGCCTCTTTATTGTCGTAAGTTATTATAACTGTGACCTTAACCGTCTGACTTGGTGCCTGGATTCACAACGAGTGTAGCTTTAATTCAATACCAAGCATGTGTATTTTAATGAACGTTTGCGTTTTAACTAATACTATTAGCGTGTAGCGTAGCGCATTTGCATTTCCAGAGCTCTAGTTGGGACGTCTGCGTCTCAAGTAGGATCAAGAGGTTAAAGAAATGGGTGGGGCCAAAGCTTGTGAGGGTGTGAACAATGCAGAATGGGTGTAGACAAAGAAGGGCTCTCCAGTAATAGTACCAGAATATTCAAAGTCCATTTTCTCAAAAGTGAGTTTACAAGTTTATCAATTTTCAAAGCAAAATGACATCCCTATTGTTCCTCAACTGTAGTGTATGATATACCATATATGTACCATGTATGATATTTCAAATCTTGCAACATAAGACAGTTTTGAGCCGGTCGGTCACATATGCATCAGCAACCAGAGCTAATGAAGTCACTGAAACCCTCAACAAAGAGTTGCTGTCTCTTTTAGAATGGAAGGCCAGTAATAAACTGGTCCTGAACATCTCTAAAACTAAGAGAATTTTATTTGGTACAAATCATTCCCTAAGTTCTAGACCTCAGCTGAATCTGGTAATGTGACTGTTGAAGAAGTTGAGGAGACAATTACTTGGTGTTACCTTACATTTTAAACTGTCATGGTCAAAATATAGAAATGCAATGGTTGTAACGATGGGGAGAGGTATGTCCGTAAAAAAGAGATGCTCTGCTTTTTTGACACAACACTCCAAAAAGCAAGTCCTGCAGCTCTAGTTCCGTCTTATCTAGATTATTGTCCAGTTGTTTAATTTTTTATATTTTTTATTTCACCTTTATTTAACCAGGTAGGCTAGTTGAGAACAAGTTCTCATTTGCAACTGCGACCTGGCCAAGATAAAGCATAGCAGTGTGAACAGACAACACAGAGTTTCACATGGAGTAAACAATTAACAAGTCAATAACACAGTAGAAAAAAAAGGGGAGTCTATATACATTGTGTGCAAAAGGCATGAGGAGGTAGGCGAATAATTACAATTTTGCAGATTAATAACACTGGAGTGATAAATGATCAGATGGTCATGTACAGGTAGAGATATTGGTGTGCAAAAGAGCAGAAAAGTAAATAAATAAAAACAGTATGGGGATGAGGTAGGTAAAAATGGGTGGGCTATTTACCGATAGACTATGTACAGCTGCAGCGATCGGTTAACTGCTCAGAAGGCAGATGAAGTTGGTGAGGGAGATAAAAGTCTCCAACTTCAGCGATTTTTGCAATTCGTTCCAGTTACAGGCAGCAGAGAACTGGAATGAAAGGCGACCAAATGAGGTGTTGGCTTTAGGGATGATCAGTGAGATACACCTGCTGTAGCGCGTGCTACGGATGGGTGTTGCCATCGTGACCAGTGAACTGAGATAAGGTGGAGCTTTACCTAGCATGGACTTGTAGATGACCTGGAGCCAGTGGGTCTGGCGACGAATATGTAGCGAGGGCCAGCCGACTAGAGCATACAAGTCGCAGTGGTGGGTGGTATAAGGTGCTTTAGTGACAAAACGGATGGCACTGTGATAAACTGCATCCAGTTTGCTGAGTAGAGTGTTGGAAGCAATTTTGTAGATGACATCGCCGAAGTCGAGGATCGGTAGGATAGTCAGTTTTACTAGGGTAAGTTTGGCGGCGTGAGTGAAGGAGGCTTTGTTGCGGAATAGAAAGCCGATTCTTGATTTGATTTTCGATTGGAGATGTTTGATATGAGTCTGGAAGGAGAGTTTACAGTCTAGCCAGACACCTAGGTACTTATAGATGTCCACATATTCAAGGTCGGAACCATCCAGGGTGGTGATGCTGGTCAGGCGTGCGGGTGCAGGCAGCGAACGGTTGAAAAGCATGCATTTGGTTTTACTAGCGTTTAAGAGCAGTTGGAGGCCACGGAAGGAGTGTTGTATGGCATTGAAGCTCGTTTGGAGGTTAGATAGCACAGTGTCCAAGGACGGGCCGGAAGTATATAGAATGGTGTCGTCTGCGTAGAGGTGGATCAGGGAATCGCCCGCAGCAAGAGCAACATCATTGATATATACAGAGAAAAGAGTCGGCCCGAGGATTGAACCCTGTGGCACCCCCATAGAGACTGCCAGAGGACCGGACAGCATGCCCTCCGATTTGACACTCTGAACTCTGTCTGCAAAGTAATTGGTGAACCAGGCAAGGCAGTCATCCGAAAAACCGAGGCTACTGAGTCTGCCAATAAGAATATGGTGATTGACAGAGTCAAACGCCTTGGCAAGGTCGATGAAGACGGCTGCACAGTACTGTCTTTTATCGATGGTTGTGAGGTCGAGTGCTGCAAGCGTATACCTAGTTAAGCTGCAGCTGGCCCAGAACAGTGTGGTACCTCTTGCTCTTCATTGTAATCAGAGGGCTGATATTAATACTATGCTGCCAGACTCTCTTGGCTAAGAGTTGAGGAGAAACTGACTGCATCACTTCTTCTTTTTATAAGAAACATTAAAGTGTTGAAAATCCCAAATTATTTGCATAGTCAACTTACACAGCTCTGACACACACACTTAACCCACCAGACATGCCACCAGGTGTCTTTTCACAGTCTCCAAATCCAGAACAATTTCAAGAAAGCGTATAATATTATATAGAGGCATTATTGCATGGAACTCCGTTCCATCTCATATTGCGCAAATTAACAGCAAACCTGGTTTAAAAAAACAGACAAAGCAACACCTCACAGTACAAAGCCTCTCCCCTCAACCTCTATCCCCCACTCCTCACCCTCCATCCCTCACCCCTCCCCTTCCCTCCCTCCCCCACTCTTCATCCTCCATCGCCCCACTCCTTACCCTCCATCCCCCACTCCCTTACCCTCCATCCCCCACTCCTTACCCTCCATCCCCCCACTCCCCACCCTCCATCCTCCACTTCTCATCCCCCACTCCTCATCCTACATCCCCCCACTCCTCACCCTCCATCCCCACTCCTTAACCTCCATCCCCCACTCCTTACCCTCCATCCCCCCACTCCTTACCCTCCATCCCCCACTCCCCACCCTCCATCCCCCACTTCTCATCCCACATCCCCCACTCCTCATCCTACATCCCCCACTCCTCATCCTACATCCCCCACTCCTCACCCTCCATCCCCAATCCTTACCCTCCACCCCCCACTCCTTACCCTCCATCCCCCCACTCCTTACCCTCCATCCCCCACTTCTCATCCCACATCCCCCACTCCTCATCCTACATCCTCCCACTCCTCACCCTCCATCCCCACTCCTCACCCTCCATCCCCACTCCCCACTCCTCATCCTACATCCCCCCACCTTCCCCACCATCCTGGCATAACTCTCTCTGGAAGCAGCTCTGGAGAGGGGTTCAGATTAGCATGTCTAAAACCGGCTTCTTATCGCTTCTCTCGACATTACACCCATGCCAGGCTTCTCATTACACCCACGCCAGGCTTTTATCCTCTCTCTAGGAGAGAGAGAGTGGCTGAGGCAGAGCGGAGCGATAGAGGGACAGAGAGAGAGATGGGCGGAAAGGGACGGACAGAGAGCGACAGACAGCAATGGATAGAGACAGATGTATGGAGAGGTGGACAGAGAGCGATGGAGAGACCGAGAGAGAGAAAGAGGGATGGAAGGAAGGAGAGGGACAGAGAGGCTCTTTACTAGAGAGAGAGAGAGAGAGAGACTCTCTACTTGATCCAGACAGTCACAAACATTCTGTTCAGCTTTAACATCTGATAGTGTTTTCGTTAAACATTGGGAGGAATAAATCAAGAGATGTGGTAATAATAATTACTAAGTTAATGTATTCTTAAATGTAAATGTAGCACTGCGTGGAGGGTTGGCATTGGTGGGGGAGGCAAGCAGGGTAAACAACATGGTTGTATGCACGATTTCCATTCTGAGCCCCCTGAATGATCCATTCCGTTAATAGCCTGGGGAAAAAGGATCTTAAAGCACCTCTTTTGTTTCTGTCGAGGCAGCTAACAGTGGTGCTGGCACTGTGCATAACGAACAGGTGATTATGAGGTATGAGAGGGAGGGGCCCATGCCATCTTGATAACAGTAAGTAATGCCAATAGAGGGAAAGGAGGAGAAGGGAGGAGAGGATGGAACAAAGGAGGGAGAGGGTTTCTACTGTGGAACAAGTCTACTGTAGAATGTCACAGTTGGTAAAATGACACAAATGGCTAAAGCAGGACCAGGCTGGGCAGCGGTTGACTGGGCTCCAGCCCAACAGACAGACTCAATAGACCCCGGTAAGAACCTGAAAGCCACAGCACCCCATCGGCAGGCTAAACTGACCATGCATGCATCCCAAATGGCACCCTATTCCCTATGTAGTGCACTACCTTTGACCAAGGACCATATGACTCTGGTCAAAAGTAGTGCCCAATATAGGTAATAGGATGCAATCTGGGATGTACCCTATACCATCTGGGACGCTTTGCAAACAACAGATAGACAGGATTGTGAGTTTCTTTGCAGAGCTACCCCATAAAGAAGAAAACTCCTGCAAGGCAATGTGCACAAAGAAATGAATAAAAACATTATCTTTAGCTGTCATGCTCTGCACCAGCATCTAATGGGTTTAACCATCACAACACAAATAACAAACATTATCTTTAGCTGTCATGGTCTGCACCAGCATCTAATGAGTTAACCATCACAACACAAATAACAAACATTATCTTTAGCTGTCATGGTCTGCACCAGCATCTAATGAGTTAACCATCACAACACAAATAACAAACATTATCTTTAGCTGTCATGCTCTGCATCAGCATCTAATGGGTTAACCATCACAACTCAAATAAAAACATTATCTTTAGCTGTCATGGTCTGCACCAGCATCTAATGGGTTAACCATCACAACACAAATAACAAACATTATCTTTAGCTGTCATGGTCTGCACCAGCATCTAATGGGTTAACCATCACAACTCAAATAACAAACATTATCTTTAGCTGTCATGGTCTGCACCAGCATCTAATGGGTTAACCATCACAACTCAAATAACAAACATTATCTTTAGCTGTCATGGTCTGCACCAGCATCTAATGGGTTAACCATCACAACACAAATAACAAACATTATCTTTAGCTGTCATGGTCTGCACCAGCATCTAATGGGTTAACCATCACAACTCAAATAACAAACATTATCTTTAGCTGTCATGCTCTGCACCAGCATCTAATGGGTTAACCATCACTGGTGATATGCAATTAAAAATAATCTTTCTCTCTCTCCAAACACTGTAATGTAAATGGAATAACCACCTATGAAAAAATCTGCTTCATGACTTAAGATAATAATGTGAAAAAAACAATTTGATTAAATGGATTCCATTTGTTATTGCTAAATAATTGGATTTAGAAACTTTTTTCACTGCAAGAAAATGTTTCCTCAGTTACCAAAGTGAGATAAATATATCTGACCTCGGCCAAGTGATTTCTTGGCTTTTATTCAGTTACTCACTTTTCATTTGACTTAGTTCCCAACATATTATACATTCATAGATTTGGAACGAAACATCATATTGTGTTTTTACACAGTGTCACGCTATGCTGTTTGGCACATGGAAATATTTTGTAGCACTCTTTCACCTTTTCCACCCTCATTCATTGAAATCCCCCAGAAAGGGATACGTTATGTTTACTGTCAGAGACAAATATTTATCTAAGAGATAAATAGACAGACAAATAATGACATTCCTTCCCTCCTTACATTCTGCCCTCTGTGATAGGGAGTTGGTTATTAATGACCCTAGGCCAAGGCCTTGCTTGGCTCAGACAGAGATAATATAAGAAACAGTGAAGAATGTGTCGACGTGAGAAACAGTGAGGATCAACTAAGGCCGTTAATGTGTGGGAACAACATGGGGTAAGCAGTGGGGAGCCTTGAACTCTCATTTGTGTTAATAAAACTTATCTAAATTGTTTGTGTAATGAAACGAACGTTGTCAGGGCCAGGGGGGCCTAGGGGACATCAATTAAGCAGATAAGGAAATTAAAATAAATCCCTTCTGATGGTGACTTGCCGGCTGGTCGCTGTGCCGACTGCACATCCAGTAAACAATAGAGAGGAAACAGGAAGCAGGAAGTAATTTTGCTGAGCGATTTGAGGGGTCATAAATCTTTAAAACATCAAGCAGCAGCCCTAGATACTATTCTGTCTATAGTCTGCCCTCTCTTCAGGACAAAGGGAGGACTGCTTTTACTATTTGCTCATCAGAGATCAACAGTGTGGTCATACTGTGTCTGTCTCTTAAAATGACTTGATCCTTGAGGCCATGACACCATACATGAGTTTACATAATATAATTATGATAATGAGTGAAGTAATAGTCTATGGATGTAAATGTAAATGTGTGGGGACACAGATTGACACAATCAAACAGTTTATCCTAGTAGAGACCAAGAGGACAGGATCAGCTTTCCCTCTCCCAATCTTAACCTTAACCATTAGTGGGCAAAATGCCAAACTGATCCAAGATCAGTGACTAGGGGTAACTTCACCGTGGTGTGTCCCCTGAGTGGGGATTTCTGGGATATGTAGAAGTGCTTGGTGTAAATGATTACAGCATCTGGTGAATGGGCCGCGCTCCACAGTTAAGGCGAGGCAATGCAACAACCAAAGGTTGAGTGCCACGTCATCGACTGTATTATCGACTGACAGATTGTTATAACATGACGTGTTAAGCTGATACTTAAAATACCTATCCAGGCATTGTAACAGCAACTTCTAAGCTCTGGAATACTGCCAATAATGCAGGTCACCTAATGGGCTGATTTAATCATGTATGGCGGTGTGTTTGGGGAGGAGGTGGTGGTGAGAGCCAACATAGTTCAGAACTACCACTGCTGCTGAACTTGTTCAAGGTACTGTCTAAGGAGAGAACTGGATTTGATAGGCGGAGTTGATAGGTGTGACGAAGGAATGAATGGGACACAAGAGGGTTAGAAAAAATAGATTTTACTGCAAACGTGTATTAACTGCCGTTCTCAAGGTGTCCATTGTCAAGACGATGCATAAAAACCAGCTAATAAAAACGCCCCTCTTCCTGTCTCTAGGAGTCAGCACCTTAGATCCATTGTTTTACCCTCCATTCAACATGTCATGTGTGCCCCCTCTCTGGCCTCTAGGTCACCAGTCTGCTCGTTCATGGTGTACACCTGTCACCATCATTACGCGCATCTGTGCATAATGACACTCACCTGGACACCATCACCTCCTTGATGACCTGCCCTTTATGTCACTCCCTTTGGTTTCTTCCCCAGTCGTCAATGTCTCTGTATCTGTGTCATGTTGGTGCGCTGTTTGTGTTTTCTTGTTGTGTTTGTTTACTTATTAGATGTATTCACTCCCTGAACTTGCTTCCCGACTCTCAACGTACATCGTTACACAAAACAATAGGATCAACATTATTCAAACGATTTTCAGGGGTGGTTTAAAGCATTTGTTGTCAAGACACAAGGGGACAGGAAATGATGGATGCTGAACACAAAATAATAACAAAATAATAATAAAACATTGTATAAGTTGGCATGTGTTCTAAATGACAAAATTCTAAAAACAATAATGGATATTAATAGAAATGATCTAATGATCTTCGGTGATTGAAAAAAAAAATTATCTGAAAACTGTGATTCCTAAAAGATGTGTCTAGAGATTTTGGTCAAATCTGTAAGATTTGTCTAAAATGTATCAGGAATGAGCAGGGTCAGCTATACCAAGCCTACCAGCGTTTTCCCCCTTGCTCCTGTCTTTTTCTAGTTCCTGTTTTCTAGTTTTCCCAGTTTTGACCATTCTGCCTGCCCTCACCCCTGCTGTTCTGTACCTTATGGACTCTGATCTGGATTACTGACCTCTGCCTGTCCTTGTCCCCAAACAAACGACTTCACACCAAGAGTTACATGTATTGCGAGGCTCCTGATAATTTTGTGGCCACCAGTCCACTAAAAGACCAGGCTCACCAGTAGGAGCAAGTACTCTGGTGGGCCATATGGAGAACTTTTCCTCTCCCCTTACTCGCACCCCTTTTCAAGCCATCTTGCTGTGGGGGAACCAGTCAAAATCTCTCCGGGTACTCATCGACTCTGGGACCGATGAGAGGTTTATCGATGCTACCCTGGCGTCCGAGCTGGGCATCCCGACTCAGCCCCTCTCCATTCCCATGGATGTTAGAGCACTGGACGGGCACTCTATAGGCCGAGTCACCCACAATACCACTCCCATCAACCCATGTGTGTCAGGGAACCATAGCGAGACGATCAAATTCCTGCTTATTAAGTCTCCTCAGGTTCCTGTGGTATTGGCATTATCTTGGCTCCAGCGACACAATCCCCTTATTGACTGGTCTGCTGGTGCCATCATGGGCTGGAACCCATTCTGCCACGCTCATTGCCTGAAGTCAGCGCAGCCTGCCCCGGGACGTCTTCCTGGGTACTCGGAAATTGCCCCGGACCTCTCCACCATTCCCGCAGACTACCAGGACCTCCGGGAGGTGTTCAGTAAGGCCCGGGCGACTTCATTTCTGCCACACCAACCATATGACTGCGGGATCAACCTTCTCCTAGGCACTCTGCCCAGTGGACGACTGTACTCTCTGTCGGCTCCGGAGACCAAGGCTATGGAGACCTACATTGAGAAATCCCTAGCTGCATGGTTCAGCCGTCCTTCTGCCTCCCCTGTCAGCGCATGGCACTTCTTTGTGGAGAAGGACAAAACCCTGTGCTCGCGCATCGACTACCGGAGCTCCACGTTTGTCGCCGCATGCACAATCTGTGTGCAGAACAAGACTCCCCGGCAAGCTCCGGCTGGTCCCCTTCAACCTCTGGTTGTTCTTCACCATCTCTGGTCTCACATATCCCTGGACTTTGTCACGGGTCTCCTCCAGTCTGATGGCAAAACCACTATCCTGACAGTAGTGGACCAGTTATCTGAAGCCGCCCACTCTCCCCAAGCTACCTTCTGCCAAAGACTTTCCATGGACTCCCATACCGTCGGCCCGGATATTTGTCCGCCACTGTCGTCGTACCTGGAAGAGAGCTCGGTCAGCTCTTCTCAAGAACACCTCCAGGTATCGATTACAAGAGGATCGCCACCGGACCCCGGTATCGTCTCGGGCAGAGGGTATGGCTGTCCACCCAAGATCTGCCCCTCCGGGTGGAGTCCTACAAACTTTCCCCCTGGTTTTCTTCCCTTTCCCCGTCTCCAAGATCATTAACACCTATGCTGTTCGTCTTCTGTTACCTCATACCCTCCGTACACAAACCACTTTTCATGTGTCTAGTATCAAACCCATGTCTCACAGCCCTTTGTCTCCTGTTTCCTGTTTCAATTCTGTCTGCCCTGACCCTGAGCCTGTGTTCCGTTCTATACCTTGTCACACTAACCTGGATTATTGACCTCTGCTTACCCTGAACCCGAGACCCCTGCCGTTCTGTACCTTATGGACTCTGATCTGGGTTACTAACCTCTGCCTATCCTTGACCTGTCATTTTGCCTGCCCCCTGTTCTAGTAATACACTTTGGTACTTCGACACTGTCTGCATCTGGGTCTTCTCTTGAAACGTGATACTATTTAAATAATCAAATGTTATAATTAAACAATCAAGGCCTTTCAACAGTAGTTGGACAATCATTGGAAAAATGAAATACCTTTTATGGTGTCTGATGGAGTTTGTAGATACCCCATTTTTATAATTATCCCTCATATGTTCTGCTCTCCATTTCTCTGCAGTATCACAGCCTATCCAAGCCTCATGCTCTGATCCCAGCTTCATTCGTTAGTATGTAGCTCATCTTTAGGAGAACGGAGAGACAGAGCCCTATGACACCAGGCCCAAGAAGTCAGACCACATCACCCTCACACTTTAAATGTATGTTCTTTCTTTTTTCTTAGTAGAGCTCTGAGATAACTCTAATGAAAAGCGCTATGCGAATTCAATGTATAATAATAATTATTATTATTACTACATTGCAGAAAGAACCTGCTTTGTTCAGGAACTGGATCTCTGGAACATTGAAGATGTTCCTTGTCTCTATCACCATCCAGGTACAGCTACATGCTTTGTGGCAGCAGCAATTTCCCCCTGCATCAGTCTCATGAAAGGTCAAGGCTATTTACATTAGCAATTACAAGTGTTCAGGTTAAAATTCATTGAATTACTGGGTGGCTTCCCCCGTGCCCCACTGTGGCCATATCAATCAAATTCCTGGGAGCCAGAGAGACCCTGAATCACCACACACACACACACACACACACACACTCACACACATGCGCGTACGCAATCACACACAGCACACTCACACACACACACACACGCAACAGCGCCTCTTCAACCTCAGAAGGCTGAAGAAATTTGGCTTATCACCCAAAAAAAAAAAACCCGCTGATCCTCAACACTGGGGCCCCACAAGGGTGCGTTCTGAGCCCTCTCCTGTACTCCCTGTTCACCCACGACTGCGTGGCCACGCACGCCTCCAACTCAATCATCAAGTTTGCGGACGACACAAGAGTGGTAGGCTTGATTACCAACAACGACGAGACGGCCTACAGGGAGGAGGTGAGGGCCCTCAGAGTGTGGTGTCAGGAAAATAACCTCACACTCAACGTCAACAAAACTAAGGAGATGATTGTGGACTTCAGGAAACAGCAGAGGGAACACCCCCCTATCCACATCGATGGGACAGTAGTGGAGAGGGTGGTAAGTTTTAAGTTCCTCGGCGTACACATCACAGACAAACTGAATTGGTCCACCCACACAGACAGCATCGTGAAGAAGGCGCAACAGCGCCTCTTCAACCTCAGAAGGCTGAAGAAATTTGGCTTATCACCCAAAACCCTGACTAACTTTTACAGATCCACAATCGAGAGCATCCTGTCGGGCTGTATCACAGCCTGGTACGGCAACTGCTCCACCCTCAACTGCAAGGCTCTCCAGAGGGTAGTAAGGTCTGCACAACGCATCAAACGCACAAACTACCTACCCTCCATGACACTTATAGCACCCGATGTCACAGGAACACCGCTATCATCCAGAAGGCGAGGTCAGTACAGGTGCATTAAAGCGCGGACCGAGAGACTGAAAAACAGCTTCTATCTCAAGGTCATCAGACTGTTAAACAGCAATCACTAACTCAGTGAGGCTCTGCCTACATGGAGACTCAATCACTGGCCATTTTAACAAATGGATCACTAGCCATTTTAAATAATGCCACATTAATAATGTTTACATATCTTCTATTACTCATATGAAATGTATATACTGTATTTTATACATCTATTGCACCTTGCCTATGCAGGTTGGCCATCGCTCATCCATATATTTATACGTACATATTCTCATTCAACCCTTATACATTTGTGTGTATTAGGTAGTTGTTGGGGAATTGTTAGATTACTTGTTAGATATTACTGCATTGTCGGAACCAGGAGCACAAGAATTTCGCTACACTTGCATTAACATCTGCTAACCATGTGTATGTGACCAATCAAATTTGATTTGATTTGACACACTCTCCCTCCATCTTTATGGGAAATGGCTGAGCTGCTGCTCTCTATCTACCAATAAAGGGGTCCACTAATTTTCGAACACATTCTTGTCTTTAATCAAGCCACTGTATAGCACTGGGGGAGTCAGTAAGGATCTTATATCATTCTTTTTCTTCCAAAGGATTCAAATAAGGCACGAATGAAGAAACAGAGCAGTTGTGGTTCTGTGTATGAATGTATGAGAGATCAAGAGTAAACATAGGCCTTTATACAAACCTCTAACATTCACTGACCCAGCTCAGTTTACCAATGTACTAACAAGCTTTCAATAGTTAATCTCGTAAACCCGACCCTAGGCAAAGTGACGTAGCATTGAAACAGTGTGGGAGGCAACAAGTCTGCCTATGGAGGCTATAATATGACTGACTGTCTCTTAAAATATGTAGATTTATTTTATTGGAGTCCAATACAACACATATTGTGAACAGCTGGGTTTCTACTTGAGAGAAAACCAGGTATGTATTTTAGAAACCACAAATGTAATGAATCTATGGTGCTTCTGTTCAATAAAATGCCTTTCAGGGCAGATAAAAATGCATTCCGTCTTTCTCTCCTCGTTCTCTCGCTCCATTACACCATATTCCCTACACAGGGCATTACTTTTGACAAGAGCCCTGTCCTAAAGTAGTGCACTATATATGGATTAGGGTGCCATTTGGAATACACACCATATTAGAAAATACGCTGGCTTTCTGGCCAAACAGACAGCTATGATAGCACTGCCAAACCCTAATCTCCTGCATGTTCTCTTTCTTACACAGCAGTCCACTCTACCGTTATTTACTTGGCTTCTGCACATTGGACGATTGTGAACGAGACATCACTCAGTAAATACAAGGAGGATCAAAAGCACATCTGATTCTAATAGTAGTGCAGGGTGAACTGAATTTCAGAGATACCACCATTAGCTAGAATTGTATATGTAAGTACAGCAACTCAACTATTAGCTAATCGTGTTGTTTCAATTCCAAACTTTAATCAATCCCTTATCAGTCATTCCCAAACTGTGGGTCGGCAGTGGGTGCGGGGTCCCACCAAAAAATAAAAAACATTTGACACACCTACTCATTCAAGGGTTTTTCTTTATTTTTACATTGTAGAATAATAGCAAAGACATCAAAACCATGAAATAGAATCATGTAGCAACCAAAAAAGTATTTTATATTTATATATTTTATATTTGTGATTTTTCAAAGTAGCCACCCTTTGCCCATCTTAATTGGGTTGAGGTCAGATGATTGTGGAGGCCAGGTCATCTGACTCCATTACTCTCCTTCTTGGTCATGTAGCCCTTACACAGCCTGGAGGTGTGTTTTGGGTCACATGATTCCATATGTGTTATTTCACCATTTTGATGTCTTCACTATTATTCTACAATGTAGAAAATAGTAGACATAAAGAAAAACCCTTGAATAAGTAGGTGTCCAACCTTTTGATTGGTATTTGTTACGCACGCCTCTATGAAGAGGGAACGCAACACCCTGCTACAACTAAACTCTCTGTGAAGCGAAAAAGGTATGGACTGTAGGTGCAAGTAAGAATGACAACAGGCAGAATGTGGTACCGTTTACAAGGACTTTATTCCTTTACACGGTAATATGGGGAAAAGGGGCTGGACGGAACCAAAGCAAAGAAAGTAAATCTCAAAGCCCCCCCCCCTCTCCTATCTTACCTGCCTACCCACTACTTACCTAATTTAGCACCACCTGGTGCCCTAACCAAAATACAAGGGGTGGTCCGCCCAGGTCTTACCTAGTGTGTCTAGACAGCGAATATGCTACGGGTATATGTATGCCCGCGGGCCTCTTGCCTAAGCACTCCCTAGGTGCCTTCCCCTTCCCCCCTGGGAACAAATGAAACAGAATATTAAACAATTTCAAACAAACTAAGAAACAAAAGGATGTCAAATAAGCTCTATCTGAGCAACAAACTCACAGAACATACCACTTTCCAGCAAAATCAACCTCTATCACAATCAATCTCAGCAATCCCTACCTCCAGCAAAAACTCTACCTCCAAAAAGATCTCCCTCCTGAACAGAACACTGGCTTTTATATAGCTTCTGAAGGAATGGGTAATTGGAGACAGCTGTGTCTTGACGAGGGGGCGGGGTCAGCTCTCCAATTAGCCCTGGAGTCGACCAATCAGCTGCTTGAGGGATTTCAGGAAGCCATTTCCTGAAATAAACACATGCAAAATACACAATCTACAACACATAATCTGGGGAACGTAACAGTATTGTATATACTGTATATATACAATTGAAGTTGGAGGTTTACATACACTTAGGTTGGAGTCATTAAAACATATTTTTCAACCACTCCACAAATGTCTTGTTAATGAACTATAGTTTTGGCAAGTCCTTTAGGACATCTACTTTGTATATGACACAAGTAATTTTTCCAACAATTGTTTACAGACAGATTATTTCACATATAATTCACTGTATCACAATTCCAGTGGATCATAAGTTATCATACACTAAGTTGACTGTGCCTTTAAACAGTTTGGGAAAATCCAGAAAATTATGTCATGGCTTTAGAAGCTTCTGATAGGCTAAATTACATCATTTGAGTCAATTGGAGGTGTACCTGTGGATGTATTTCAAGGCCTACCTTCAAATCCCACAGTGAATAGGATGACTGTTTGTCACTACAGGTTCCGCGACGGGACTTACTGCTAGACTCTATCACATCCATCCACTCTAGCCAACACCTGCATGGTGGTTGTTTTGGCAGTGATTGAGGTGGAACTGTGTTAGAGCTGTCAAATCTACTAGCGGCTCCCGGCATTATACCTAAAGCGGACATTGCCATTGGTTGCACCGAGTCGCATTAAGAGAAATCCAATGCAGCCTTGTTTACAAGTTTGAACCCTCGAATGTGAAATAATCTACACATTGATTAAGCTGAAACAAATCCTAATTATCTTGTTTCGTGATTTTGTATTTGAGGGTCATCATTTCAATATGGCCCACACTTTCTTGTTCTGAACTTCTAACGTGACGGGTGTGGCTTCCTGACAATGATCACTAGAGCAGCTGCTCGCTGATTTGACGGATCCAAAGCAGTTACACATCCATCACAAAAATAAGCTATGCAGGTGTTGGCTTTCGCCGGTTAACGATTGATTTGATTGAATCTAGGCCTTACTCAAAGACAGTCTGACTGTATGGTACATCCCTAGTGTGCTCGTACGGTAGATAGTGGTTGTGCAGTGGGCGTCTGTCTGAGGAATAGAGGTTTTTCTCTCCATGCTCTAGCAGAGTCTGTTTATCCCACAGAAAGGACCAGGGGAGGTCCAGACTCTGCCAGAGTGCCTGGCTGGCTCTCCACATGCCCCTCTGGAGCAGGAGGGGAAAAGGAAGTATGGTTTGGAGGCATTCTATTGGAACACGGACGGCTGCAGATAACACACACATGGCAAATGTGTCAGCATCCAAGCCTCTGAGGGAGCAGGGAGGGAGTAGGGAGGCCGCAAGCACTAAAAGGAGAGTGTGTTGCTTTCATGTTTGAACAGATGAATAGGACCAGTGGAGGAGAAGAGAGCTACAAATTCACTGTAGAGGTAATTAAGGAGCTGTGGACGTGTAATCTCTTGAGAAGTAATTATTTATCGGACCAAAACTGCTGTTAATGTTTACAGGCACTCCAAAAACTGTGCCAAATAGCTGGACACATTGGAAGAGTGGCAAAGTCATCATGGTCAAAACTGAAAACAGAACACTCAATAGTTGAGGGCTTCCTTCTTTTTATTAGTTGCCAGGCTTTCCAAAGCTCTGGGTTCTCTCTTTCTCTCTCTCTTTCTCTCTCTCTTTCTCTCTCTCTTTCTCTCTCTCCCCCCCCACCTCTTTTTTTTCTATTTCATGGAAACATGGTGGATGGCTCCCTGTCCTGTGATAAAGCTGTTGCCTGTTTGATGGGAGAGAGAAATCCATCAAACCGAGGAGGAGAGTTTATTCCATAATACGTATGTATCACGCATCATTTACCTGGCCTTCTCTCTGACTAAATAACACGGCTTTGGCTCAACTCTATGTGCAAAAATATTGCAGCTTTCTGTCTAAAGAAATTCTCCATTTGCATACATGTTTTCATTAGCAGTTTGTTTAGTGGAGAGACCATAGAGACCGTGCATGTAGCCTCAAGCGCTCTCAGAGGCTGTGGTCCAAACACTTAAAAGACACACCCTATCCCCTCAGCCCTTAAATTAAATGGACACTTCTGATGACGTATCATGATGGCTGACGAGTAAAGGGTCAAGGGAGGAAGAAATTATTTTTAAATGGACCACCCTTGGCCGGAAATTTGTCACTCGTTTATCCCACAATGATTGTGTTTTCAGCCACCGGTGGCTTGCTTTATATGCGCTACATTCAATTATGGGTGCATGTCTACTTATATGAAATATATAATTATTAATATTAACAAAAACATATTTACTTTTCCCGTAGTAGCAAAATGTCAAACTTTTTTGCATTTGATTTACTTACACTTGTATGTTGACTTCTCCATTGACGTTGTTTTTAAGTTTTCACTGACTTTTCTAGGTGGATGTACAGTAGTCATAAATTGAATTATGGGGAGTTTCAGGCCCCGGAGTGAACATAATTGTACACTCGCAAAGCCCACTAAAAACGAGTGATGAGGGGCTTACATTGCATTGCAAACTTCCCTTGCTTGACTAATCATTTGGACAACCATCCAAGATGGTGACAGGGATTCCCCCAAGGGCATAAGGTTAGGGTAAGTGGACGAGGGTGTGTCTTCTAAGTGTTTGAACCACAGCCAGAGACTTGAACACCACTATTCTCCCATGTCAAATTATAGGTTTAAGATTTCACTTTACTCCCATCCTTCTCGGGTTGCCAGAAAAACTGAAATACCAGAGGAGGGAAGTATTAATGGAAGTGAGTGAAATTACTGACATGGGTCCTTTTCATTCAGACTCATATCAAGTGGATACACTGATTTATAAGAGAAGTGCCACAGAGGGAGCTCAAGAAGAATAAATAACTTTGACATTTACGAACATGCCCTGAAAAAGTAATGCTATGACTATAACTGATGTTCCCTGAAGGAGGGAAACAAGGTACAACATGCTATGGGGAGTCACAACATACTATGGGGAGTCACACTCTCGCAACTTCGGTCGAAGGACCTATAATCACGCCTGACAAGGCCAATGAAATCCACGCCTTGCTGGAAGCCCAGCCTTCCATAGGTAATAAGCGTGAGGCACAGATTCATTCCTCCAATTTAATAACGTTCTCCATCGAGCCCAGGAACAGACGGCGCAGGGCCAAACAGGTCTACAACTACTGTCCCCTCCTTCAGGGAACAGTAGTTGTAGTCATACCATTACGTTCCCTCCTTCAGGGAACAGTAGTTGTAGTCATAACATTATGTTCCCTCCTTCAGGGAACAGTAGTTGTAGTCATAACATTACGTTCCCTCCTTCAGGGAACAGTAGTTGTAGTCATAACATTATGTTCCCTTTCAGTCAGTCAACTTTGGTAAAACATTCTACGGGGAAATATAATCACGCCCCAAGCCAACCCTAACGGATCCTAAATGAAAGGGCTATCTGACCCCACCAGATATGGCAGAATGGGTATTGCGGGAAATGCCACTGCCTAGTGACTTTCCCCTTTCCCAGTAGTAGGCACACTGTGTGCTATACTGGGAGAAGTGACATCCAAGTGATACAATTTCACACAATTGTGTGGTGATGCCCAACTTCCAACGGCACAAATATCTTCTCCAGTTAAACCTTTAAGCAAAGCCCAAGATGCTGCCAGACCCCTGATGGAATGGGCGCAAACACCTCTAGGTAACCCTTGCCCCTTGCTGCTGTATTCCAGGGAGATCCAGTGGGAGAGATGCTGCATAGAGAGCACCTTGCTGTGAGCTGGATCAGCAAAACAGACTAAAATAATGGGCACATAATCCTTCAATGCTTTTATTTAACTAGGCAAGTCAGTTAAGGACAACTTCTTATTTAGAATGGCAGCCTAGGAACAGGGGGTTAACTGACATATTCAGAACAACATATTTTTTACCTTATCAGCTCAGGGATTCGATCTAGCAACCTTTTGGTTCCTGGCCCAACACTCTAACCACTAGGCTACCTGTATGTCTGTAAAGCTCCCACTGGACACAGGGCATGTAACCTCTGTTGCTTTTCAGAAGCAAAAGGAGGAGGTGAAAATGGAAATAGCTTAAATCTAAGGACCTGTAGGACATAGACACGACTTTTGGAGCGAAGGCCACATTTGGATTCAACGTCACCTTAAGAGTTACCCGGAGCGAACTGAGTACAGGACGGGTGTACGGATAACGTGTGGAGGTCCCCAATACATTTAGCCGAGGCCAAAGCCATAAGCAGGGAGGTTTGTAGTAGAGGATCTTCAGATTCACCGACTCCAGAGACTCAAAGAGGGCTGCACACAGTGCCTCCAAATCCAGTGCCAAGTCCCATGTGGGCGCAACAGGTTTAGTTAGATACCGGTCGGGAGGACGTACACCTTTCAGTAACCGCACAACCAAGTGGTGGGCCCCCAGTGTGGCTCCGTCAATTTCCTCATGGCACGCTGAGATAGTGGTCATGTAAACTTTGAACATGGAGAATGAATGCCCATGCTCGAAAAGCTCCAGTAGGAACATAAGGATGTCCCTCACATAGCACTGAAAATTAACCAGTCCTTTATCTTGGCACCAGAGCTCAAAGCTTGCCACTTATACCCATACAGCCCTATCATGGAGGGAGCCCTTGGGGACTGAATGGTAGCAATAGCATTCAGAGGTAAAACTCTAGCCATCAGATTGACCCTCTCAGGGGCCATGCCCATAGGAACCAAACCACCGGCCTCGCATGCCAAACCTACTCCTAGGAGTTGAAGTTGCCATGGATCCCCACCTAAAAGGCAAATGATCTCCATGAACCAAGGCTCCCTGGGCCAACAGGGAGCCACAATAATCAATGGTAAGTCCTCCGGATGCACCCTCTTCAACTTGGGCTGAATCAGAATCACTGGCAGAAACACATAAAGGAAGATTTGAGGCCACTGGTGCATCAGAGTGTCCATTCCCAACGGGGAACTATAGACGACGCTCTGCATTTTCTCGTGTTGCGGAAATATCTGCGTTGGCCCTGTCGCACCTATCCCATATCTGGACAAACACCCAGGGGTGAAGTCTTCACTCCTGAGGAAGAGGGCCCCACCTCCGAGACATACAAGACAACAACATGACTATCATTGGGGCATGGTCATGAACCAGAGGCCGGCTGGTTAGCTTTCGTTGTTTTGGTCGCATTATAGCCATCTTACATTTTTATATAGCCAGGCCAAGCAATTCCAAGGAAACTATTTATTCATGATTAGACAACTTAATAATGAAAATGATACAAACTTCAGCACACAACATCCAAGGAGTGAGCACACTCAACCACTTTAGTTGGAACAACATAAGATAGTCTTGTGTTCCAGTTGTTTGTTTTAGTAGCTAGATTTTTTCCTGTTCACAAAGAAGTGAAGAGCGGAATAATTTAAGGAATGAATCCGAGCCTCACTCTTATCACCTGTGGAAAGCCGGGCTTACTGTCACACCCTGACCATAGTTTGCTTTGTATGTTTCTATGTTTTGGTTGGTCAGGGTGTGATCTGAGTGGGCATTCTATGTTGGATGTCTTGTTTGTCTATTTCTATGTCTGGCCTGACATGGTTCTCAATCAGAGGCAGGTGTTAGTCATTGTCTCTGATTGGGAACCATATTTAGGTAGACTGGGTTTCACTGTGTGTTTGTTCCTGTCTCTGTGTTTTGCACCAGACAAGGCTGTGTTTGGTTTTCCCCGTTTATTGTTTTAGTAGTGTTCGTGTTTATCTGTTTTTATTAAACATGAATCAATATAATCACGCTGCGTTTTGGTCCGCCTCTACTTCACCTAAAGAGAACCGTTACAGAATCACCCACCACAACAAAACCAAGCGGCGTGGTAACGGGCAGGAGCAGCGCGAGAGAGACTTCTGGACATGGGAGGAGGAATTGGAAGGAAAAGGACCCTGGGCACAGCCTGGAGAATATCGCCGCCCCAAAGAAGAGCTGGAGGCGGCGAAGGCGGAGAGGCGCTGGTATGAGGAGGCAGCACGGCGGCGTGGATGGAAGCCCGAGAGTCAGCCCCAAAAATTTCTATGGGGGGGCACACAGGAAGTGTGGCGAAGGGCCGGCTTACATGGCACCAGCCTTGTGCACGGTGTCCCCGGTTCGCCTGCATAGCCCAGTGCGGGCTATTCCACCTCGCCGCACTGGCAGGGCGACTGGGACCATTCAACCGGGTAAGGTTGGGCAGGCTCGGTGCTCAAGAGCTCCAGTGCGCCTGCACGGTCCAGTCTATCCGTCACCACCTCCACGCACCAGCCCTCCGGTGGCAGCCCCCGCACCAGGCTGTCTCTCCGGCTCATCCTTGAAGGGGCTCCCGCCTGTCTGGCGCTGCCGGAGCCTTCCTCTCCAGGGCTGCTGCCGGAGTCTCCCGCCTGTCCGGCGCGCTGCTGCCGGAGTCTCCCGCCTGTCCGGCGCTGCTGCCGGAGTCTCCCGCCTGTCCGGTGCTGCTGCCGGAGTCTCCCGCCTGTCCGGCGCTGCTGCCGGAGTCTCCCCTGCCTGTCCGGTCGCTGCTGCTGCGGAGTCTCCCGCCTGTCCGGTGCTGCTGCCGGAGTCTCCCGCCTGTCCGGCGCTGCTGCCGGAGTCTCCCGCCTGTCCGGCGCTGCTGCCGGAGTCTCCCGCCTGTCCGGCGCTGCTGCCGGAGTCTCCCGCCTGTCCGGCGCTGCTGTCCGGCGCTGCTGCCGGAGTCTCCCGCCTGTCCGGCGCTGCTGCCGGAGTCTCCCGCCTGTCCGGCCCTGCTGCGCTGCTGCCGGAGTCTCCCTGCCTGTCCGGCGCTGCTGCCGGAGTCTCCCGCCTGTCCGGCGCTGCTGCCGGAGTCTCCCGCCTGTCCGGCGCTGCTGCCGGAGTCTCCCGCCTGTCCGGCGCTGCTGCCGGAGTCTCCCGCCTGTCCGGCGCTGCTCCCTCCGGCTGAGGCGCCAGAGCCCCTCAGCCCAGAGGCGCCAGAGCCCCTCAGCCCAGAGGCGCCAGAGCCCCCACCCCTCTGTCCCGAGCTTCCGCCCCTCTGTCCCGAGCTTCTGTTTTGGTTGGTCAGGGTGTGTTCGTGTTTATCTGTTTTTATTAAACATGAATCAATATAATCACGCTGCGTTTTGGTCCGCCTCTACATCACCTAAAGAGAACCGTTACACTTCCAATCAGGCATGATTGTAGGGCGTTCAACCGGGCCTTCAGCCGAGAGTGTGACTTTCTATAGTATGTTTTACCGAAGTTGACAGAAATGTTGATGAAACAAGGTGAAACTCCAAAATTGCCTACCCTGGAAGCCTGCGTTTCAGACATAAGGAAGTGGAGGGTGGCAAAGGTTATAATTTTAAACTCAGACAAAATGGAGATGATAGTTCTAGGTCCCAAAAAAGAAAGGGATCTGCTGTTTGATCTGACAATTAATCTTGTTGCTTCTACAGTCGTCTTAAGTAAAACTGTGTTGGACCGTTACTCTGGTCCCTGATCTCTCTTTTGATGAACGAATCAAGAATATTTTAACGGCAGCTTTTTTCCTTCTTCGTAACATTGCAAAAGTCGGAATCTTTTTGTCAAAACATGTTGCTCTTGCTGTGGGCGATTTCCTGATCCACCTCTACGCAGACGACACCATTCTGTATACTTCTGGCCCTTCCTTGGACACTGTGCTATCTAACCTCCAAACGAGCTTCAATGTCATACAACACTCCTTCCGTGGCCGCCAACTGCTCGTAAACGCTAGTAAAACCAAATGCATGCTTTTCAACCATTTGCTGCCTGCACCCGTGCACGCCTGACTAGCATCACCACCCTGGATGGTTCCGACCTAGAATATGTGGACATCTATAAGTACCTAGGTGTCTGGTTAGACTGTAAACTCTCCTTCCAGACTCATATCAAACATCTCCAATCCAAAATCAAATCTATAGTCGGCTTTCTATTCCGCAACAAAGCCTCCTTCACTCACGCCGCCAAACTTACCCTAGTAAAACTGACTATCCTACCGATCCTCGACTTCGGCGATGTCATCTACAAAATAGCTTCCAATACTCTACTCAGCAAACTGGATGCAGTTTATCACAGTGCCATCCGTTTTGTTACTAAAGCACCTTATACCACCCACCACTGCGACCTGTATGCTCTAGTCGGCTGGTCCTCGCTACATATTCGTCGCCAGACCCACTGGCTCCAGGTCATCTACAAGTCCATGCTAGGTAAAGCTCCACCTTATCTCAGTTCACTGGTCACAATGGCAACACCCACCCGTAGCACGCGCTCCAGCAGATGTATCTCACTGATCATCCCTAAAGCCAACACCTCATTTGGCCACCTTTCCTTCCAGTTCTCTGCTGCCTGTGACTGGAACAAATTGCAAAAATCACTGAAGTTGGTGACTTTTAGCTCCCTCACCAACTTTAAACATTGCTATCTGAGCAGCTGTACATAGTCCATCGGTAAATAGCCCACCCATTTTACCTACCTCATCCCCATACTGTTTTTATTTATTTACTTTTCTGCTCTTTTGCACACCAGTATCTCTACCTGCACATGACCATCTGATAATTTATCACTCCAGTGTTAATCTGCTAAATTGTAATTATTTGCCTACTTCGTCATGCCTTTTGCACACAATGTATATAGACTCTTTTTTTTTCTTTCTACTGTGTTATTGACTTGTTTATTGTTTACTCCATGTGTAACTCTGTGTTGTCTGTTCACACTGCTATGCTTTATCTTGGCCAGGTCGCAGTTGTAAATGAGAACTTGTTCTCAACTAGCCTACCTGGTTAAATAAAGGTGAAATAAAAAAATGCAGAAAAGCTAATCCATGCTGGTCACTTTTAGATCAGACTACTGCAATGGTCTACGCTAAATACACTTAAGTTATAGCTAAATACAGCTGCTAGAATCTTGAGTAGAACCAAAACTTTTGATCATATTACTCCAGTGCTAGCTTCTCTGCACTGGCTTCCTGTTAATGCTTGGGATGATCTCAAGGTTACCTGCTAACCTACAAAGCAATACAATGGACTTTCTCCTAGTCTTATCTCTCTGATTCGGTCCTGCCGTACATACCTACACATATGCTACGGTCACAAGACATAGGCCTCCTTATTGTCCTTTCTAAGCAAACAGCTGGAGGCAGGGCTTCCTCCTATAGAGCAACATTTATATGGAATGGTCTACCTATTCAATGTGAGAGATGGAGACTCTGTCTCGACCATTAAGTCTTTACTGAAGACTCATCTCTTCAGTAGTGTCACACCCTGATCTGTTTCACCTGTCCTCGTTATTGTTTCCACACCCTCCAGGTGTATTTATCCCTGTGTTTCCTGTCTCTCTGTGCCAGTTCGTCTAGTATGTCTAAGCCTACCAGCGTTTTTTCCCATTGTCCTGCATTGCCTTTTCTCCTTTATCTAGTCCTCCCGGTTTTGACCCTTGCCTGATCTGGACTCTGTACCCGCCTGTCTGACCATTCTGCCTGCCTGCCACTCTGTACATCCTGGACTCTGATCTGGTTATGACCTTTTGCCTGTCCACGACCATTCTCTTGCCTATTCCCTTTGGATATATTAAACATCTTAAACTCCAAACATCTGCCTCCTGTATCTGCATTTGTGTCTCGCCTAGTGTCATGATAAGTAGGTCCTATGATTGAGTGCAGTCTGGCCCAGGGCTGCAAAGGTGAACGACAAGGCCCTGGAGTAACAAACTGCCCTTGCTGTCTCTGCTTAGCCGGCTCTCCTTTCTCCACTGGGATTTTATGCCTCTGAATTTATTACGGAGGCTGAGTCATTGGCTTACTAGTGCTCTTCCGTGCCTTCCCTAGGATGGATGCATCATGTGGTGCCAGGTTTTTTCGCTATACTCGACTTGAGTGGGTCGAGTCACTGACATTATCTTCCTGTCCGGTTTAGCACCACTCGGTCTCGTGCGACGGAGGAGATCTCCATGGTTCATACTCAGCATACTCAGTAATTGTTGGTCTGCTGATATCCATTTAGTGGTGTGGGTGCTGTGCTCTGGCAAAGTGGGTGGGGAAATATCCTGCCTGGATGGCCCTGTCTGGGGGTATTGTCGGACAGGGCCACAATGTCGTCCGACCCCCCCCCCCCGTCTCAGCATACACTTAGTCTATGTGTAGGGGGATAAGGTCAGTCTGTCCTATCTGGTGAAATTCTCCTGCCTTATCTAGTGTCCTGTGTGAACTTAAGTGTGCTCCCTCTAGTTCTCCCATCTCTCTCTCTCTCTCCTCCTGGCTGTCCCCGTCCCCAGACCACCTGGTCATGCTGCTGATTCAGTTTCTGCTGTTTTGCCTGTGGCTATGGAACCCTGACCTGTTCAATGTATGTGCTACCATGTCCCGGACCTGATGTTTTCAAACTTCTCTCCCACTCCCTATCTCTCTGTCCACCTCCATCTCTCTCTCTACCACACTTGCTGTCTCTACCTTTGAATGTTCAACTATGAATAGCCAACAGACATTTAATCCTGAGGTGCTGGCCTGTTGCACTCTCTACTCTACAACCACTGTGATTAATATTTGACCCTGCTGGTCATCTATGAACGTTTGAACATTTTGAAGAACGATCTGTCCTTAATGGCCAGGTACTCTTATAATCTCCACCCGGCACAGCCAGGTGAGGACTGGCCACCCCTCAGAGAATGGTTACTCTCTAGGTTTCTTCCTATGTTCCTGCCTTGCTAGGGTGTTTTTCCTAGCCACCGTGCTTCTACATCTACATTGTTTGGGGTTTTATGCTGGGTTTCTGTACAGCACTTTGTGACATCTGTTGATGTAAAAAGGGCTTTACAACTGCATTTGATTGATTTATTGCTTGATTGATTGATTGAGTGATTGATTGATTGATTGACTGAAAGGGAACCGGTAAATCACTATCGTTCTATTTAGGAGTTACACATATTGCCTTACAGGGGTAATGTGTTGCAGACTTGTAGGTCGAAGGCTAGATAGGTCTGGGATATTACTTCAGTAAATTGCTTCAGCTCTATAACATTTCAAACAGTCAGATTAGAGTTGCAGGTCTTGTACGTTTGTAGGCCTAAACCAAATGGTTCCTTTTGTAATCTGAGTCCTAGCACCGATAATGCTAAGTACTGTAACTCACACCCCATAAAACAAGAACAACAGCTGTTTAACTGAAGTGGTCTAAAGTTCAGAAAGGGTTTCTGCCTGACTAATGTACGCAAATCTCCGAAGCAAATAAGCAATAAGCAGAATGCAGCAAGAAGTGTAACTCTATTCCCAACATGGCCATCTGCCGTCTGCTATAGTGACTTCTGAACTCTGTGGGGTGGCACATTCTGTTGGTAGCCATCTAGGTGGCCCTCGCTGCCCTAACCCTAACCCTGATCTATTATACTATCGCTTATCAAAGCCTCTCAGGGGTCCCAGGCTTCGGACATTTGTACCAAAGTTATCCTTAGACCCTCATGGGGACGAATGACAGACTGATGGAGAGACAACAAACAGGTTGTTATTTTGGTTGCCTTGATCCGTCAGACCGTCAGTTAGGTGAAAACATCAGGTGTGAGTGTCGGGGGATTCTGAGGGTGTCTGAGGAGCACCCTGTACCTGCTGCCTGTCCTCACCTTCCCATTCCCTACATGCTAGGGAGCAGCTGCTGACAGCCAGGACTGTGGCCATGAACCTACACTGCCTCCTCTATATGGAGGCCTCTTAGGGGTGTGCAGGGGTGGTGGTGGTGTGTGTGTGTGTGTGTGTGTGTGTGTGTGTGTGTGTGTGTGTGTGTGTGTGTGGTGTTGGTAGTTTACATTCCTCCAGTGGGATCACTTTACAACCCTGACATGGGCAGGGGTTCATGCTCAGGAGGTCTCTCTATCTCTCACTCTTTCTCTCTCTCTCAATTCAATTCAATTTCAATTTAAGGGCTTTATTGGCATGGGAAACATATGTTTACATTGACAAAGGAAGTGAAGTAGATAATAAACAAAAGTTAAATAAACGATAAAAATGTACATTAAACATTACACTCACAAATGTTCCAAAAGAATTAAGACATTTCAAATGTCATATTATGTGTAAATATTTGAAGGACAAAAAAAACAAAACATAAATATGGGTTGCATTTACAATGTACAACATTTAAAACTCCAGGAGGGGCAGGAAGCCTAGTGGTTAAAGTGTTGGACTTGTAACTGAAATGTTGCAAGAGCAGATCTCTGAGCTGACAAGGTAAAAATCTGTTGTTCTGTCCCTGAACAAGGCAGTTAACTCACTGTTCCTAGGCTGTCATTGAAAATAATAATTTGTTCTTAAGTGACTTGCCTAGTTAAATAAAGGTACAAAAAAGAAAACTGGTTGCCCTTTTCTTGTGGCAACAGGTCAATAATCTTGCTGCTGTAATGGCACACAGTGGTATTTCACCCAGTAGATGGTTTATCAAAATTGGGTTTGTTTTCAAATTCTGTGTGGATCTGTGTAATCTGAGGGAAATATGTGTCTCTAATATGGTAATACATTTGGCAGGAGGTTAGGAAGTGCAGATCAGTTTCCACCTCATTTTGTGGGCAGTGTGCACATAGCCTGTCTTCTCTTGAGAGCCAGGTCTGCCTATGGTGGCCTTCTTCAATAGCAAGGCTATGCTCACTCTTTACATAGTCAAAAATGTCCTTAATTTTGGGTCAGTCACAGTGGTTAGGTATTCTGCCACTGTGTACTCTTTGTTTAGGGTCAAATAGCATTCTAGTTTTCTCTGTATTTTTTGTTAATTCTTTCCAATGTGTCAAGTAATTATCTTTTTGTTTCTCATGATATGGTTGGGTCTAATTGTGTTGCTGTCCTGGGGCTCTGTGGGGTCTGTTTGTGTTTGTGAACAGAGCCCCAGGACCAGCTTGCTTAGGGGATTCCAGGTTCAGGTTCATCTCTCTGTAGGCTTTTTAATGGAAGGTTTGGGAAACGCTTCTCTCTCTCCCTCTGGGGATCTGTTACCACCCTGTCCAGCACTGTTCTGGGTACTTCAATGCAGCTTTGTGTTTTCCAGTAGACCAGTAGACCAGCACCTTCATGCCAAGGAAAATCAGATAAATCAACTGAGCCATAGTATTGCATCTATATCAAACACCCAGAGAGACCATACTGTACGTGAGTGAGAGAGAGAAATACAGAAAAAGAGAGGGAGGAGAGAGACAACGGATATTGAGCCCATTTTCAACTCAATGGCTCTGTTTAAAACTGGAAGGAATATGTCATAGTTGGACTTCTGGCCAAGCCAGATCAAAGACCAACATCGACTGCCAGCTGTACACTGTGGATTCATACAGCACATATGTAGCAAGTACACACATGCATGCACACACACGCAAACACACACACACACACACACACACACACACATGCACACAAACACAAACACACACGCACGTACACACACGCAAACACATATACACACACACACATGCACACAAACACACACGCACGTACACGCACACACACAAACAAACGGGTAGGGCTCCATGTTTCAGCTGGTGTCCTGCTTTCACATGACTACCTGCAGCAAGCAGGGACTCTCAGTCAGCCAGGTACAGAGCCACTGGAGGAGGGGGGTGGGGGGGTGCACCATATCTAATTTCTAGAGGACATGTCTCTGTATGGTAATACATTTGGCAGGAGGCACTACTTGAGTACATAGATAACTGCCTGCCTGCTTTATCATGATTTGTGCCAAAGCACAAGGGTAGACCTGCTATCACTGAACCTTACAGTCTGTTTCAGACTACCACAATAAAGGCTAACTAATTCATTTATGGACTATGGACAATTGCAAAGTCCCATAAATGCATTGTTTCTGTGGGCCTGTATATACTTTACTATAATCGAAAACTATAGAAATTCCTCCCACCACTCAAGGCATCCACAGTAATAGAACTAACTGCTGAGATGCTTCTCCTCCCCACCAATAAGCCGTCAGCCTTTCCTTTCCACAGATCCTCCAGACCTCTTCACAGGCCCAATGATGAGTGAGATGTCTGACAGCAACAAACAAGGCTACACTCTCAACTCTGCCACTGACTTAATTGACACCTAACCTTGACAAAATATGAACAACTTGGAAGTGGAGCTCAAAGAAAATGCTGGGAATTTAAACCACTTTTCACCAACAGCTCTGACGACTGAGTGAATGTATTTTCTTGGTGCAACTTGTCATACATGGAGCAGCATCAGTCAAGCTATTTGGCTTGACGACTAGACTGATGTAGGAAAGTATGATAATCACAAAAGAGTTATAAAAATTAATGTTAAAAAAATTCAGACATGGGAGGAGACATAGTAATATTCCACATACTTACATCTGGATCTTGTAATGTATGCCTGGGATTTGGAGTACAAACCAGCATTACATACTTACATCTGGATCTTGTAATGTATGCCTGGGATTTGGAGTACAAACCAGCATTACATACTTACATCTGGATCTTGTAATGTATGCCTGGGATTTGGAGTACAAACCAGCATTACATATTTACATCTGGATCTTGTAATGTATGCCTGGGATTTGGAGTACAAACCAGCATTACATACTTTGATACTCGCTCCTGTCATGACTCCGACCGAAGGACACTCCCCTTCCCGTTCGGGTGGCGCTCGGCGGTCGTCATCGCCGGCCTACTAGCTGCTACTGATTATTTCCTCCCCCTCCTTATGTGTTGATTGTGTGCACCTGTTTTGAGTTAGGTAGTAGGCTTTATTAGTCAGCCGGCCCGCAGGGTTCCTTGTGCGGGATTAATTATTGTGATCGTCTGTTTGGTGTACTTATGTGCACGTCTATTGGGTTTCGTGTTTTCCCATTTTGTGGGTTTTCCCTGGACGGTTTAAGTCCCCCTGTTTGGGGCATTTGTTTGTTCAGTACGCCCTGTGTTTTGTGAGGGTTGGCTTATGTTCAGCGTTTGTGTCAGTGCATTAAAATAGCACTCCCCTGAACTCTCTGCTTCCTGCGCCTGACTCCTCACCCACTACACTCAGACCGTTACAGCTCCGTCTACCTCCACATCTGATGGCCTCTCACCACAGGCCACTACAGAGACAGGGCCAGCCAGAAGAACAGAGAGTAGCACTACAGAATCAATTTCAAATCAATTTCTTGTTTTTGGTAAAACAAACTTTTCATCCAAACAACTGAATCCAAAATAATACTAGTAAAATGTGTAAAGACAAAAACAGATAGATAGAGTATACTATGGAATGGAGTATACTATGGGATATAGAATACTATGGGATCGATGGAGTTTACTAAGATTGGAATGGAGTATACTAAGTATGAGATGTAGTATACACTGGAATAGAGTTTAATACTGGATAGAGTATACAATGGGATAGAGTACACTTTTTGATGGTGTATACTATGGGATAGAGAATATTTTTTTAAATGTATTTATTTATTTTACCTTTATTTAACCAGGTAGGCAAGTTGAGAACAAGTTCTCATTTACAATTGCGACCTGGCCAAGATAAAGCAAAGCAGTTCGACAGATACAACGACACAGAGTTACACATGGAGTAAAACAAACATACAGTCAATAATACAGTATAAACAAGTATATATACAATGTGAGCAAATGAGGTGAGAAGGGAGGTAAAGGCAAAAAAGGCCATGGTGGCAAAGTAAATACAATATAGCAAGTAAAACACTGGAATGGTAGTTTTGCAATGGAAGAATGTGCAAAGTAGAAATAAAAATAATGGGCTGCTCCTTTGCACCCCATTAGGAGGAGCAAAATAAATAAATAAATAAAAATTAAATACAGTTGGGAAAGAGGTAGTTGTTTGGGCTAAATTATAGGTGGGCTATGTACAGGTGCAGTAATCTGTGAGCTGCTCTGACAGTTGGTGCTTAAAGCTAGTGAGGGAGATAAGTGTTTCCAGTTTCAGAGATTTTTGTAGTTCGTTCCAGTCATTGGCAGCAGAGAACTGGAAGGAGAGGCGGCCAAAGAAAGAATTGGTTTTGGGGGTGACTAGAGAGATATACCTGCTGGAGCGTGTGCTACAGGTGGGAGATGCTATGGTGACCAGCGAGCTGAGATAAGGGGGACTTTACCTAGCAGGGTCATTGTAGATGACATGGAGCCAGTGGGTTTGGCGACGAGTATGAAGCGAGGGCCAGCCAACGAGAGCGTACAGGTCGCAATGGTGGGTAGTATATGGGGCTTTGGTGACAAAACGGATTGCACTGTGATAGACTGCATCCAATTTGTTGAGTAGGGTATTGGAGGCTATTTTGTAAATGACATCGCCAAAGTCGAGGATTGGTAGGATGGTCAGTTTTACAAGGGTATGTTTGGCAGCATGAATGAAGGATGCTTTGTTGCGAAATAGGAAGCCAATTCTAGATTTAACTTTGGATTGGAGATGTTTGATATGGGTCTGGAAGGAGAGTTTACAGTCTAACCAGACACCGAAGTATTTGTAGTTGTCCACGTATTCTAAGTCAGAGCCGTCCAGAGTAGTGATGTTGGACAGGCGGGTAGGTGCAGGTAGTGATCGGTTGAAGAGCATGCATTTAGTTTTACTTGTATTTAAGAGCAATTGGAGGCCACGGAAGGAGAGTTGTATGGCATTGAAGCTTGCCTGGAGGGTTGTTAACACAGTGTCCAAAGAAGGGACGGAAGTATACAGAATGGTGTCATCTGCGTAGAGGTGGATCAGAGACTCACCAGCAGCAAGAGCGACCTCATTGAAGTATACAGATGATTGATTGATTGATGTGTTGATTGATTGATGTATACATCACAATATCATGTGATGGAGTATATTATGGATATAGTATACTATGTATGAGATGGAGTATACTATTATGGAGTATACTATAGGATCGGGTATACTATTTATGGGATGTAGTATACTTTGGGATGGAGTATACTATGGGATGGAGTATACCGTGTATGGGATGGAGTATACTGTGTATGGGATGGAGTATACTATGGGGTGGAGTATACTATGTATTTCCTATTAAATATGATGCAAATAATGACGATATATCTTGGGAACTCCTACACAAACAATGAGAACGTTACTTGTGGACTTGGGGGCTTCAATATGTCTGTCTATGTTTCCACTGGGGAAGCAGGATGAACACAGACGGCTAGTTGTTGTTGTTGCCACGTCACACACACACACACACACATACACACGCACGCATGCACGCACACACACACACACACACAGTAATGAAAAGAATCACATAAATCCAGCAAAATTGGCCACAGTGAATATCTATAGAAAACCATGGCCTTGTTCCCACTACCACCGAGACCATCTTTCTATAAGAAAAACAGTTGTAGAAAGATGGTCTAGACTTACAATACACAAACAATACACAAACGATGTAGGATTATTAAGAGTGTCTTGACGAGTAGTGTGAATTAACAGTGTCAATACAAGTAGAATGAATTAACAGTGCCTTGACAAGTAGAATTATTTAACAGTGCCTTGAAAAGTAGAATGAATTACAGTTTTTTACAATCACTTTAGCACTAATTTTGGAATCTTGATGTCATTTTTCAAAACTCCAAACACAAAACTCACAACCAATGATCAAAATGCTATTTCTTCAAAACTCTAACACTTTTTCCAATTGCTTGGATACAATACACATAAAGCTAAGATCATTTGTTAATTGAACCTGTTCAAAAAAATGACACAACTTAACATCAAAGTATTACCATATCAAAATGCAATTCACACATTACATCTGAGATGACGGTCTATTAATTTCATTACAATGATCTGACTATCAATTGATACAACTGCTCAAAATTATAAGTAACTGTTGCATTACTCTTAATGCATAGTTTTATGGAAACTAACAAACAATATTCCAAGTTAATAAAATCATGAAAGTTTCAGGATAACGAGATCCATTGACACCAATTACTGTGGAACATGAACCAATTGGACTACATTATCTATGGATGTAATATTTCATCATCATTCTTTATCAGACACTGTTTCTATGGTCCCATGTACCGCTTTTCCAGAACATGTTTTCAGATTTGACATTACTGTACACTTTATTAGGTACACCTATCTAGTACTGGGTAGGACTCCCTTTTGCCTCCACAACAGCCTGAATTATTCACAGTGATGTAGTCTTTATATCTTTTTCAGTGTAGTCTTTATATCTGCAAATAATAATTTGGGGTATCATCTTTCCAAGGGCTCCATCTGAGTTCACTCGCAGACATTCCTCTGCACTTCCACGAGCAACTTTTTCTCAGCTGGCCCAATTTGATTGGCTGCTGTCCGATTCAAACTGTAATCCATTAAATTAAGAGTTGATGCACTGCACACTTTTTTAATAGCATCATTTTTATACAGTATATTTGGGCTTGGGGAGGGTATCAAGTCAGTTCGAGTCGAAAGGCTCAAGTCCAAGTTAAGTCACGAGTCATTGGTGTTCAAATCAAAGTCGAGTTGCAAGTCATCATATTTGTGACTCGAATCTGACTCGAGTCCAAGTCATGTGAATCGAGTCCACACCTCTGATTAACAGTGTCTTGACAAGTAGCATGAATTAACAGTGTCTTGACAAGTAGGAGGAATTAACAGTGTCTTGACAAGTAGAGGGAATTAACCGTGTCTTGACAAGTAGGATGAATGAATAGCGCAGGGTCCGTTTGTTTCCTTATTTCTTATTCATTTGCACATATTCATCAAATTGTTGTCTGTTATATAATCTGTGGATTTCTTTTTTGCCATTCCATTCAGCAGTTCAAAAGACAAAGAAAAGAGAAGGAAAACATTTCCAGAGCTTTTTGGTACTTCCGATAAAAAGCGTCCACACACAAAGACCATTAATAAAGGGTCTCTCTCTCAGACTCCCTGAAACAGAGTTGACAGGAGTGTTCCTCCGCACAGCAGATCCACTCCCTCAGGTTGACTAGTCAGTCACGTTGTTGTAGCTCTTCTTTAAAAGAAAGAAAGAGTGATGGCCAAAATATAGAGTATTCACTCTCAGAGAGGCACAAAGAGGGATGTATCTGTGTGTGGGGAGAGGGTAGGAGTGCTAATGTATGAGAGGGGGCTGAGGCTGGAAGGGGAGTTTGGGGGAGTTAGAGGGAGGGGCCCGGGTGAGAGCAGAAGATTCTCCAGGCTTTTAAAGTGAGCTGCTTGTTGTTAACTCAACCAAAAGGTGAATTATAACTCTGGAGACACTCAGGTAACCCTTCATTATAACCCTAATCCTTCTTACAACCCTAATCCTTCTTACTAACAGAGCTGCAGTGTCGGAAATGCCCCGTTACACACAGACACAGTGAGAGGGGAGAGACACTCTCCCCTGGAGAGAGAACACACACACACACACACACACACACATGAACATGAAGCTACTGATAAAAATCAATCACAAATCCATTTAACACAGAGAGAGAAAAGTGAGATAAAATACGGTAACTCTCAAAGAAGAGAGGGGATTGAGGGGAAGCAAGTGTCTGTGTGTAATTATGTGTATCTAGAGTTTGTTCAGAACATTTATTTCAGGTCAGACATTGACCCTACTCCATCAGCACTTTAATAAAGTGCTACTCACTTTGGAAGCGGTACTTTGCTTGTTACTTAAATCTGGACCTTTTCCATATAATCCTTGAAATTGAAAATGTTTACCTTTAGCTCCCAATTCAACTGTTGGTGGTGATGAATAGGCCTATGAAAAACAGTTGTTCTATTGTATTTAACAAATTAAAAAATAAACATATTTTTTTAAATTCTTTACAAGACAGCAATTAGGTAAATTTTTTACATTGGATGTATATACTTTATTTCATATGGAAAGTGTCCTAATTTATGTTAATAGTCATATATTTCGATACCTTTTACAAGGTGATATCATAGCAGAGCTCTGCCATTAAGCCTAGACAGTAGATTCGTTTAACGAATTTCACCAAGATAAGTTTGATTATATTAATAAAATATTTACTTATTGCTTAGATTGGCTACTTAGGCATGTAAATTACTGTTAACAATTGAACATGTAAACAATATATACTTGGGTAGGACAACCATCTCGTTAGTCTATAGGTCATAACTATGCAGTGTTCATTTTAGGCTACAGAAAATATCGAATGAATCTGTAGTGAGTTATAAGATATATTTTGGTGTGATTAGAGCTTTCCCACAACATTGACACTGGTTGAACAGCTGAATAAAGGAGAACTATAGAGCACCAGGTTGTCCAAATAGAAAATGCAATGAAGTAATAGCAAAGAAGCATGCTATATAACCGGGGCCATTTGTATTATCCCAATGGTGAACAAGTGTTGCCAGTGAGAGGCACTGGCGTTGCATTTAACAGCACAACTTTGAAAACTTTTCAGCAAACACTATTTAACTCAGCAGTTAGTTTGGGAAAAGTATACATAAGGCATAGCCTGCACATAATATTATAATATTAGTACTAATACTAATACTACTACTCATAATAATAATAATAACAATAAAAAGTATAATTATTTGACCTATATATATATATTTTTTTCTTTACATTTACCTGTACCACTCCAGTCCGTTCTCGTAGTTACGGTCGAAGAAGTGCGGCTCGGCTCCCACGGCTCTGATGTCTGGATGCACGCGGAGGAACTCGAGTAGCGCGCGCGTCCCTCCTTTCTTCACCCCGATGATCAGCGCCTGGGGCAGCTCCTTTCTCCCCTCTCCAAGTGGACTGAGTTTACCGGTACTTCCCGTCTTCACTGTAAACCGGTGTGACAATCTCTTCGAAGAAACGATGTCATCCAATGAAAGCTGGATATCACGCGACAATTCCCGGTTCTCGCTATCGCTGTCCACCTGAGGTCCCGGTTCGTACAAAATCTGTCCCTTATCAGTATCGTCGAACAGTGAGTCCTCAGAGATCCGTTTAGTGTCGTCAGCGCTCTCGTAGCTCAAGCGCACCTTGGACTCCGTGGTCCATTTCTTTAACAGTCTTTTCCTCCTCAGCGACATCAAGTCTTGTAGTTCCGATGCGAAAAAGCCCACGACTTGGCTGGAGGCTTTCACCGGTGTGGGCATGCTGCTACAGCGGTCCGTGAGGCAGTGGAGGAGGTACATGGAGGTGAGGAGAGAACACAGCATAACCACGAATTTCTTGAAAATGCTTCGGGACAGGGGGTCCGAATAGACTGCTCTAAAAGCCATAACGGTCCTTGGGTCGCCGGTTCAGGAGCCACAGCCATGCTAAGCAGACATTCTTGGGTCTTGACATTAAGAAATAGAGAGGACAGCTCTCAGGCTACCTGAGCTTGCTTCGCATCCAGCAGAGGATTAAACCTCGCACACGCATCACACCAAAATAACCCTCACATGTGTCCCAGAGCTCGAGCTGTACACTATAATAAATAATAGTGTAAGTCTATGTCAACATAAAACAAAAACTGTCGAATATGCAGTGCAATTCTAAATGTCAAATTTTGTTTATATAGGCTGGCAGTCCCGCATAAAACTAATCCTTTATTAACAAAACAGCATTATAAGTAGCCTAGCCACGACTAAAAGATGACACGTAGGTTATGTTTGTTTATTGTTTAAATTAAATGTCCATGTGTAATGCCAGGTCAAAAAGACGAGGCAATGGTAACTTCAGCACCTGTGTCTACTCCACATTGCAGTTGTTGTATCAAACTTCTGCAAAACATCAGAGAGGAAGAATGTCATGTCTTCAGCCAATTAGTCTGCTTAAACTTTTAGCAAAGGTAGCCTATGTGAGGTCAGGAACCAATAAAAGCGCAGTAGGGAGGGTAGAATTTCCCTTTTTCTCATGGGCTTTCACACACGCGCGTGGCATGCACGCACACACATAGTTACATATTGCTATGCTCCTAGGGACCAAATAATTGATTCCCATCCAAAATCATATTTTCCCTAACCTTAACACTTAACCTAACCCTGACCTTAACCCTAAGCCTAACATTAACCCCAAATCCCTAACCCTAAAATGATACCTAACCCTAACTCCTAACCCTATACCTAACCTTAACCCTAATTGTAACCCTAAACCTAACCCCTAAACCTAAAATAGTATTTTACCTCATGGGGAACGACAAAATTACCCCACTTATCCGAATGTCTTTTAGTACCCACAAGGACAGTTCAACAAAAACAGACACACACACACACACAGTTTTTTTTATTAAGTCATTGTTAACATTTTCCTTATAGTATAATTAAATGACTGTGGTTTACCCTTGTTCTGGAGCTAAAATGTTTTTTTTTTCCCCCACTGAGTCAACCTGAGAACGATTGGGACTGTCTCTCCATCACTCTCCTTAGATTTTCCATTTCCCAACAGTCACACGTAAACTCAACCCTCTCTCTGCGTCAGGCCACCTAAGAAGATGGCCTCCATTGTAAACTTTCTGTCTCTCTGTTTTATAATACAGAGCGGAAGAGCAGAAAGTAAAATAATGGTAACAGGCACATTATTACTTTACAAGTGAACAAGAACCACATGTTTCCCATCTGCTGTCAGCCATTTGTGTATTAGCATGAGAATGCCTGGGCAGTGCTTCAAGGGTGCACAGCTCACTGGTTGAGAAACAGGACAGATACCACAGAGACCATTACACAGGGCTGTATTACTAATGCCAGATGCCCCCACAATACAGGGGGTGTCCCCTGCCTTTTTGACCTTCCTAAAAAATGAGAGGCAATAGGAGGGTCCTTCCCGGCCCCCATGCCGCCCCACAGATGCCCGTGGGTCAAATCACATCATTACCATCAGGATGGAGGAATGCAATGAGAGAGAGAAAGATAATCAAATCAAATGTTATTTGTCACATGCGCCGAATACAACAGTTGTAGACCTTATCTTGAAATGCTTACTTACGACACCTTAACCAACAATGCAGTTTTAAAAAGGTAAGTAAGAAAAATGTGCTATATAAACTAAACAAATATAACTATAACAATAACGAAGATACAGTGCAATTGGAAAGTAATTCAGACTCCTTGACATTTTCAAATTTTTGTTACATTACAGCCTTATTCTAAAATGTAATGAATTGTTTTTTCCCTCATCAATCTACACAAAAAAAAGGAAATATCACATTTACATAAGTATTCAGACCCTGAGGTGAAGCACCTTTTGAAGCCATTACAACCTCAAGTCTTATTGGATATGACGCTACAAGCTTGGCACGCTTGTATTAGCAGAGTTTCTCCCATTCTTCTCTGCAGATACTATCGAGCTCTGTCAGGTAGGATGGGGAGTGTTACTAAACAGCTATTTTCAGGTTTCTCCAGAGATGTTCGACCGGGTTCAGGTCCGTGCTCTGGCTGGGCTACTCAAAGACATTCAGAAACTTGTCCCGAAGCCACTTCGGGACAAGTGCTTAGGGTTGTTGTCCTGTTGGAAGGTGAACATTCACCCCCGTCTGAGGTCCTGAGTGCTCTGTAACAGGTTTTCATCAAGGATCTCTCTGTACCTTGCTCCATTCATCTTTTCCCTCGATCCTGACTAGTCTCCCAGTCTCTGCCGCTGAAAAACATCCCCACCATGATACTGCCACCACCATTCTTCACCGTAGGGATGGTGCCAGGTTTCCTCCAGATGTGACGCTTATTATTCAGGACAAATAGTTCAATCTTGGTTTCATCAGACCAGAGAATCTTGTTTCTCATGGTCTGAGAGTCTTTAGGTGACTTTTGGCAAACTCCAAGAGGGCTGTCATGTGCCTTCTACTGAGGAGTGCCTTCCGTCTGGCCAATCTGGTTGTGAGAAGAGTGTGAAGGAATGTGAATGTATGTGTGTGTGTGTTTTGTGTGTTTGTCCATGTTTGTGTGTGTGTCCACTGAGTGTACATTGAGCCTACGCAACAAAGTCTGTGCAAAAAAAACTATAGATAATAATAAAATAAGGGGGGGATCATTTCAAATAGTCTGGGTGGCCATTTGATTAACTGTTCAGCAGTCTTATGGCTTGGGGGTAGAAGTTGATGTACTGTGTCATACGCACTACCCTCTGTAGCGCCATTGCGGTCGGATGCTGAGCAGTTGCCATACAAGTGGTGAGGCAATCCAGTTAGGATGCTCTCGATGGTGCAGCTGTATACATTTTTGAGGATCTGAGTACCCATGCCAAATCTCGTGGGTGAACAGAGTACAGGAGGGGACTAAGCACGCAGCCCTGAGGGGCCCCTGTGTTGAGGGTCAGCGTGGTGGATGGGTTGTTGCCTACCCTTACCACCTGGGGTGGCCCATCAGGAAGTTCCAGGATCCAGTTGCAGAGGGAGGTGTTCAGTCTCTGGGCCTTTAGCTAACTGATTAGCTTGGAGGAGGTAAAGAGTTTGATGGCCCCGGAGAAAAAGGTGCATGTTTTACGTGTCCCCAGCCGATTGTGTTTTTTTTGTTCGTTTATTTGCGTTGTTTGTAACTTATTTTTTGACTTATTTTGTACATAATGTTGCCGCTACCATATCTTATGACCGAAAATAATTTCTAGACATCAGGACTGCGATTTCTCTCAACAGACTAGCAGAATCCTTTTTTTCCCTTTCACGAATCTGATGAGCCCGGTGCGTAGGATGTACCGCTTCCTCGGGAACAGGCCCCGATCCTCGTGATCTGTGAGGATGCGGAGAAAGAGGGGCCAAAGGGCGGGCTGCCTTCTGAGAATTCGTAGGCAATCGAATAAACCCCCAATACCCTCAATTCTACTGGCAAACAAGCAATCTTTGGAGAATAAAATCGACGAGTTAGGCGGAAGATTAAACTGCCAACGGGACATTAAAAACTGTCAATTATTTTGCTTCACGGAGTCGTGGCTGAATGATGACAATATCAACATACAGCTGGCTGGTTCTACGATGTCCCAGGAGGATAGAACAGCGGTGTCTGGTAAGAAATGGTGCGGCAGACTATTTATATTTTTGTAAACAACAGCTGCACGATATTTAATGAAGTCTCAAGCTATTGCTCGCCTGAGGTAGAGTATCTCATGATAAGCTGTAGACCACGCTATCTACAGAGAGAGTTTTCATCTGTATTAATGTAGCTGATAACATACCACCACAGTCAGAGGCTGGCACTAAGACAGCATTGAATGAGCTGTATTCCGTCATAATCAAGCAAGGAAACGCTCACCCAGAGGCAGCGCTCCCAGTAGCCGAGGACTTTAAATGCAGGGAAACTTAAATCCATTTTACCAAATTTATATCAGCATGTTAAATGTGCAACCAGAGGAAAAATAACTCTGGACCAACTATACTCCACACACAGAGACGCATACAAAGCTCTCCCTCGCCCTCTATTTGGCAAATCTGACCATAATTCTATCCTCCTGATTTCTGCTTACAAGAAAAAATTCAAGCAGGAAGCACCAGTGACTAGATCAATAAAAAAGTGGTCAGATGAAGCAGATGCTAAGCTACAGGACTCTTTTGCTAGCACTGACTGGAATATGTTCTGGGATTCCTCCGATGGCATTGAGGAATAAATCAAATCAAATTTATTTATATAGCCCTTCGTACATCAGCTGATATCTCAAAGTGCTGTACAGAAACCCAGCCTAAAACCCCAAACAGCAAGCAATGCAGGTGTAGAAGCACGGTGGCTAGGAAAAACTCCCTAGAAAGGCCAAAACCTAGGAAGAAACCTAGAGAGGAACCAGGCTATGTGGGGTGGCCAGTCCTCTTCTGGCTGTGCCGGGTGGAGATTATAACAGAACATGGCCAAGATGTTCAAATGTTCATAAATGACCAGCATGGTCGTATAATAATAAGGCAGAACAGTTGAAACTGGAGCAGCAGCACGGTCAGGTGGACTGGGGACAGCAAGAAGTCATCATGTCAGGTAGTCCTGGGGCATGGTCCTAGGGCTCAGGTCCTCTGAGAGAGAGAGAGAGAGAAAGAGAGAATTAGAGAACGCACACTTAGATTCACACAGGACACCGAATAGGACAGGAGAGGTACTCCAGATATAACAAACAGACCCTAGCCCCCCGACACATTAACTACTGCAGCATAAATACTGGAGGCTGAGACAGGAGGGGTCAGGAGACACTGTGGCCCCATCCGAGGACACCCCCAGACAGGGCCAAACAGGAAGGATATAACCCCACCCACTTTGCCAAAGCACAGCCCCCACACCACTAGAGGGATATCTTCAACCACCAACTTACCATCCTGAGACAAGGCTGAGTATAGCCCACAAAGATCTCCGCCATGGCACAAGCCAAGGGGGGGCGCCAACCCAGACAGGATGACCACATCAGTGAATCAACCCACTCAGGTGACGCACCCCTTCCAGGGACGGCATGAGAGAGCCCCAGTAAGCCAGTGACTCAGCCCCTGTAATAGGGTTAGAGGCAGAGAATCCCAGTGGGAAGAGGGGAACCGGCCAGGCAGAGACAGCAAGGGCGGTTCGTTGCTCCAGAGCCTTTCCGTTCACCTTTCCACTCCTGGGCCAGACTACACTCAATCATATGACCCACTGAAGAGATAAGTCTTCAGTAAGGACTTAAAGGTTGAGACAGAGTTTGCGTCTCTGACATGGGTAGGCAGACCGTTCCATAAAAATTGAGCTCTATGGGAGAAAGCCCTGCCTCCAGCTGTTTGCTTAGAAATTCTAGGGACAATTAGGAGGCCTGCGTCTTGTGACCGTAGCGTACGTGTAGGTATGTA